>NC_091993.1:58278729-58603670 GCF_044704955.1 Pristiophorus japonicus
AAATTGTGGTCCATTATCAGAAACAATTTCTTCTGGGAGGCCAAATGAAGAAAATAATCTTCGTAAAATGTTTTACTTGTTGCTATTTTACACATTGGAAACACCTCAACCCACTTCGAATAGCTATCAATTACAATGAACAATTGTTGTCCTTCTAGCTCAGCAAAATCAATATGTAGCCTTTGCCACACTCTGGGCGGCCATTTCCATGGCTGTAATGGTACTGATGGTGGTTGCTTGCTTGTCGTACACTGACTCACGATGTACTCTCTATCTTTATCAAGACATGGCCACCATAAGTAACTGCATGCAAAACTCTTGGTCAAGCACATTCCCAGGTACTGGTCATGGAGGTCTCCTAATAATTTGGACCTGAATTTATTTGGTATAACCACTCTTGCACCCCACATGATACAATCTTTATCGACTGATAATTCATTCCTACAAATGAAGAATGGATGAATATCTTTGTCTGTTACCTGGTTTGGCCATCCATTTGCAATATAATCATACACCTTTGACATCACTGGGTCACGTTTGGTTGCTCTACCAATCTCTTAAACTGCCAGTCACAGCTGATCAATGTATGAAAAATAAAACACTTCTTCCCTATCGGGTGTAACTTGTGATAGGGACGGCAATCTAGACATAGCATCAGCATTACTGTGATCAGCTGATCGTCTGTATTCAATATCATATGTATATGCTGACAAAATCAAAGCCCATCTCTGCATTTGGGCTGCAGCTAATGTTGGAACTAGGGACTTTGGGTGGAGGATTGCTGTCAGGGGCTTATGGTTCATAACGATGGTAAACTTATGACCATACAAGTATTTGTGGAACTTCTTGACCCCCAAAATTAATGCCAAATCTTCCCTTTCGATCTGCACATAATTACGCTCACTGGCACTGAGAGTGCGTGAAGCAAAAGCAATTGGTCTCTCTTCCCAATACTTAATACATGAGAGATTACTGCCCCAACTCCATATGGAGAGGCATCACATGCTAGCTTAATCTCCTTAGATATGTCATAGTGAACGAACATGGTGCTTTCTACCAATTTGCTTTTACACTCCTTGAATGCTGTATCGCATTGTTCTGACCACTTCCAACGGACCTATTTTTTCAATAGTTCATTCAGTGGATGTAATACTGTAACCAAATTTGGTAGGAACTTCCCATAATAGTTCAAAAGACCCCAAAATGATCGAAGTTCAGTGACATTCTTGGGAGTGGGTGCATTTCTGATTGTATCCAGTTTTCCCTTGGTTGGAAGTAAACCATCTTTGTCTACTCTGTACCCTAAGTACTCCACTGAGTTTTGAAATAACTCACACTTGCGAGCAGACACTCGTACTCTGTGCTTCTCTAGCTGTTTGAGGACTTCATTCAATATGTTATTATGAATTTGCTTATTTGGTGCTGAAATTAGTATGTCATCCAAATAACATACTACCCCTTCAATACCTTGCAAAATCTGGTTCAGCAGCCCTTGGAATATGGCAGGGGCGGAAGACACTCCAAATGGTAGCCTATTAAATAGATATAAGCCTAGTCAAACATGACTTGGACTCCTCATCTAGTTCAAGCTGTAAGTAGGCATTCGTAAGATCCAGCTTTGAGAAGATCTGACCACCTGTCAGTGTTGTGAACAAATCTTATATATTTGGCAATGTATTGGGGACATTACCCTCTAGAACCTGATTTACGGTTACTTTATAATCACCACACAATCTTACCTTACCATCGGACTTAGGTACAACAACAATGCGTGTAGGCCAATTACATCGATCTATCTTAGAAATAATGTTCTCAGTTTCTAATCTTTTGAGTTCTTGCTCAACTTTATGCTTGAGTGCATATGGTACGGAACATGGCTTGCAGTAAACCGATCTAGCGTCCTTCTGTACCCTGACACTTGCCTTGAAGCCTTAGATCGGACCACTCGTTTCGCAGAACACCTTCGGATACTTCTTGATAACATCATCCATTGATGCAAATCTCATTTCTACATGGAAAATCTCACTCCAATCCAGCTTCAGTAATCTCAATCAATTTTTTCCCAGTAAAGCAGGCTTGTCTCTTGCCATTACTATTAGAGGCAAGCTCTGAAATTGATCCTTGTAGTTCACCGATATGGTGATACGACCTACCCATCATCATCATCATCATAGGCAGTCCCTCGGAATCGAGGAAGACTTGCTTCCACTGCTGAAGTGAGTTCTTTGGTGGCTGAACAGTCCAATACGATAGCCACAGACTCTGTCACAGGTGGGACAGATAGTCGTTGAGGGAAAGGGTGGGCGGGACTGGTTTGCCGCACACTCTTTCCGCTGCCTATGCTTGTTTTCTGCATGCTCTCGGCGTTGAGACTCGAGGTGCTCAGCGCCCTCTCGGATGCACTTCCTCCACTTAGGACGGTCTTTGGCCAGAGACTCCCAGGTGTCAGTGGAGATGTTGCACTTTATCAGGGAGGTTTTGAGGGTGTCCTTTTAGCGTTTCCGCTGCCCACCTTTGGCTTGTTTGCCGTGAAGGAGTTCCGAGTAGAGCACTTGCTTTGGGAGTCTCGTGTCTGGCATGCGGGCTATGTGGCCTGCCCAGCAGAGCTGATTGAGTGTGGTCAGTGCTTCAGTGCTGGGGATTTTAGCCTGAAAGAGGACGCTGATGTTGGTGCGCTTGTCCTCCCAGGGGATTTGTAGGATCTTGCGGAGACATCGCTGGTGATATTTCTGCAGCAACTTGAGGTGTCTACTGCACATGGTCCATATCTCTGAGCCATACAGGAGGGCTGGTATTACTACAGCCCGTAGACCATGAGCTTGGTGGTAGTGTTGAGGGCCTGGTCTTCAAACACTCTTTTCCTCAGGTGGCCGAAGGTTGCACTGGCGCACTGGAGGCGGTGCTAGATCTCGTCGTCGATGCCTGCTCTTGTTGATAGGAGGCTCCCGAGATATGGGAAGTGGTCCACGGTGTACAGGGCCGCACCGTGAATCTTGATGACTGAGGGGCAGTGCTGTGCAGTGAGGACAGGCTGGTGGAGGAACTTTGTCTTACGGATGTTTAGCATAAGGCCCATGCTTTTGTACGCCTCAGTAAATACATCGACTATGTCCTGGAGTTCAGCCTCTGTATGTGCGCAGACGCAGGCGTCATCCGCGTACTGTGGCTCGACGACAGAGGTTGGGGTGGTCTTGGATCTGGTCTGGAGACAGCGAAGGTTGAACAGCTTCCCACTGGTTCTGTAATTTAGTTCCACTCCAGCGGGGAGCTTGTTAACTGTGAGGTGGAGTATGGCAGCGAGGAAGGTTGAGATGAGGGTTGGGTCGATGACGTAGTCCTGTTTGATCCCGGTCCAGACATGGACCTCGACCTACCACAGGAATGTTCTCTCCCGAGTAGCCTCGCAGCTCTATCTTGGATTTCTCCAATGGGAAATCACACAATTTGACGAGGTATAGTGACTCCGGTACTACACACACGGTTGTACCTGTCGATTTCCATGGGTATCTTGGTTCCTGCAACATCTATGTGGATTATGATACTTTTTGGATCGCTGTCAGTTAACCTTGTGCTCCTGATGATGTTTAGCTCTAACATCTCCTCGTCCTGTTGTTCTTCTTCCATGCTGTGTAGTCTCTGGGGATTTCTACTCATAGCTTTGAAACCTAGTTTACCCTTCAGTCAGCATACCTTCACAAGATGCCCAGTTTTCCTGCAGAAGAAACACTCTGCCTTCACATATGGACAACTTTGAGCAATGTGTTGTCCCAGGCACCAAGAGCATGACTTCAATGTTCTGTTATCATGGTCAGTTTCTGAGACTTTGGGGCCCAACTGCCTTTTACTTTTACCCTGCAGGCGATTCACCTCGGTTGGCTGATGACTGAAAATAGTATGAACTTCTCGGGAATACTGGTCGGCCATGTTCATTGACATAGTTGTCTGACAAGCTAAATCAAAAGTCAAGTTAGGCGTTGTCAATAACTGTCTTCTGATTGCATCATTTTTCATCCCACAAAGCGGTCTCACAAAGCTCGGTCCTGAAAGTTTCCGAAATTACAGTGAATAGATAGCTTTTTTAATGCTCCAATGTACTCACTGATATTTTCTTTGGTTAACTGAGCTTGTATTCCAAAACAATAACTTTCAGCAATTTCCAAGGGCTTGGGGCTATAGTGCTGTCTGTAAGAGTTGTGTCCTTTGGCTTGACAGGCACAAACACATTTTTCAGGGTTTCATACACCTCGAGGCCTGCTTCAGTTAAGAAAATAGCCCTTTGTCGTTCCAACACCACCTGGTTATGGTTTTCATCATTGATGATACCATTTGCAGTGAAAAACATTTCTAGCTGCTCCATATACACTCTGAAACGTTCACGGGTGCGTTGAAATTCCCTCAAATGCCCTATTACCCTCATAGGCACGGGCCATCTGGACTCTGGCAGTTTAACAAGTGTGCTTGTAATTTACCTCAGATTTGTTGCTGTTAACCAGTCTCTCTCCCCCCCTCAATCTCTCTCTCACTCCCCCCTAGTCTCTCTTTCCCACCTGTCTCTCTTTCTTTCTCTCACCAGCCTCTCTCTCTCTCTATCACTCTCTCCCCCAGTCTGCATCTCTCTCCCCACTTTCTCTCTCTCTCCCCTAGTCTCTCCCCCATCTCTCTCTCTCTTTCCCGGGTCTCTCTCTCTCTCCCCCCCGCCCCCCTCTCTCTTCCCCAGTCTCTCTCTCTCTTCCCCTCAGTCTTTCTCTCTCTCTCCCCAGTATCTCTCTCTGTCTCTCTCCAAGCTCTCTCCCCCAGTTTCTTGTGCTCACCCCCAGTCTCTCCCTCTCCCCTGTCTCTCTCTCTCTCTTCCCCTCAGTCTTTCTCTCTCTCCCCCCAGTTTCTCTCTCTCGCCCCAGTCTCTCTCTCTCCCTCACTCTTCCCACTCTCTCACCCTCGGTCTCTCTCACCCCCCTAGTCTCTCCCCTCTCTCTCATAGTAACATAGAAAATAGGTGCAGGAGTAGGCCATTCGGCCCTTCGAGCCTGCACCACCATTCAATATGATCATGGCTGATCATGCAACTTCAGTACCCCACTCCTGCCTTCTCACTAATACCCCCTGATGCGTTTAGTGGTAAGGGCCACATCTGACTCCCTTTTGAATATATGTAACGAACTGGACTCAACAGCTTTGTGTGGTAGAGAATTCCACAGGTTCACAATTCTCTGGGTGAAAAAGTTTCTCCTCATCTCGGTCCTATATGGCTTGCCCCTTATCCTTAGACTGTGACCCCTGGTTCTGGACTTCCCCAACATCGGGAACATTCTTCCTGCAGCTAACCTGTCCAATCCCGTCAGAATTCTATATGTTTCTATGAGATCCCCTCTCATTCTTCTAAATTCCAGTGAATATAAGCCTAGTCAGTCCAGTCTTTCTTCATATCTCAGTCCTGCCATCCCGGGAATCAGTCTGGTGAACCTTCGCTGCATTCCCTCAATAGCAAGAATGTCCTTCCTCAGATTAAGAGAACAAATCTGAACACAATACTCAAGGTGTGGTCTCACCAAGGCCCTGTAAAGTGCAGCAAGACCTCCCTACTCCTATACTCAAATCCTCTCATTATGAAGGCCAACATACCATTTGCTTTCTTAACTGCTTGCTGTACCTGGATGCCTACTTTCAATGACTGATGCACCATGACACCCAGGTCTTGTTGCACCTCCCTTTTACTAATCTGTCACCATTCAGATGATAACCTGCCTTCCTGTTTTTGCCACCAAAGTGGATAACCTCACACTTATCCACATTATACTGCATCTGCCATGCATTTGCCCACTCACCTAACCTGTCCAAGTCACCCTGCAGCCTCTTAGCATTCTCCTCACAACTCACACCGCCACCCAACTTAGTGTCATCTGCAAACTTGGAGTATTACATTCAATTCCTTCATCTAATTCATTAATGTATATTGTAAATAGCTGGGGTCCCAGCACTGAACCTTGCGGTACCCCACTAGTCACTGCCTGCCATTCTGAAATGGACCCGCTTATTCCCACTCTTTGCTTCCTGTCTGCCAACCAGTTCTCTATCCACGTCAATACATTACCCCCAATACGATGTACCTTCATTTTGCACACTAATCTCTTGTGTGGGACCTTGTCAAAAGCTTTTTGAAAGTCCAAATACACCACATCCACTGGTTCTCCCTTATCCACTCTACTAGTTACATCCTAAAAAAATCTAGAAGATTTGTCAAGCATGATTTCCCTTTCATAAATTCCTGCAGACTTGGACCGATCCTGTCACTGCTTTCCAAATGCGCTGCTATTACATTTTAAATAATTGATTCCAGCATTTTTCCCACTACCGATGTCAGGCTAACCAGTCTATAATTCCCTGTTTTCTCTCTCCCTCCTTTTTTAAAAAGTGGGGTTACATTAGCTACCCTCCCATCCATAGGAACTGTTCCAGAGTCCATGGAATGTTGGAAAATGACCACCAATGCATCTACTATTTCTAGGGCCATTTCCTTAAGTACTCTGGGATGCAGACTATCAGGCCCTGGGGATTTATTGGCCTTCAATTCCATCAATTTCCTTTACATCATTTCCTGACTAATAAGGATTTCCCTCAGTTCCCTCAGTTCCTCCTTCTCGCTAGACCCTCGGTCCCCTAGAATTTTCGGGAGGTTATTTGTGTCTTCCTTAGTGAAGACTGAACCAACATATTTGTTCAATTGGTCTGCCATTTCCTTGTTCCGCATTATGAATTCACTTGATTCTGACTACAAGGGACCTACATTAGTCTTCACTAATCTTTTTCTCTTCACAAATCTGTAGAAACTCTCTCTCTCTCCCCAGTCTCTTTCTCTCCCTCGCTCCCTCTCTCTCCCCCAGTCCCTCTCTCTCGCCCCAGTCTCTCTCTCTCTCACCCCCACAGTCTCTCTCTCTCCCCCCGCAATCGCTCTCCCCCAATCACTCTCCCTTTTCCCCCCATCTCTCTCTTGCCCCGCAGGCTCTCTCTCTCTCCCCCCAAGTCTTTCTCTCCCCCCTCATTCTCTCTCTCCCTCCCCCCAGTCTCTCTCTCTCCCCCCCCGAGTCTCTCTCTCCCCCCTCATTCTCTCTCCTCCCTCATTCTCTCTCTCTCCCCCAGACTCTCTCTTCCCGCTCAGTCTCTCACTCTATCCCCTCATTCTCTCTCTCTCTCTCTCGCCCCCATTGTCTCTCTCTTCCCCAGTCTCTCACTCCCTCAAGTCTCTCTCTCTTCCCCATTCTTTCTCTCCCTCCAAACCTCTCTCACTCCCAGTCTCTCTCCCCCCAGTTTCTCTCTCCCCACCCAGTCTCTCTCTCCCCACCCAGTCTCTCTCTCCCCACCCACTCAGTCTTTCCCTCTCCCTCCCTCATTCTCCCTCCATCTCTCTCTTCCCCCCCACCCACCACCCCTAGTCTCTCTCTCTCTCCCCCAGTCTCTCACTCTCTCCCCCAGTCTCTCTCTCTCCCCCCCCACTCAGACTCTCTCTCTCCCTTCCCTCTCTCTCTCTCGCCCCCCCCCCTCAGTCTCTCTCTGCCCCAATCTCTCTAACCCCCCACCCACTCAGTCTCTCTCTCTCTCGCTCTCTCTCTCTCTCTCCCCCCTCAATCTCTCTCTGCCCCAGTCTCTCTATCCTCCTTCCCAGTCTCTCTCTCCTGTCCGCGCCCCCCCCTCCCCCACACCCACTCACTCTCTCTCTCTCTCTCTCTGGCAATAGAGATAGTGGATGCATTGGTTGTCATCTTCCAAAATTCCATAGATTCTAGAACGGTTCCTGCAGATTGGAAAGTAGCAAATGTAATCCCGCTATTTAAGAAAGGAGGGAGAGAGAAAATGGGGAACTACAGACCAGTTAGCTGGACATCAGGTCATAGGGAAATGCTAGAATCTATTATAAAGGACGTGGTAACAGGTCACTTAGAAAATAATTAGGCAGATTGGGCAGAAACGACATGGATTTATGAAAGGGAAATCATGTTTGACAAATCTGTTAGAGTTTTTTAAGGTTGTAACTTGCAGAATAGATAAGGGGGAACCAGTGGATGTGGTGTATTTGGATTTTCAGAATTCATTCGATAAGGTGCCACACAAGAGGTTATTAAAAAAAATCATCATCATCATAGGCAGTCCCTAGGAATCGGGGAAGACTTGATTCCACTCTAAAAATGAGTTCTTAGGTGACTGAACAGTCTAATACGGGAATTACAGTCTCTGTCACAGGTGGGACAGACAGTGGTTGAAGGAAAGGGTGGGTGGGACTGGTTTGCCGGATGCTCCTTCCGCTGCCTGCGCTTGCTTTCTGCATGCTCTCGACGACGAGACTCGAGGTGCTCAGCGCCCTCCCGGATACACTTCCTCCACTTAGGGCGGCCTTGGGCCAGGGACTCCCAGGTGTCGGTGGGGATGTTGCACTTTATCAAGGAGGCTTTGAGGGTGTCCTTGAAACGGTTCCTCTGCCCACCTTGGGTTCGCTTGCTATGTAGGAGTTCCGAGTAGAGTGTTTGCTTTGGGAGTTTCGTGTCAGGCATGCGGACAATGTGGCCCAGGCGGAGCTGGTCGAGTGTGGTCAGTGCTTCAATGCTGGGGATTATGGCCTGATCGAGAACACTAACGTTGGCGCCCCTGTCCTCCCAGGTGATTTGCAGGATCTTGCGGAGATATCGTTGGTGTTATTTCTCCAGCGATTTGAGGTGTCTACTGTGTATGGTCCACGTCTCTGAGCTATACAGGAGGGTGCGTATCACTACAGCCCTGGAGACCATGCTTGGTGCCAGATTTGAGGGCCTGATCTTCAAACACTCTTTTCTTCAGGCGGTTGAAGGCTGCACTGGCGCACTGGAGGCGGTGTTGAATCCCAGCGTTGATGTCTGCCCTTGTTGAAATTAGGGCTCATGGGATTGGGGGTAATATACTAGCATGGATTGAGGATTGGTTAACGGACAGAAAACAGAGAGTAGGAATAAACGGGTCATTTTCGGGTTGGCAGGCTGTAACTAGTGGGGTACCGCAAGGATCGGTGCTTGGGTCCCAGCTATTCACAATCTATATCAATGATTTGGATGAGGGGACCAAATATAATATATCCAAGTTTACTGATGATACAAAGCTAGGTGGGAATGTAAGTTGTGAGGAGGATGCAAAGAGGCTTCAAGGGGATATAGACAGGCTAAGTGTGTGAGCAAGAACATGGTAAATGGAATATAACGTGGAGAAATGTGAAGTTATCCACTTTGGTAGGAAAAATAGAAAAGCAGATTATTTTTTAAATGGTGAGAGATTGTGAAATGTCGGTGTTCAGAGGGACCTGGGTGTCCTTGTACATCAATCACTGAAAGTTAACATGCAGGTACAACAAGCAATTAGGAAAGCAAATGGTATATTGGCCTTTATTACAAGACGACTTGGGGCCGAAATTCATGGTCCTGGGAAGGAGCGTTCCCGCTGGCTTGCGGCCGTACTGACACTATCAGGGTGCACCCCCACCCACTGTTGCACGGCCATGCCATCCAAATTCAACATCAAAACCCAGCCTTTGTTTTCACAGTTCCCCCCCCCCCACACCCCCGCCAGCGTTTTTGGGTCAGGGCACTTTGCCGGGCTACTCGACACCGCTGGAGGAGAATGGGGATTACTGCGATCGGGGATTGTTGGTCATAATGTTTTCTGTTGTTTTCTGTGCATTTGGTAAACCTACAGAGTACTGTTCATAAGTTTTGGAGAGTTTTAAAGACTTTCACCTCAAAGCCTGAGAGGGCTGTGAATGTTTTGAACGTTATGTCGACTTTATGCTAATTGCATAGCAACATGACATAATTGTATCACATTATGCAAATTGGCAAGGGCACAGCTGGCTGACCAGGCTGGACTTTGGGTCAGTCTGTTGACTGCATTAGTCTGCATCAGGCCTGCTCCTGAGTCCAGCTCTGGACTGTCACCTTTCAGAGACCCTTGAAGTCTTCTGATGGTCAGAATGGCTGGATTGTTGAGGAACTTTGGATCATATGCAGCTCAACTCCCTGTAGACAATCTTTGTAGTGATGTCGCTCTTCCCAAGGTTGTACATCAAGTAGTTTACAACAGTGATCATCCGTAATGTCGTTGACCACCAACGTTCTGATGTTACTTATGTAAAAGTCTCAATTATAGCTTATTTACTTTTTTCATTGGCGTCATTAAATAAAATAATTTTTGTCATTGAAAATAGGCCTCATTCTCTGCTCCACAGAGGCCTGTTTGTGAGGGTCCAGCCTTCGCAGGGGGTGGGAGCAGAGGGGCGGGAGCGGAGGGGGAGGGGGGGAGAGGTGCTCTTCAGGTGCTTGGACAGATCTGCGAGTGTCTGTCAGTACGCACCAGCTAGGGTCTCCAGAAAGGTCACAGCGTGCTGCGCACTGCACAACCGAGCCCAGCGAGGTTTGGTCCTGCAGGAGGAACAAGGTAATTGCTGGAGAATTGTGAGGAGGAAGTTGATGAGAAGGACAGTGATGAGGACACTCATCATTATTATAGGCAGTCCCTCGAAGACTTCCCTCCACTCTAAAAATAAGTTCTCAGGTGACTGAACAGTCCAATACGGGAATTACAGTCTCTGTCACAGGTGGGACAGACAGTGGTTGAAGGAAAGAGTGGGTGGGGAGTCTTGTTTGCCACACGCTCCTTCCGCTGCCTGCGCTTGATTTCTGCACGCTCTCGGCGACGAGACTCGAGATGCTCAGCACCCTCCCGGATGCTCTTCCTCCACTTAGGGCGGTGTTTGGCCAGAGACTCCAGGGTGTCGGTGGGGATGTTGCACTTTATCAAGAAGGCTTTGAGGGTGTCCTTGGAACGTTTCCTCTGCCCACCTGGGGCTCACTTGCCGTGTAGGAGTTCCGAATAGAGCGCTTGCGTTGGGAGTCTTGTGTTGAGCATGCAGATGATGTGGCCTGCCCAACGGAGCTGATCGAATGTGGTCAGTACTTTGATGCTGGGGATGTTGGCCTGATCGAGATCACTGATGTTGGTGCGTCTGTCCTCCCAGGAGATTTGCAGGATCTTGCGGAGACATCGTTGGTGGTATTTCTCCAGCACTTTGAGGTGTCTACTGTACATGGTCCATGTCTCTGAGACAGGAGGGCGGGTATCACTACAGCCCTGTAAACCATAAGATTGGTGCCAGATTTGAGGGCCTGATTTTCAAACACTCTCTTCCTCAGGTGACCGAAAGCTGTGCTGGTGCACTGGAGGCAGTGTTGAATCTTGTCGTCAATGTCTGCCATTGCTGATAATAGGCTCCTGAGGTATGGAAAGTGGTCCACGTTGTCCAGGGCTGCGCTGTGGATCTTGGTGACCATGAGGCAGTGCTGTGTGGCGGGGTTAGGTTGGTGGAGGACCTTTGTCTTGTGGATATTTAGTGTAAGGCCCGTGCTTTTGTGCACCTCGGTGAAGATGTTGACTATGACTTGTAGTTCAGCCTCTGAATGTGTGCAGAGGCAAGCGTCGTCCGAGTACTGTAACTCGACGACAGAGGATGGGACGGTCTTGGATCTGGCCTGGAGGCAACGAAGGTTGAACAGGTTCCCACTGGTTCTATAGTTTAGTTCCACTCCCCGCTGAGGCACTATTGACACGAATGCATGACCTCATCTTTCTCATCCTAGAAGGAGGAGAGCATGCCAGGAGATCTCAGAGATGCAGTAATCGTGACCATCTTTAAAAAAGGGACAAGTCCGACTGCGGCACCTACAGAAGAATCTCCGTGTTGTCAGCCACTGGGAAAGTCGTCGCTAGAATCCTCCTCAACCGTCTTCTCCCTGTGGCTGAGGAGCTGCTCCCGGAGTCACAGTGCAGATTCCGGGGTACAACGGACATGATCTTTACGGCAGGATAACGGCAAGAGAAATGCAGGGAACAGCACCAACCCTTGTACAAGGCCTTCTTTGACCACACTGTTAACCACGAGGGACTATGGAGCGTCCTCCGTTTCGGCTGCCCCCAAAAGTTTATCGCCATCTTCCGCCTGCTCCATGACGACATGCAGGCTGTGATCCTGACCAACGGATCCACCACAGACCCAATCCATGTCCTGACCGGGGTCAAGCAGGACTGCGTCATGGCGCCAACCGTCTTCTCGATCTTCCTCGCTGCCATGCCATGAGAGCACTACCCCACCAGTGGTGCACCGGTTCCTCGGGCTGCCACAGATGTCCTGATCATTGCAAGGTTCCAGTGCACCCATCTCAAAACCTCAGGCAAAAGCCCCTTTACCGTACCCTCCTCCCATCACTGCGGGGTCCCACTAACACAAAGCAGTCCTGCAAACAACCTCTCTTCCAGAGCCCCCCCCCCCTCGCCATTGCTCACCATTAAATCATGTCTTCCCATTCATCATCAAACAATTTAAATGGCTACTTGCCAGCCAGCAACCAAGAATAGGCAAGACAGGAAAGTGGTGCAGGAGAATATTTACGTGCTTCAAGTAAAGAACAGAAACTTAACAATATAACATGTCTAAGACCACCATGTGCATACCTTTGTGCAACTACAATTTTTGAACTTTCTTTTCTCATTGCTGTGACGTGGTGTTACCCCTGTGGTTCCAGCAGAGGCAGAGGCTGGCCGTTCAGGTCCCGGCCACTCAGGTCCCGGCTCGGACTACTGAGATGCTCCAGGCCGATGTCCCCTGAGTTTTGGAATCTGTGAGGGCCCCACCAGAGACTGCTCCACCTGTGCATGGGCAGACTCCGTCGTCGGGAGACGAGGCAGCGAGTGGGCCACTGACTGCGAGGGGGAGGGGGGCTGTGGGTGAGAAATGGAGCCCCCACTTCCATTTCCCAGTTCACCATCATGCCCTATATCAGCCCAGCCGCACTCCACTGCTGCCATTGGGCCGGACAGCACTCTGCTGCAGTGCAGTGGGGCACTGCAAGGCCGAGGCTGGGGTATTGCTCATCCTACTTATGGTGACATCCAGAGTCTGCAAGCCCTTTCTCAAGGCCTGCATGGACTGGTGCGATTGCCGTGTTTGATGTTCAAGGGAGTTAGTTAGTCTATCCATGCAGTGCCGTGTGACATTGATCTACTCATGCTTGAGGCAGGCTCATGCATCCTCTGCAATCGTGGACAGTGTGCTTGGAAGGCCTGTCTGTACAATACATCCCGGGATACAGCATCTTGGATTGCCCTGTGCCCTCTGACACAGACTCTCCATTGCTGTCCCTGTCACCACCATCTGCTCGGCATGATTTAATGGTGAGCATGGGGGCAAAACCCAACTATCTGTCGTGATGGTCCCACTGAAAGAGAGAAAGACTTGCATTTATATAGCATCTTTCACGACCACCGGACGTCTCAAAATGAAGTATTTTTTGGAGTGCAGTCACTGTTGTAATGTGGGAAACGTGGCAGCCATTTTGCACACAGCAAGCTCCCACAAACAGCAACGTGATAATGACCAGATCATCTGTTTTTGTTGTTGTCATGTATGTATGCTTGGGGTTACTAGCCACCAGGTGGCGCCACTGTCGGAGGTCATTGGGCTGCACGCACGTGTGTGCGGCCCAGGTATAAAAGGCCAGCCATCTTGTAATGTGGTCACTTTGGGCCCTAATAAAGCAGAGCCAGGTTTTTACCTGTGTTAGTTTACAGTATTCAGTCTATCGAGTTATTACATACATAACATTTGAAGGTAACTTAAGAACCTTCGCAAGAAAAAATGAGTACAATTGGAATTCTGGAGAGATTCGTGGAGGCAGAGGACTGGGTAGATTTTGTAGCTCACCTGGACCAGTATTTCGTGGCAAACAAAATGGAGGAACCCACTGACGCAGTTAGGCGCTAGGCGGTCTTCCTCACGGTTTGCGGTCCGAAAATCTATGGACTCATAAAGAATCTTCTCTCGCCTGCAAGTCCAACAGACAAGGACTATAAGAAATTATGTGCTCTGGTACGTGGCCATCTCAAACCAGAAGAAGGCATCATCATCTCACGATACGATTCTACAAGCACGTTCATTCTGAGGGCCAGGATGTGTTGCTGACCTAAGACGTCTAGCTGGGCCATGTAAGTCCGAAAACGCATTAGGAGACATGCTGCGGGACTTCTTTGTAATCTGCCTCAACCACGAGGTGATCCTGTGTAAGCTACTGGCGGCGGAGACGCTGGATTTGAGCAAGGCCATCACGATTGTCTGGGCATGCATGACGACAGACAAAAACTTAAAGCAGATATCATCAAAAAATCGGAATTCAGCAAGTACTGGAAACAAGATTGTATTGTCGTTTGGCAGAGCTGCAGATAGCAGGGCCTACTCGACTGCTTATACAAAATCTGTAGCTGCCCAAAATCCACCAACAGGAATGAATCCAATTTTACTCTGTTGGCGTTGTGGGGGCAATCATTGGCCTCATCGGTGTCGGTTTAAACAGTACATTTATAAAGCCTGTTCGAGACTGGGGCATCTCCAGCGCATGTGTCCGCAACTGAGCAAGCGCGCTGTGACACACCACATGGAGGATGATGACCAGTCTAGCGCGGATCCGGATATGCAATTCGAGATACCAGAGGAGGAAGTGTATGGACTGTATTCATTCCTAACAAAGAGCCAATGGATAATGATTAATGTGAAACTTAACAGTGTGCCAGTACCGATGGAATTGGACATGGGTGCGAGTCAATCAATAATAAGCCAGAGGACATTCGACAAGCTGTGGGATACTAAGACTGTGAGGCCTAAGCTGAGTCCAGTCAATGCCAAGTTGCATACGTACATTAAAGAACTCATAACGGTGATTGGCAGTGCAGTAGCCAAGATGCCGTATGATGGTGTGGTTCATGATTTACCATTATGGATTATTCCAGGCAATGGTCCAACGCTGTTCGGCAGGAATTGGCTAGAAAAAAATCAAATGGAATTGGAACGATATCAAAGCATTGTCGTCGGAGGATGATACTCCATGTGCTCAAGTGCTGAGCAAGTTCCCCTCGCTGTTTGAACCAGGTATCGGCAATTTCACAGGAGCCAAGGTGCAGATCCACGTGGACTCAGATGCAAGACCCGTCCATCATAAAGCTCGGGTGGTTCCGTACATGATGAGGGAGAAGGTCGAAATCAAACTGGACAGACTGCGTGAGGGGTCATATCACCAGTCGAATTTAACGAATGGGCCAGCCCCATTGTTCCTGTGTTGAAGAGTGATGGCACTGTCAGGATTTGTGGAGACTACAAGGTTACGAACAATTGAGTCTTGAAACAGAATCAATACCCGTTACCGAAGGCTGATGACCTGTTTGCAACGCTAGCCGGGGGGATGTTGTTCACTAAACTGGATCTGACGTCGGCTTACATGACACAGGAGCTGGTCGAGACGTCGAAGAAACTTACGTGCATCAACACTCATAAAGGACTGTTTATCTACAACAGGTGTGCTTTTGGAATTTGCTCGGCTGCAACCATATTTCAGAGGAACATGGAGAGTCCACTGAAGTCCGTCCCTGGAACCATCGTGTTCCAAGGTGACATCCTGGTCACAGGTCGTGACACCACCAAACATCTGAACAACCTGGAAGAGGTTCTACATCATCTGGACAAAGTGGGACTCAGACTGAAATGTTCAAAGTGCGTTTTCATTGCACCAGAGATCGAATTCCTGGGGAGGAAAATTGCTGCTGACGGCATCAGGCCTATGGACTCAAAAACCAAGGCCATCAAAAATGCACCCAAGCCTCAGTTCGTTCATTCCTTGGTCTACTCAACTACTTCGGTAATTTCCTACCTAGATTGAGCACTTCATTCGAACCACTGCACATGCTGCTAAGAAAAGGCAACAACTGGGTTTGGGGAGCGTCTCAAAATAGATCATTTGAGAAAGCTACTAATCTGCTTTGCTCTAACAAGCTGCTGGTACATTATGTAAGCGCCTAGTATTGGCCTGTGTTACTTCGTCATATGGAGTTGGTTGCATGCTCCAACAAACTAATGAGTCAGGTAAACTACAACCTGTTGCGTATGGTTCTAAAAGTTTGTCAAAGGCGGAAAGAGCCTACAGCATGGTAGAAAAATAAGCCTTAGCCTGTGTGTATGGAGTTGAAAAGACGCATCAGTACCTGTTTGGTCTTCGGCAGTCAGAGGAGCGGGAGGTCGAGGATCGAGGCCTATAAAAGTGCAGGAGCAGTGGCAGTCGGGAGCGGCGAGCTGGTGCAGGGACAAAAGTAAACAAAGAAGTAATAAGAAATTGAAGTGTGATGTCACAGCCAAGCAGGTAAGTGATTGGCTGGTGGATTGGTGAGTATTAAATCTTTTTCGTTTTCTTTTTCTTTTCTTATCAGTAGGTAACCTTTGGCATTGTTGCTAAATTAAATTAATTTAAGAGATAAGTCATGGCAGGAGAGCCCAGACCCATGTTACGCTACTCCTGTACTATGTGGGAAGTCAGGGACGCTTCCAGTGTCCCTGACTACTATTTGTGCAGGAAGTGTGTCCAGCTGCAGCTCCTGACAGACCACATTGCGGCACTGGAGCTGCGCATGGACTCACTCTGGAGCATCTGTAATGCTGAGGACTTCATGCATAGCACGTTTAGTGAGTTGGTCACACCGCAGATAAAGGTTACACAGGTAGATAGGGAATGGGTGACCATCAGGCACAGCAGTGGAAGGAAGATAGTGCAGGGGTCCCCTGCGGTCACTTCCCTCCAAAACAGATATACCGTTTTGGGTACTGTTGGGGGAGATGACTCATCAGGGGAAGGCAGCAACAGCCAAGTTCATGGCACCGTGGGTGGCTCTGCTGCACGGGAGGGCAGGAAAAAGATGGGAGAGCTATAGTGGTAGGTGATTCTATTGTAAGGGAAATAGATAGGCGTTTCTGCGGCCACAATCGAGACTCCAGGATGGTATGTTGCCTCCCTGGTGTAAGGGTCAAGGATGGCTTGGAGTGGCTGCAGCGCATTCCGGAGGGGGAGGGTGAACAGCCAGTTGTCGTGGTGCATATAGGTACCAACGATATAGGTCAAAAACGGGATGAGGTCCTACAAGCTGAATTTAGGGAGCTCGGAGTTAAATTAAAAAGTAGGACCTCAAAGATAGAAATCTCAGGATTGCTACTATTGTGTTCCTAACACAGATGAGGCTGCACACAGGGAGGTTAAAGTAACAGTGACCTCAGTCTTTAATAAGACACTCCAGAGTGAAGAACAGGCCTTAGGGGCCGGCAATATACAGTGCTCCCAAGGGATGCTGGGATCCCTTGGGACTTCAGGGGATGAGCTCCCTGGTGGCAGAACATGGGAGTGCATGATTTACAGATACACAACAGCTACCAGTGCCATGTGCTAGTCAGAGTAGAAATAGCAGGATAGTTAAGATGAATACATGGCTTGAGGAATGGTGCAAGAGGGAGGGATTCAAATTCCTGGGATATTGGAACTGGTTCTGGGGGAGGTGGGACCAGTACAAACCGGACGGTCTGCACCTGGGCAGGAGCGGAACCAATGTCCTAGGTGGAGTGTTTGCAAGTGCTGTTGGGGAGGGTTTAAACTATTATGGCAGGGGGATGGGAATCTATGCAGGGAGATAAAGGGAAGTAAAATGGGGGCAGAAGCAAAAGTTAGAAAGGAGATAAGGAAAAGTGGTGGGAAGAGAAATCAAAGCAAAAATCAAAAAGGGCCACATTACAACATAATTCTAAAAGAACAAAGAGTGTTGAAAAAACAAGCCTGAAGGCACTGTGTCTCAATGCAAGGAACATTCGTAATAAGGTGGATGCATTAACTGCGCAGATAGCTGTTAACGGATATGATGTAATTGGGATTACGGAGACATGGCTCCAGGGTGACTAAGGCTGGGAACTCAACATCTAGAGGTATTCAATATTTAGGAAGGATAGACAGAAAGGAAAAGGAGGTGGTGTAGCGTTGCTGGTTAAAGAGGAGATTAATACAACAGTAAGGAAGAACATTAGCTTGGATGATGTGTAATCTGTATGGGTATAGCTGAGGAACACCAAAGGGCAGAAAATGCTAGTGGGAGTTGTGTACAGACCACCAAACAGTAGTAGTGAGGTTGGGGATGGCATCAAACAGGAAATTAGGGATGTGTGCAATAAAGGTACAGCAGTTATCATGGGTGACTTTAATCTGCATATAGATTGGGCTAACCAAACTGGTAGCAATACGATGGAGTGTATAAGGGATGGTTTTCTAAACCAATACATCGAGCAACCAACTAGAGAGCTGGCCATCCTAGACTGGGTGTTGTGTAACGAGAGAGGATTAATTAGCAATCTTGTTGTGCGAGGCCCCTTGGGGAAGAGTGACCATAATATGGTAGAATTCTTCATTAAGATGGAGAGTGACAGTTAATTCAGAGACTAGAGTCCTGAACTTAAAGAAAGGTAACTTTGATGGTATGAGACGTGAATTGGCTAGGATAGACTGGCGAATGATACTTAAAGGGTTGACGGTGGATAGGCAATGGCAGACATTTAAAGATCACATGGATGAACTTCAACAATTGTACATCCCCGTCTGGCATAAAAGTAAAACGGGGAAGGTGGTCCAACCGTGGCTAACAAGGGAAATTAGGGATAGTGTTAAATCCAAGGAAGAGGCATATAAATTAGCCAGAAAAAGCAGCAAACCTGAGGGAGAAATTTAGAATTCAGCAGAGGAGGACAAAGGGTTTAATTAGGAGGGGGAAAATAGAGTATGAGAGTAAGCTTGCAGGGAACATGAAAACTGACTGCAAAAGCTTCTACAGATATGTGAAGAGAAAAAGATTAGTGAAGACAAATGTAGGTCCCTTGCAGGCAGAATCAGGTGAATTTATAATGGGAACAAAGAAATGGCAGACCAATTGAACAAATAATTTGGATCTGTCTTCACTAAGGAAGACACAAATAATCTTCCGGAAATACTAGGGGACCGAGGGTCTAGCGAGAAGGAGGAACTGAAGGAAATCCTTATTAATCAGGAAATTGTGTTCGGGAAGTTGATGGGATTGAAGGCCAATAAATCCCCAGGGCCTGATAGTCTGCATCCCAGAGTACTTAAGGAAGTGGACCTAGAAATAGTGAATGCATTGGTGATCATTTTCCAACATTCTATAGACTCTGGATCAGTTCCTATGGATTGGAGGGTAGCTAATGTAACCCCACTTTTTAAAAAAGGAGGAAGAGAGAAAATGGAATTATAGACCGTTTAGCCTGACATCGGTCGTGGGGCAAATGTTGGAATCAATTATTAAAGATGTAGCAGCAGCGCATTTGGAAAGCAGTGACAGGATCGATCCAAGTCAGCATGGATTTATGAAAGGGAAATCATGCTTGACAAATCTTCTGGAATTTTTTGAGGATGTAACTAGTAGAGTGGACAAGGGAGAACCAGTGGATATGGTGTATTTGGACTTTTGACAAGTACCCACACAAGAGATTAGTGTGCAAAATTTAAGCACATGGTATTGGGGGTAATGTATTGACATGCATAGACCTCACATACTTACCGGGGTCCCCCCCGCTGAACTATTGATGAAGAGACATTTCAAGACCGAGCTCTCTCTTGTCCACCCTGACTTGAACGATCATATTGAACATAGGCGTCAAAGTCAGCAGTGGTATCATGATCGTGCTGTTGTGTCACGCAACATTTCTGTTAACGATCCTGTGTACATACTAAATTATGGTCAAAGTCCCAAGTGGATCGCCAGTACTGTTACGGCCAAGGAGAGTAACAGAATGTTTATCGTCAAGCTCAGGAATGGGCAAACATGCAGAAAACATGTTGATTAGATAAAGCTGCGGCACATGAATGAACCGGAACAGTCTGAGGAAGACACAATCAGTGACCAACCAACCTACCCTCAGTCATCAGAGGACTCCGCTGTCATCAATGAATCTGGACTTTCAATCCCTGACATGGTCATTGCCACTCCCATCAGATCAGCTACCCAGCCCCCAGTCATAACAGACACAGAACGCTCGCCCAAGGCTGGAGTTGAACTGAGACGATCCACTTGGGAGCGGAAAGCCCCGGACCGTCTCAATTTGTAAAAAGACTGTTACTAATATCTTAAAGGGGGATATTGTCATGTATGTATGCTTGGGGTTACTAGCCACTAAGTGGCACCACTGTCGGAGGTCATTGGGCTGTGCGCATGTGTGTGCGGCCCAGGTATAAAAGGCCAGCCATCTTGTAATGTGGTCACTTTGGGCCCTAATAAAGCAGAGCCAGGTTTGTATCTGTGTTAGTTTACAGTATTCAGTCTACCGAGTTATTACATACATAACAGTTATGTTGATTGAGGGATAATTATTGGCCCCAGGAAAACTCCCCTGCTCTTTTACAAAATAGTGCCATGGGATCTTTTAAATCCACCTGAGAGAGCAGACGGGGCCTCGGTTTCACGTCACATCTGAAAGACTGCACCGCCGACAGTGCAGCACTCCCTCAGCACTGCACTGGGAGCGTCAACCTACATTTTTATGTGCTCATGTCCCTGGAGTGGGACTGGAACCCACAAACTTCTGACTTGGAGGTGAGAGTGCTACCCACTGAGCCACAGCTGACCCTGAAGTGCAAGTAACTGAACTGGTGCATGACCTGACTGAGCGCTGTGATGGTGCAGGCTCAATGATTCACCTCCTCTGAGGAACCATCATCCACGACCTCCAACAACTCCTGCTGCACTCATGAAGGTCACGTGGGAGATAAAAGACATGAATGATGGCGGCCCCAGATTCAAATTCTCCTCTTTGCCACCCTCAATGGCTCTTGTCAACCTGAGCATCGCGACCCCCTTCGCACTGTAACTCCCCTGTGCACCATGAGCCCGTGCACTGTGACCTTGTGCACCATGACCACCCTGTGCATTGTGACCCCTCTGTACACTGTGACGCTGCGCACCGTGACCCTGTGCACTGTGACCCTGCGCACCGTGACCCTGTGCACTGTGACCCTGCGCACTGAGACCCTGCGCACTGTGACCCTGTGCACCATGACCACCATGTGCATTGTGACCCCTCTGTACAGTGTGACCCTGTACATCATGACCCTGTGCACCATGACCCTGTGCACTGTGACCCTGTGCACCGTGACCCTGTGCACCTTGACGCTGTGCACCGTGACCCCGTGCACTGTGAATCCATATCCCGTAACTTCCCTTCGCATTGTGACCTGTGCACTGTGACCCTGTGCACCGTGACCCCATGCACCGTGACCCTGTGCACCATGACCCTGTGAACCGTAACCCCATGTACCGTAACTTCCCTTCGCATTCTGACCCTGCGCACCGTGACCCCCTTGTGCACCATGAAACCCTTCGCACCATGACCCCGTGCACCGTGACCCCATGTACCATAACTTCCCTTCACATTCTGACCCTGTACATCGTGACCCTGTGCACCGTGACTCCGTGCACCCTGACCCTGTGCACCGTAACTTCCCTTCGCATTGTGACCCTGTGCACCGTGACCCTGTGCACCGTGACCCCCCCTGTGCACCATGACCCTGTGCACCATGATCCCCCTGTTCACCACGACCCTGTGCACCATGACCCTTTGCACCATGACCCCACCTGTGCACCATGATCCTGTGCACTATGATCCCCCTGTGCACCGTGACCCTGTGCACCGTGACCCTGTGCACCATAACCCTGTGCACCATGACCCTGTGCATCATCACCATGAGCACCATGACTCCACCGTGCACCGTGACCCTGTGCACCATGGCCCCTCGTGCACCGTGACCACCCTGTGCCATCTCCTCACGCTTTTACCTGGATGCCTGTGGATCTGTTTATCTGTGCTGGTTACTTATGAACCTCAATCAAGGTAGTGCAGGGGCTCAGCATTGGCTTGCTTGTGGCTACTTGCAAGCATGTCTGATAGGCCTGGCATAGTATAAGATGAGTGTATATTGGAGCGCAGATCCTGTGTGATGGTATACTCTTTATGACATTGATGAGGTTGAGTATATGCTTGTGCATGAGGAGGCAAAAAGCAATAAAGGGATATAATGAAAGTAATACGATATAAAAAGAGAATATTTAAAAAAACGTGCATGGGTTATCAAAGCTAACAGCAAAGTTTTTATAATATATTTACAGAAAGAGAAGATAAGATGAAATTTGGGCCCATTAAGTTAGACACACGTAGGATTATAATGGACAATAAGGAAATGGCACAATATTCACATGAATACATTGGGGGAGAAATTTGTGTCATTATCATCACATGTTAGCATGGTGCTAAAACGCTGGTCGGTGTTCTAGCGCCACCTGATGGCAGTTCCAGCGGTGCACGCCATTTCCATGTTGCCGGTAGCGCTGACGATAAACTCGCTCGCCCACCAAGACTAAGCACAAAAGGACATTGCAATTACCAAACTAATTTTTCCATCAGGAAACAGTTTTTCGAACATCAACCCACCCAAGACATATCAACGACAAAATATTACAAAGAAGAACCAAGCCCGCCAAAATTATACAAAGGATTGTGAACAGATTGGGTGGCAAGATTAGAACACTGAAATCGTATAACTGCCCCTGTTTTCAACAGAGGTTAGACAAAGAGAGAGAGTGGGGAGAGAGGTGGTCTCTACTACCTCATCAAGACAAGGAGAGAAACCAACGTGACAGTTGTAAAACTAACTTCTCCAGCCTCGAAGTCTTGAATCCTGAAGGAAGGAAGAACATCACCATCTGCCATTAACTATCAAAAGGATTGGTAAGCATAAGTCCCTGCCCTGGAGTCTAACCTAGCTAGAATTAGGTATTGGGAGGTGGGAAGTATAATTTTACTGCAACCCCCTTTGAATGTGTAGTGCATGGTACTTTATTAGAGTGGTTATAAGTTTGACCTTGTACCTTTCCTTGTACTGTCCTTTATTACAGTGATTGTAAGTTTGGCCGTGTATTTTCTTACTAGAGTAATAAGCCTGTATTACCCTGACTGTAATAAAAACAAAGTTCTTTGCATCAAACCAGTGTCCTTTGCACTTTTGTCACACCCCCCACATAAATCCAGAGTACAGAACCCAAGCGAGGGGGAGCGATTCGAAACCGCTCAAGTTGGTCAGAAGCGAACCTGACCCCCTCATAGAGACCACAAACACACCGCCCCCCCTCCCCCCGGCGTACAGGAAGGACATTCTTGCTATTGAGGGAGTGCAGCGAAGGTTCACCAGACTGATTCCCGGGATGGCAGGACTGACCTATGAGGAGAGACTGGATCAACTGGGCCTGTATTCACTGGAATTTAGAACAATGAGAGGGGATCTCACAGAAACATATAAAATTCTGACGGGATTGAACAGGTTGGATGCAGGAAGAATGTTCCCGATGTTGGGGAAGTCCAGAACCAGGGGTCACAGTCTAAGGATAACGGGTAAGCCATTTAGGACCGAGATGAGGAGAAACTTCTTCACTCAGAGAGTTGTGAACCTGTGGAATTCCCTACCACAGAAAGCTGTTGAGGCCAATTTGTTAGATACATTCAAGAGGGAGTTAGATGTGGCCCTTACGGCTAAAGGGATCAAGGGGTATGGAGAGAAAGCAGGAATGGGGTACTGAAGTTGCATGATCAGCCATGATCATATTGAATGGTGGTGCAGGCTCGAAGGGTCGAATGGCCTACTCCTGCACCTACTTTCTATGTTTCTATGTTTACTCGGGACCCCCCCTCATCTCTTTGTCTGGTACATTGATGACTGTATTGGTGCCGTTTCCTGCTCTCGCCCTGAACTTGAAAATATCAGTCACTTTGCATCCAATTACCACCCTTCCCTCACCTTCCCATGGTCCATCTCCGACTCTTCCCTTCCCTTCCTCGACTTCTCCGTCTCCATCTCTGGGGATAGGCTTTCGACCAGTATCCACTATAAGCCCACTGACTCCCACAGCTACCTGGACTACACGTCCTCCCACCCCACATCCGAAAAGGACTCCTTTCCATTCTCCCAGTTCCTCCGTGTCCGTCGCATCTGCTCTGACGATGCCACCTTTGACACTAGTGCCTCTGACATGTCTTCCTTTTTCCTCAACAGAGGATTCCCCTCCGCCGTGGTTAACATGGCCCTCGACCGTGTCCATTCTATTTCCCGCACCTCTACTCTCACCCCTTCCCCTCCCTTCCAGAACCACGACAGAGTTCCCCTTGTCCTCACCTTTCACCCCACCAGCCTCCATGTTCAACAGATCATCCTCCGCCATTTCCACCACCTCCAGCGTGATCCCGCCACCAATTACAGCTTCCCCTCCCCTCCCCTCTCAGCATTCCGAAGGGACCACTCCCTCTGCGACCCCCTGGTCCATTCCGCAGTCACCCCCAGCCCCCTCCCCTTCCCACAGCACCTTCCGTACAAGCGCAGGAGATGCAACACATGCCCTTTTACCCTCTCCCTTCCCACTGTCCAGGGCCCCAAACACTCCTTCCAGGTGAAACAGCGATTTACTTGTACTTCTTGCAATGCAGTATACTGTATTCACTGCTCACGGTGCAGTCTCCTCTACATTGGGGAGACCAAGCGTAGATTGGGCGACCGCTTTGTGGAACACCTCCGTTCAGTCTGTAAGTGTGACCCTGAGCTTCTGGTCGCCTGTCACTTTAATTCCCTGCTCCACTCCCACTCTGACCTCTCCGTCCTCGGCCTCCTACACTGTTCCAATGGAGCTCAAAAGCAAGCTCGAGGAACAACACCTCATCTTTTGTTTAGGCACTTTACAGCCTTCTGGACTCAACATCGAGTTCAACAATTTCAGAGCATCACCTCTTTGGCCTTCCCCCCATCGCCCCCTCCCCCCCCCCCGCATCCCCCACCCCCGATCTTATGTGATTTTTTTTCTCTGTCTCCCATGGTAGCTGGTAATTATCCTGCCATTCACACCCTATCCAGATTAACCTTTTCTAACTTCTGCCATTACGATCTCAAGTCGGCCCATCATCCCTTTTGCCTCTCTAATCTCTCCTGCCTTCCACCCTATCACAGACCTTCCCTTTTGTTCTTTCCTCCCCTCCCCCTTTCAGTGCTCCTTTAGAATCCGTTCATCTCGAACATTCGCCAGTTCTAACGGAGGGTCATCGACCTGAAATGTTCACTCTGATTCTCTCCACAGGTGCTGCCTGACCCGCTGAGATTTCCAGCATTTTTGGTTTTATTTCAGATTCCAGCATCCGCAGTATTTTGCAATTGTGCTGGAACTGACTGGGTTTGGCTGGTGTGCAACGGCCACCCCACTTTAAAAAAAACCACGCACAGGCATTTTCCACCCTTCAACATGTAGTTCAGCATCTGGAATATTAGGTCCTTTATTGAAACACCTGTGCACTCATCCCTTTCTGGCGTGGAAGCAAGTCACCCTCGATACAAGGGACTGCCCATGATGATGATGATGTACAGTCCAATACAGGAATTACAGTCTCTGTCACAGGTAGGACAGACAGTGGTTGAGGGTAAGGGTGGGTGGGACTGGTTTGCCGCACGCTCCTTCCGCTGCCTGTGCTTGATTTCTGCATGCTCCCGGCGATGATACTCGAGGTGCTCAGTGCCCTCCCGGATGCTCTTCCTCCATTTAGGGCAGTCTTTGGCCAGGGACTCCCAGGATGTTGGTGGGGATGTTGCACTTTATCAGGGAGGCTTTGAGGGTGTCCTTGAAATGTTTCCTCTGCCCACCTGGGGTTTGCCTGCCGTGTCGGAGCTCTGAGTAGAGCGCTTGCATTAAGAGTCTTGTGTCAGGCTTGCGGACAATGTGGCCTGCCCAACGGAGTTGGTCGAGTGTGGTCAGTGCTTCGATGCTGGGGATGTTGGCCTGATCGAGAATAATGACGTTGGTGTGTCTGTCCTCCCAGGAGATTTGCAGGATCTTACGGAGACAGCGTTAGTGGTATTTCTCCAACACTTTGAGGTATCTGCTGTATATAGAACCCTAGCTTACAGGTGATGCTGATGGGATGACCTCATCAGCAGAAGCACCCTGTCCAACTTTAGTCGCATGTATTCCTGGAGGTTTCATCACATGACCGACTGCTTTG
Organism: Pristiophorus japonicus; assembly: GCF_044704955.1. Taxonomy (NCBI): domain Eukaryota; kingdom Metazoa; phylum Chordata; class Chondrichthyes; family Pristiophoridae; genus Pristiophorus; species Pristiophorus japonicus. The sequence goes on from NC_091993.1 coordinate 58,304,735, forward strand.
TACTGCCCCGCCCCCACTCTCCCACCATTGGTCACCCAATGGGTCCATCCTGACTGAGACCACCTACCCGCACCCATTGGATGATTCTTTACTGTCAATCAAAGCAGCCTTTTTTCACATCTCCTATATTTTTAAAACTAATAATTGAAAGAGTTCAAAGAAAAATAAAAGCTCAGTGTTTTGAATGCTCCTTTGATTTTCCTCCTGGATTGCTGGATGCCGTGCACTGGGGATTAATCCGTGAGACTCCTAGGCAGACCTGGAGGGTGGCCAACCCCACAGGCAGCAGCCTGGCATGACTCCTCTCATAGCAGTTGGCAGCCTTGCAGTATCAGGTACCCTTACCCAGAGGGCCAGGGTAAGTTCCAGGGCTGGACCCGAGACTAATGAAGGTAGATTCAACGCACCAGCTCAATGTTAAACAGTGTGTGCCGTCAATGATGGTGGCTCACAGACTTGTGCATCTCACTCACTCCGACAGGCCCCTTGGTCTTACTCAAAAAGTGGTTTCTGCACTGTGTTTGGATAAGCTGCAAATTCATGGCATAAGGGTCAACGAGACTCATTTCTTGTCTATTAAACTGCTGTCAAACAAAGCAAGACTATAGATCCAGAAAGTCACGCACATAGAGTGCTGGGAATGGGCAGGACTGAGCTGGGAATGGGCGGGATTCTGAGCTGGGAATGGATGGGACTCTGAGTTGGGAATGGCCGGACTCTGAGCTGGGAATGGGCCGGACTGTGCTGGGAATGGGCCGGACTCTGAGCTGGGAATGGGCCGGACTCTGAGCTGGGAATGGACCGGACTCACTGGAAATGGGCCGGATCTGAGCTGGGAATGGGCCGGACTCTGAGCTGGGAATGGGCCGGACTCTGAGCTGGGATTGGGCCAGACTCAGAACTGGGATTGGGCCGGACTCACTGGGGATAGAAACATAGAAAATAGGTGCAGGAGTCGGCCATTCGGCCCTTCAAGCCTGCACCGCCATTCAATGAGTTCATGGCTGAACATGCAACTTCAGTACGCCATTCCTGCTTTCTCGCCATACCCCTTGATCCCCCTAGTAGTAAGGACTACATCTAACGCCTTCTTGAATATATTTAGTGAATTGGCCTCAACAACTTTCTGTGGCAGAGAATTCCATAGGTTCACCACTCTCTGGGTGAAGAAGTTTTTCCTCATCCCGATCCTAAATGGCTTGTCCCTTATCCTTAGGCTGTGACCCCTGGTTCTGTACTTCCCCAACATTGGGAACATTCTTCCTGCATCTACCCTGTCTAAACCCGTCAGAATTTTAAACGTTTCTATGATATCCCCTCTCATTCTTCTGAACTCCAGTGAATACAAGCTCAGTCGATCCAGTCTTTCTTGATATGTCAGTCCCGCCATCCGGGAATCAGTCTGGTGAACCTTCGCTGCACTCCCTCGATAGCAAGAATGTCCTTCCTCAAGTTAGGAGACCAAACTGTACACAATACTCCAGGTGTGGCCTCACCAAGGCCCTGTACAACTGTAGTAACACCTCCCGGCCCCTGTACTCAGACTCTGAGCTGAGAATGGGCCAGACTCTGAGCTGGGAATGGGCCAGACTGTGAGCTGGGAATGGGCCGGACTCACTGGGAATGGGCCAGACTCTGAGCTGGGAATGGGTTTAACTCTCTGAGCTGACGAGGCAGCAATCTTTGCCGACTACAAACGAAAGGATGTTGCTGCCTTTAAACACCGCTCCTCCAGCGGCCATGTGACTGCTTCCCGCCTCCTGCCAATGGCAGGTGCTCAGGCAGGGGGCGAGAGGGAATTCCTGATCCAGGCGATAACGGCGTATTGTGCGCCGGATGTCATGGTCAACGGGGCACGAGAGACCGAGTCGGTGAGTGTCAGCACCAGCGCAGCACTGCCAGGGATGTTCGCGGCCGTGGGTAAATTTGCCGCGCCTGAACTTTATGATGGATGGGTCTTGCATCCGAGTCCACGTGGATCTGCACCTTGCCTCCCATGAAATTGCTGATGCCTGGTTCAAACAGCAAGGGAAACTTGCTGAACACTTGAGCACATGGAATATCCTGCAACGACGACAACGCTTTGATATCGTACCAGTTCCATTTGATTTTTTCTAACCAGTTCCTGCCGAACAGCGTTGGACCATTGCCTGGAACAATCCATAACGGTAAATTGTGAACCGCACCAGCATACTTGATTACTGCACTGACAAACATCGTTATGAGTTCTTTATTGTATGTACGCCACTTGGCATTGACTGGACTCAGCTTAGGCCTCACAGCCTTCGTATCCCACAGCCTGTCGAATGTCCTCTGGCTCATTATTGATTGACTCGCACTTGTGTCCAATTCCATCAGTACCGGCACATCATTAAGTTTTACATTAATCATTATCGGTTGGCTCTTTGTTAGGAATGAATACAGTCCATACATGTCCTCCTCTGGTATCTCAAATTGCATATCCGGATCCGCGCTAGACTGTTCATCATCCTCCATGTGGTGTGTCATAGCGCGCTTGCTCAGTTGCGGACACATGCACTGGCAATGCCTCACTCTCGAACAGCCTTTACAAATATACTGTTTAAACCGACACTGATGATGCCGATGATTTCCCCCACAACGCCAACCCGGTGATATCGGATTCATTCCCATTGGCGGACTTTGAGCAGCCACAGGTTTCGCGTACGCAGTCGGGTAGGCCCTGCCATATGCAGCTCTGCCAAATGACGATAATATCTTGTATACAGTACTTGCCGAGTTCCGATTTTTCAATGATATCTGCTTTAAGCTTTTGTCTGTTGTCATGCATGATTGGGCAATTGTGATGGCCTTGCTTAAATCCAGCATCTCCGCCGCCAGTAGCTTATGCAGGATCACCTTGTGGTTGATGCCAATTACAAAGAAGTCCCGCAGCATGTCTGCCAACGCAGTTTCGAACGGTCCAGCTAGACGTCTTAGGTTGGCAACGAATTCCAAGACATCCTGGCCCTCAGAACGAAAGTGCGTATAGAATCGATATCTTGAGATGATGATGCCTTCATCTGGTTTGAGATGGTCACGTACCAGAGCACACAATGTTCCATAGTCCCTCTCCATTGGACATAAGGGCGAGAGGAGATTCTTTACGAGTCCATAGATTTTCAGACCGCAAACCGTGAGGAGGACCGCCCGACGCCGAACTGCGTCTGCCTCTTTCTCCATTTTGTTGGTCACGAAGTACTGGTTCAAGCAGGCCACAAAGTCTGCCCAATCTTCTCGCTCTACGAATCACTCCAAAATTCCAATTGTGTTCATTTTTGCATGCGAAGGTTCTTGTTACATCGTCGCCAAATGTTGTGTATGCAATAACTCAATAGACTGAATACTGTAAACTCCGAACAAGTACAAACCTGGCTCTACTTTATTAGGGCCCAAAGTGATTACATTACAAGATGGCTGGCCTTTTATACCTGGGCCCTACACACGTGCGCACAGCTCAATGACCTCCAACAGTGGCGCCACCCGGTGGCTAGTAAACCCAAGCATACATACATGACAAATCACTGACAGAAATTACAGTGGAATGCATCCACATGGTGGACTTTCTCCCACTCTCCAAACAAGGATTGACTACCGTACAATACGCAACTTCAAGGGGTGCCCCGGTGACATCGGCCAATGCCATCCTCGACCTCCGCTGGGCGCAAAGGGTTCGGTGCGGGTTAGTGAGCGATCAGCCCGCATGGCGATGACGTCATCGCCGTTCGTACGACAACCTGGGGTGCAAATCGTGGGGCATGGCGCAATGTCCCCCAAACCTCCAGGACAATTTCCCCGGAGGCACGATCGAACCCTTCCCCCGGGCAATAACCTCTTGCACCCCATTCGCCCCCGGAGGCACTATTGGGGCTATAAAAAAAGGCAATTTCGCCCCATTTTAGTCAAAACATTTCTTGGCTGTAACAAATTTCTAGCCCATTGTATCCATTTTCAGAGAGGAGGAAGAGGACAAAATACCAACAATACAAGAAACCCGAAAAATAAGTCGAGGGGTGAATTTTTTGGATTTAATATAAGTAAAACAAATAGTAATGGATATAATACTGGGACTTCGATAGACAAATGTCCAGGATCTGATGGTTCCCACTCCAGGGGATTAAGAGGAAAGATGAGGAAATTTCAGATGCCTCAGTCATAATTTTTCAAAGCTCTCCAGATTCAAGAATTGTGCCTTTGGATTTGAAAATTACAAATGTCACTCCATTATTTAAGACAGAGAGAGAAACCAGGGTAACTATAGAGTTAACGTTCATTGTGGGTAAGTTACTGCAATCAATCATCAGTCACAGAGAGACTGTGTACTTGGACAAGTTGCAGCTGATCACAGAGAGCCAGTGTGGTTTGTGAAGGGCAGATCATGCCTGACTAATCTCGTTGAATTATTTGAGGTGACTAGCATGATAGCTAGCGGAGTGAGTATGGATATTGTCATATAGCCTTCCAGAAGGCATTTGAGGTTTTGCAGGATTAGCAAGATGAAAGCATTGGAGGTAACTTTGTGCCATAGGTTGATAAGGGGTCTGTACTGGGCTTTTCACCTTGTGTATTAATGACCTGGATGAAGGTATAGAGAGTTGTATGTCTAAGTTTCAGATGGCACTAAGTTAGGAGGCACAGTAAGTTATGTGGATGGGAGAAGGAAGTTAAACAGGGACATAGACAGATTAAGGGAATGGGCAAAACTATACCAGATGGATTTCAATTTGGGGAAGTGTGAGATCATCCACTTTGGGTCTGAGAAATACAAATCTGAATATTTTCTTAATGGTGAGAGACTAGTAGCTATGGAGGAATAACGGGATTTGGGTGTCCAGCTACATAAATCTCTAAACGCTAGTGGAATCAGAAAGACCAGATTACAAAGTTATGCTTCAATGATACAGAACCTCGGTCAGACCCCATCCAGAGTACCAAACCACAGGAAAGATATATTGGCCTTGTAGGGGCTCAAGACCGAACTTGATAGATTTTGTGCAGTAAGGGTATTAAGAGATATGGATCAAGGGCAGGTAAATAGAGTTAAGGTACAGGTCAGCCATAATCTAATTCAATGGTGGAACAGGCACAAGGGACTGGGATGGCCCACTCCTGTGGGTCAGAAGGTCATGGGTTCAAGTCCCACTCCAGAGACTTGAGCACATAATCCAGGCTGACAGTCCAGTGCAGTACTGAGGGCGTGCTGCATTGTCGGAGGTGCCGTCTTTCAGATGAGACGTTAAACCAAATCCCAGTCTGCCCTCTCAAGTGAATGTAAACGATCCCGTGACACTATTTGAAGAAGAGCAGGGGAGTTATCCCCGGTGTTCCGGCCACTATTTATCCCTCAACCAACATCACCAAAAACTGATTGGCCGCAAAATTCGGCTCTGTAGTGTCCGGTATTTCGGTACTATGCGCGCTGTTTTGTGCCCAAAATGGTGTCCGCGCCGCATGTTCAGGTATGGTTCGCGTTGGACGCCATTTTGGTGAGGTCGCTAGCACGGGCACTGGAGGCACACACTGTAAGTATGCAGAGTACGCAGAGCGCGGCCTCAGTCAGCGTGTAACGCTGATTTGACGCCAGTGCTGCCATTTTCAACCTCAACGCTGCAGCCAACACCCTCTCTAAGCACACACACCTGAACACGTGTTCATCCCCCCACCAGCACTAGTTACTGGCTCTTGGTGAGTTTGTAGAGTGTTTGGCGGTTTGTTGTCTGATTTGAAGTTGCTGAAGTCTCCAGGGTGTGGCAGGTTACTTCAAGGCTTCTGCTCAGACCAGGTAATCCTAGCCATGGTGCAGTGCTTTGTATCGCCCCAGCAACGGGAACATTCTTCCTGCCTCTAACCTGTCCCATCCCGTCAGAATTTTATATGTTTCTATGAGAACCCCTCTCATTCTTCTAAACTCCAGTGGATACAAGCCCAGTTGATCCAGTCTCTCCTCATATATCAATCCTGCCACCTCAACCTCAGTGAGGAACAGTGCATGGGCTGCCTCCTCTTCACTAAGGAGAGGCTGACTGAAATCTTGCTCCTGGTTCAGGCAGGCCATCACCCTCAGAGCTGGACAAGGGCCGTACTGCCAGTGGCTGTGATGGGGAGCATGGCCATGATTTTTTTCTACTTGCCAAAAAAAGCCATGGATGACTAAAACTAAAAGAAAAAAACATACAAAAATGCAACAAATAGCCCAGATTCTGGCGAATAGGAAAGATACAAACAGTAAAGGGGTCACAAAACAGAGAGTAAGAGCAACAAAAAGGGAGTCTGAAAGGAAACTTGCAAGAGATATCAAAACCAACACCATTTTTTTACAATTATTTTGGGAAAAAGAGAGTACGGGGGTCATGGTAGCTTAGCACCTTAAAAAGGGAAAGCAGTGATACTGTCAATGGTAATGGGGAAATGGCGAACATGTTGAATAATTACTGTGTGTCAGTATTTACAGTAGAGGAAGAGGATACATGTCGGAAATCACAAGGAAACCAATACTGAATCAGGGACAGGGACTCAATAAAATGAATGTAAGCAAAATGCCAGTAATGAAGAAAATAATGGCAGTAAAGAGTGACAAATCCCCAGGGCCAGAGGGCTTCCATCCCAGGGTTTAAAGGAGAACATTGCAGACGCCCCAACTATAATCTTCCAAAGTTCTCCTGATTCAGGGACCGTTCCTTTACATTGTTACATTGTGCATGTCACTCCGCTATTTTAAATGGTGAGAGACGGAAACCAAGGGATTATAGACCCGTTAGTCTAACATCTGTTGTCGGGAAATTGCTGAAGTCTATAATTGAGGATAGGGTGACTGAACAGAGAGAGCCAGTGTGGGTTTGCGAAAGGCAGGTCATGCCTGAGGAAGCGACTAAAGTCATGGACAGGGGAATGTCTATGGATGTTAAAAAGAAAGAAAAAAAGACTTGCATTTATATAGCGCCTTTCATGACCACTGGAAGTCTCAAAGCACTTTACAGCCAATGAAGTACTTTTGGAGTGCAGTCACTGTTGTAATGTGGGGAACGCGGCAGCCAATTTATGCACAGCAAGCTCCCACAAGCAGCAATGTGATAATGATCAGATAATTTGTTATGTTGATTGAGGGATAAATATAGGCCAGGACACTGGGGATAACACCCTCCTCTTCTTCAAAATAGTGTTGTAGGATCACCTGAGAGCAGACGGGGCTTCGGTTTAACGTCTCATCCAAAAGACAGCACCTCCAACAGTGCAGCACTCCCTCAGCACTGCACTGGAGTGTCAGCTTAGATTTTTACATGCTCAAGTCTTGAACCCACAACCTTCTGACTTAGAGGTGATTGTGCTACCCACTGAGCCATAGCTGACACTGTAAATTATTTATATGGACTTTCAGAAGTCATTTGATCAAGTCCCACATAAGAGTCTGTTAACTAACCACGGAATTAAGAGCAAATTATTGGCTGAGCATCAGGAGCCGGGCAGGAGGGATACGGGGCAGGTACTCCAAGTTGGCAGGGTGTTAATAGTGGTGTCCCGCAGGGGTCTGTGCTGGGGCCTCATCGTATTTATTAATAACTTAGATGATGACATAGAAAGTCATATATCCAAATTTGCCGGTGACACTAAGATAGGCAGCAATGTAGGCAGTGTAGACGGAAGCATAAAATCACAAAGGGATATCGAGAGATGGGCAAAAATGTGGCACGTGGATTTCAATGTCGGCAAATGTGAGGTCATCCACTTTGGACCTAAAAAGGATAAAACAGGGTATTTTCTAAATGGTGAAAGCTAAAGACAGTGCAGGTCCAAAGAGGCTTGATGGTCCAGGTACATAGATCATTAAAATGTCTCGGACAGGTACAGAAAATGATCAAAAAGGCTAATGGGACTCTGACCTTTATATCTAGAGGACTAGAATACAAGGGGGTAGAAGTTATGCTGGAGCTGTACAAAGCCCTGGTTAGACCACACCTGGAGCACTGTGAGCAGTTCTGGGCACCACACCTCAGGGAGGGTATATTGGCCTTGGAGGGAGTGCAGCGTGGGTTTACCAGATTGATACCCGGACTCCAAGGGTTAAGTTACGAGGAGCGATTACACAAATTAGTGTTATATTCTCTGGACTTTAGAAGGTTAAGGGGTGATCGGATCGAAGTTTTTAGGATATTGAGGGGAACCGACAGGGTAGATAGAGAGAGTCTATTCCCGCTGGTTGGGGAGTCTAGGACTGGAGGACATAGTCTAAATATCAGAGCCAGACCTTTCAGGAGTGAAATTAGGAAACACTTGTACACACAAAGGTGGGAGATGTTTGGAACTCTTCCGTAAACGGCATTTGATGCTGGGCGTCAATTGTTAATTTTAAATGAGAGATTGATAGCTTTCTGTTCACCAAAGGTATTAAGGGATATGGGCCAAAGGCGAGTATATGGAGTTAGAAATATAGAAACATATAAACATAGAAATTAGATGCAGCAGTAGGCCATTCGGCCCTTTGGGCCTGCACCACCATTCAATAAGATCATGGCTGATCATTCAACCTCAGTACCCCACTCCTGCTTTCTCTCCATACCCCTTGATCCCTTTGGCCATAAGGGCCACATCTAACTCCCTTTTGAATATATCTAACGAACTGGCCTCAACAACTTTCTGTGGTAGAGAATTTCACAGGTTAACCACTCTCTGAGTGAAGAAGTTTCTCCTCATCTCGGTCTTAAATGGCTTACCCCTTATTCTTAGACTGTGACCCCTAGTTCTGGAACTCCCCAGCAATGGGAACATTCTTCCTGCCTCTAACTTGTCCAATCCCGTCAGAATTTTATATGTTTCTATGAGATCCCCTCTCACTCTTCTAAACTCCAGTGGATACAAGCCCAGTCGATCCAATCTCTCCTCATATGTCAGTCCTGCCATCCCGGGAATCAGTCTGGTGAACCTTCGCTGCACTCCCTCAATAGCAAGAATGTCCTTCCTCAGATTAGGAGACCAAAACTGAACACAATATTCCAGGTGTGGCCTCACCAAGGCTCTGTACAACTGCAGTAAGACCTCCCTGCTCCTATACTCAAATCCCCTAGCTATGAAGGCCAACATACCATTTGCCTTCTTCGCTGCCTGCTGTACCTGTATGCCAACTTTCAGTGACTGATGTACCATGATACCCAGGTCCCGTTGCACCTCCCCTTTTCCCAATCTACCACCATTCAGATAATATTCTGTCTTCCTGTTTTTGCCACCAAAGTGGATAACCTCACATTTATCCACATTATACTGCATCTGCCATGCATTTTCCCACTCAGTTAGGTCGCAGGTTAGCCATAATCTCATTGAATGGTGAAACAGGCTCAAGGGGCTGAGTGACCGACTCCTGTTCCTGTGTTTCTATGTTCGTTCCAGGAGGGAAGGCCTCCATCTTAACTTCTTGGGAGCTAAAAGGCTGGCACAGGGTGTTGAGCACGCTTTCAGAAAGCATTGAAACTAATTCAGCAAGGGGATAGTGTAGATAAGTTCAACGTTAGGCTTCCTGCACGTGATAAGTACATAGATGCTAAGCATGAAGCAGGTAAGAAGCAAACAAGAATGAATAACTTGAAGAAATTAGATGGGAGAGCTTCAAATTGCTTTTATGTAAAAGCAAGGAGTGTTAGAAGCAAATTGTTAGAATTGCAATCCTACACCGTGTTAGAGAATTTAGACATAGTGTATTTCTGAGACATGGCTAAATGAAAGTGATGGGACAGAAATTCATCTAAAGGGTTACAAGGGTTTCAGAAAGGATAGGGTGAGCCAAAGGGGAGGTGGGGTTGCTTTTTTTAACAGTGAGAATCTAACAGCTAGAGAGAGAGACTTGATGTTGCCTCATCAGGTACAGCTGGAGCTATTTGGGTTCAAGTGGACCAAGCTCACGGGCAGGGATTAATTATCGGTAATTGTTATAGGCCCCCGGGTCAGACACTTGAACGCGATGAGTTATTATGGAAACAGATCACTGATGCTTTTAATATAAAATGCCACCTTTGTTTGGTGGGTGATTATAATTTTCCTGGCATTCAGTGGCCGATGGTTTACCTGCTGTTGTGGTGGGAAGTGCAGCTGAAAAATTTATTGAAAATATACAAGACTGTTTTCTGACTGAGCATGTTAATGACATTACTGGGGATAATCATATATTAGATCTGGTGTTCAGTCGTGAGCTTGACCTCATATCAGGCCTCCATGTGGGGGAATATCTGGGCAACAGTGATCACATTATACGGTTTCAATCGGCCAGGAGAACCAAAGGGACTGAGAATCTGCAACTTAGAAGGGCAAACTTCTCCAAAATGGCAGATGATTTGGAACGGGTAAATTGGCTAACCCTCCTCGGTGGTGATGCGACTGATGTTGAATATAAATGGAAAGTTTTTAAGAATCAGATTAAAAATGTGGATAACACACATGTTCCCAAAATCAAAGGAAGGAAATGTGGTAAGAAAAAGCTGACTGGCTCTGTACAAAGGCAAGTAAGATGTAAACAGAAATGTTTCTATAAATTAAAGAAATGTAACACTCAAATAAACAGGGTTAAATACAAAGAACAACTAAAGAAAACGAAGGCTGCTATTAGATCAGTAAAAAGGCTGATTGTAGGCAACTGTGGCAGTAATGGGAAAAGCTTTTTCAGTTATGTGAAGAGTCCGAGAACGATCAAAAGACTGTATTGGGCCACAGAAGGGTGTTCAAGGACAGGTTACACAGGACTCACTGAATATGGCGGAAATATTAAATAAATACTTTACATCAGTCTTCACCTTTGAAGATGATGCTCGAATATTAGAATTTAATAATACTAGTTTTATGAGTAACATTAACACAGATAAGCATATTGTTTTAGAAAGAACGAAGAGCCAATTTTCCACATGGCCTATTTTTGGTGCAGTTGTCGAGGGACGTCCCATATTTTAGTGACGCAATTGCGCCAAAAAAAAGTTCCAAGTTTCATCGGAATAAACTTTAAATTTGGAGCAGTGCAGATTATCCTTAAGCTCTGTGGGTGGAGCTTAAGGTCTGCGCCAAAAACGGAGGTTGCCAGGGTAACGAGGGACGCACTGAAGGACTGAGGCTGGAAAGTGAAACATACGTCACTTCTATCCCCCCCCACCACCCCCCCCCCCAGGTGCTGCTCCTATCCCGGACCAGATACCCCTGCCCCACCCCCACCCCCCACCCCCCTGTGCTGCTCCTATCCTGGACCGGATACCCCTGCCCCCCCCACCCCCCCCCCCAGTGCTGCTCCTATCCCAGACCGAATACCCCTGCCCCACCCCCCCAACCCCCACGGTGTTGCTTCTATCCCGGACCAAATAATCCTGCCCCCCACCCCCCACCCCACCGGTGCTGCTCCTATCCAGGACCGAATAACCCTGCCCCCCCTCCGGTGCTGCTCCTATCCCGGACCGAATACCTCTGCCCCCCCCCCCCCCCGCCAGGTGCGGCTCCTATCCCGGACCGAATACCCCTGCGCCCCCCCCCCCCACCGGTGCTGTTCCTATCCCGGACCGAATACCCCTGCCCACCCCCCACCCCCCCGGTGCTGCTCCTATCCCAGGCCGAATACCCCTGCCCCCCCGACCCCCGCGGCGCTGCTCCTATCCCAGGCCGAATACTCCTGCCCCTCACCCCCCACCCCCCCGGTGCTGCTCCTATCCCGGACCGAATAACCCCCCCCCCCCCCGGTGCTGCTCCTATCCCGGACCGAATACCCCTGCGCCCCCCCTCCCCCCCGGTGCTGCTCCTATACCGGACCGAATACCCCTGCGCCCCCCCTCCCCCCCGGTGCTGCTCCTATCCCGGACCGGATACCCCTGCTTGCGCCCCCCCGCCCCCCGGTGCTGCTCCTATCCCGGACCGAATACCCGCCCCTCCCCCTGGTGCCGTGGCTTCAGCTCCAAAACAATGGCGTTTTCTCTGCCCCAATTTTCTTAACGTCAGGTCAGCTTTTTCACAACGGTGCACTGTGCCATCTTTGAAAAAATCCTACTTGGCCAAACGCACTTAAATGGCCAGGACTGGCGCACCTAGCAGGTTCCGCCCCCAGTGACGTCAAAAAAGCGGGAAATAAAAAAATCAGATGTAAGTAGTTTAGGATAGTGTGGAAACTTTGGCGAAACATGCAGATTTTAGTCTTCTCCAAAAAAACGGCACAGAATGGTGGTGAAAATTTAGCCCCTTATGAACTTAAAAATAGATAGAACAGCAAGGCCCTGTCCTGTATGTTTAATAACTCACTGCACTCTAGAATGGTTCCTACAGGTTGGAAGGAGGCTAATGTAGTCCCCATTTTTTTAAAAAGGTGACAAGGCAGACCCGGGTAACTATAGGCCCATCAATTTAACATCAGTACTATGTAAAATGCTTGAAAGAATTATAAAGGATGCAATATATGAATACTTGGATAGAATTCGGCGAAAACATCAGCGTAAACTTTTTGGACTTTTTGGACTTTGCTTGGACATATTTTCTGTTACTGCAGAAGAGCAGACAGCTGAAGTGGGGACAGGTCCAAACATGTCACACAGGAATACACATCAGCTAGGCGGGTATGGGTCAATGGCTGAAAGCAGGAACAACATGGTTGATGGGCGCCTTTTGTCATGTGATGGGAACCCATCAGTGAGACATTAAGTAAAGTGGCCGGTGTTCAGGCCATCGAAAGACAAAGGAAACGATGTGGCCACCCAGTTCTTTTGGAGCCAGATTCACAGGAAGGGGCCCAGTAACAGATAGACAGGATGGAGATGTGTCTTGCTTTTCAGTTGGCATAAGAGAAGGCAGTTTGCAGCCATCTCTCTCTCTCTCCCCTCTTCTACGCTTGCTTGCTTCGTTCAATGCACTCAAAGGCTGAGCATTCCGCCTGGGACAGAGAGAAGAAACACCATCTACGAGCAAAGAGAGCCTCGCTACTTCTACTGGGAAGCTGACCTTGAGACTGGACTTGAATACCACAGATTGGTACAGAACCACAAGATACACCTCATCAGGAGAAGCAGCGAGTAAGCCAGAGGGGTAACTGGTGAGCATTATCCCAGCCACACATCTTTAAGACCACCACATCGTGTGACAGGGTGTCTGGTGTCCCAACCAAGCCTTAGGGGTTTGGTGGAGAGCTTTTCTGCAAGGATCATAGGCATACCCACAATTCTGTTGGACAGATTCGGTGGTGCAATTTTGAATCTGAGCCGGGGTGTTTTAGACGTGGGTACTTTGCGTTAGGAGCCTGTTCAGACGGGCCAGTCAGACACCAGGGTGTGTTTTACTGGGTGCAGGTGGGGGCTTTAACTGGAATAAAAGCATTGTGACGGTTGAGACCAAAAGATCTGGCTATAATTGTGTATTTCTGTTCACCGCTGTAATTCCGGAGTCTAGAACTGTTGTAAGGGGGGGGGGGCTGATTCGAAACCACCACGGGCAAAACCACTTGCACTAGGGAGGGACATATTAGAGACAGCCAACATGGCTTCATAAAAAAAGAGGTCATGTCTCACAAATCCAATTATATTTTTTGAAGAAGTTACAAAGTTGGTGGATGGGGGAAGCCCAGTAGACATTGTCTACTTAGATTTCCAAAAATCTTTTGACAAGGTACCACACAAGAGGCTTCGCTATAAGTGGAAATATATTGAACTGGGTACAGAACTGGCTGGCAGGACACAGGTAAAGAGCAGTTATAGATGGATTTGGATCTGTTTGGAGACCGGTCACCAGTGGTGTCCTGCAGGGATCAGTGTTGGGACCCTTGCTTTTTAATATTTTTATTAATGATCTGGATTCAGGGTTTGGGGCACAATTTGCAAATTTGCAGATGATACCAAGATCTGTGTGAGTGCTGGAACTGTAGAAGAGGCTGGTCTGATTCAGGCAGATCTTAATGTGTTGGGAGACTGGGCTCAAGACTGGAACATGATGTATAACTTAGATAAGTGCAGTGTTTGCATGTTGTCAAGGCAGATGCTCAATATTCATACTCTCTCCAGGGAAAGACATTAAAGATGGTGGAGATAGAAAGAGATTTGGGCATTCTAGTGCATACATCCTTAAAGGTACACGAGCAATGCGGTGCAGTGATAGTAGAGCAAATAGGGTGTTGGGGTGTATCCATCGGACAGTTGAGAATAAGACGAGGCGTACTGTCTGTCCTTGTACAAGACCTTAGTCAGGCCACACTTGGAACACTGTGTCCAGTTTCAGTCCCCTCACACAGTGGGTGATATTACGGCTCTGGAAAGGGTGCACGAGAGGGCCACTGGACTAATTACAAATCTAAAGCATCGCAATTATCAATATAGGTTAAAAGAATCGGGACACTTTACCTTAGAGCAGCATAGACTTAGGGCGGGGTGGGGGGGATATGACTGAGGTTTATAAGATAATGAAGGGAACAGACAGTATTCCAGCTGACCGTTTATTTCAATTAAATAGGTTAGGCAGGACCAGGGGCACAAAGTTAAGTTGTATGGGGCTGGATCTAGATTAGATGTCAGGAGGTGGTTCTTTTCCCAGAGAACAGTTGACCTCGGGAACAAGCTGCCGTTTCATGTGGTGGATGCAGATTCACTGAATCCCTTCCAGCAAAAGCTGGATTTGTTTCTGGCCACAATGGAGGTTAACACTTACAGAAGGTCGGCACTGCAGGGAATTTAATGGCCAGACTGATCTCCTGGACTAGTTTCAATCGTCGAGATGGGTCAGAGAGGGATTTCCCAGATTTTTTTTCCCAAATTGGCCTAGGTTGTTTATCTGTTTTTTTGTCTCTCCCAGGTGATCACATGGTTTTGGGTGGGGTGGAGTGATACACAAGTAACGGTAATTGTGTGGGACTGGTTCGATGGGCCAGATGATCTTTACCTGTCCATCATTTTTCGTATGTTTGTATGAGCATATCACTGCATCTAGGTCCTCGGGGCTAGGCTGCTTGCATTGACAGCGATGGCTATCTGCTCCCATTCCCATCTCAGAGGGCCTCTTGGTCCCCTGTGGATCAACATCTCTCCTCCTGCACCAGTTCTTGCACCAGGTCCTCCAGTGCTGCATTCCATTTGCCATGTTGTGCCATCTTCAATATTCCTGTAGATCACACAATCCTCTACACTGACTTCCAGTACCTGCTGCAGCCAGAATGCACCTCCCCTTTAAGAGATGCAGGCTGGCTTTAATTGATGTTAGCCTTGAACAAGCTTGGGCCCCCTGCTGAGGCATACAGCCACTCAACAGCGTGTTTAGCGCCGTGCTGCACACTATTGTCATTTAAATTACCAGGCCGCACGAAGTTTGCATGCTGTCTTCATCAGAAGGCATGGACATGGGCTAGTCATGCACTGCGATACCCGCACCGCTTTTCCGGCATCCAATTTCCAGGGCATTACCCGGTCAATATCTCATTACTGTTTGGGGAAGCTTGCTGTGCACAAATTGGTGGCCGCATTTCCTACATTATAACAGTGATAACAAGCACTTAATTTGCTGTAAAGCACTTTTGGAGGTCCTGAGGTTCTGGAAAACACTATAGAAATGCAAGCTCTTGGGTCGGGTGGGGGGGGTGCTAGTCTCTCGGGGGGAACTGTGGCCCTGTACAATGTGATCGGGACTTCCTCCGGTTTATATTGTAAACAGTTCAGTATTCTTTGGGCTTTGTTGACTGCTGCTGAGGTCTGACTGGACTGATCAGCCTAGAAATTGGATAGTGGTGAGCTGGGCCTGAGGTCCACCTGATATTACGCTTTGGGTTTCACTTACCCGAGGCAGACTAGCAGCGGTCGTTCCCAGGCAGCATGCCAGCAAATCGACATTGGAGTTTGTGTCTGATAGTCTGCATCCCAGAGTACTTAAGGAAGTGGCCCTAGAAATAGTGGATGCATTGGTGATCATTTTCCAACATTCTATAGACTCTGGTTCAGTTCCTATGGACTGGAGGGTAGCTAATGTAACCCCACTTTTTAAAATAGGAGGGAGAGAGAAAACAGGGAATTATAGACCGGTTAGCCTGACATCGGTAGTGGGGAAAATGTTGGAATCATTTATTAAAGATGTAATAGCGGCGCATTTGGAAAATAGTGACAGGATCGGTCCAAGTCAGCATGGATTTAAGAAAGTGAAATCATACTTGACAAATCTTCAAGAATTTTTTGAGGATGTAACCAGTAGAGTGGACAAGGGAGAACCAGTGGATATGATGTATTTGGACTTTCAAAAGGCTTTTGACAAGGTCCCAAACAAGTGATTCGTGTGCAAAATTAAAGCACATGGTATTTGGGGTAATGTATTGACGTGGATAGAGAACTGGTTGGCAGACAGGAAGCAAAGAGTGGGAATAAACGGGTCCTTTTCAGAATGGCAGATAGTGACTAGTGGGGTACCGCAGGGTTCAGTGCTGTGACCCCAGCTATTTACAATATACATTAATGATTTAGACGAAGGAATTGAATGTAATATCTCCAATTTTGCAGATGACAGTAAGCTGGATGGCAGTGTGAGCTGTGAGGAGACTGCGAGGAGGCTGCAGGGGGACTTGGACAGGTTAGGTGAGTGGGCAAATGCATGGCAGGTGCAATATAATGTGGATATGTGTAAGGTTATCCACTTTGGTGGCAAAAACAGGAAGGCAGATTATCATCTGAATGGTGACAGATTAGTAAAAGTCTTACAACCTAATTCCTTTCTGCATGACACCTCCCATTACTGCCATCCACTCCGCAAAGCCTGTCAAGAATTACATAGAGTGTACAGCCCAGAAACAGGCCATTCAGCCCATCAGATCCACATGAACCTCCTCCCACCCTATCTCAGCTAATGCTATCAACATATCCTTCTGTACCTTTCTTCCTCATATGCGTATCCAGCTTCCCCTTCAAGGCAGCTATGCTATTCGTCTCTGTGTGGTAACAAGTTCCCCATTGTAACCACTCTCTGGATTAAGATGTTTCTCCTGAATTCCCAATTGGATTTATTAATGACTATTCATGATCCCTAGTTCCGGTCTCCCCCACAATTGGACACATCTTCTCTACATCTACCCTATTGAATCCATTCATAATTTCAAAGACATCTATTAGGTCATCCGATAGGAATTAATCAGAACAAACGTTGGCCTTTCAATTGGGGATGGAGATGTGGATGTCAATATAACTTCAGTTGGTTAGTGAGCACAATCACCTTTTCTTATATAACTTTTCCATGTGTTCTTCAACCTCTTCCAACAATCAGTTTGGTCAGAAGAGAGACACACGTAGCTGTTTGAAATGGCACTCTGATCATGCAGACCCCAGTTAGCAGGACTGAACCAGAAGAGAAGGATGGTGGTGACCAAGACATCAAGGTGCCCTATACCGCTGGTAAAACTAGCAGCGACTCACCCATCCCGTCACTCAGCAGCCCAGAGACAGCCAGTGGAGGGGGCACAGATGGTGTCGATAAGCAATTGACCTGCGGTGAGACATGGAGCACGAGGGAGCCACAAAATATCGGTGTGGACGGGAAGCCAGACGCAGTTGATTGTGATATGTCCTTACTATACAGTATAAATGCACATGAGGCCTATACTTGACAGAAGGTCACTCTGTGACCTGCAACCTTTATTAGCCAGCACTGAAGTAATGAAGGTGGGTGGAGCTTTCCCTTTTATACCTGAAAGTCCAGGTTAGGAGTGTCTCCCGCAAGTTCACCACCTAGTGGTCAGTGTTCTCGCGGTGTACAACTTAGGTCAGTTTATACATGGGTTACAATGACAGTTGAATACATGACATCACCTCCCCCGCAAAGTCTTATTGGGATCACAGATTAAGTCACTCTGGTGGTTTACGCTCCCTTGTAGAGCACCTGAGTTGGGGCTCTGATTGTTGGGCGCTGGCCTGAGTGTCTGCTGTTTGCGGTGCTTCAGGCCTGTCTGGACTGCCCACAGTGACTGGGCTCTCCTCCACTTGGTTCCGGTGTTCGGTCACCTGTGGTGGAGTGAACTCTACATCGTGTTCTTTCTCTGCTTCTTCTATGGGGTTGCTGAACCTCCTTTTTGTTTGATCCACGTGTTTGCGGCAGATTTGTCCATTGGTAAGTTTAACTACCAGAATCCTATTCCCCTCTTTGGCAATCACAGTGCATGCGAGCCATTTGGGCCCTGCAGCGTAGTTCAGGACAAAGACAGGGTCATTGACATCAGTACATCGTGCCCTCGCATTCCTGTCAGATGGTCACATTGTGACTGGTGCCTGCTCTCAACAATTTCTTTCATGGTGGGGTGCATAAGGGATAACCTGGTTTTGAGTGTCCTTTTCATTAGCAGCTCTGTGGGTGGAACCCCTGTGAGCGAGTGTGGTCGGGATCTATTGGCCAAAGGAGGCATGATAAGCGGCTTTATAAGGAACCCCCTTGGATTCTGAGCATCCCCTGTTTGATTATCTGCACTGCTCGTTCCACCTGACCATTTGAGGCCGGCTTGAATGGTGCCGTTCTGACATGGTTGATACCATTTCCTGCCATGAAGTCCTGGAATTCAATGCTTGTAAAGCACGGGCCATTGTTGCTGACCAAGATGTCCGTTAGACCATGGGTGGCGAACATTTCCCGTAGACTTTCTACCGTGGCAGAGGATGTGCTTGAATTAAGAATGTCACACTCGATCCATTTGGAGTAGACGTTTACTACAACCAAAAACATTTTTCCCATGAAAGGACCTGCATAGTCCACGTGGATGCGTGACCAAGGCTTGGCGGGCCAGGATCAGGGGCTAAGGGGGGCTTCCCTGGGTGCGTTGCCCAGCTGAGCACAGGTGTTGCATCTGCGAACACAAAGTTCCAGGTCTGCATCTATCCCTGGACACCAAACGTGTGACCTGGCAATTGCCTTCATCATGACAATGCCCAGGTGCTCATTGTGGAGTTCTCTGATGAACACCTCTCTGCCCCTCTGGGACATGACTACTTGGTTTCCCCATAATCGGCAATCGGCCTGAATCGAGAGTTCATCCTTGCGCCTGTGAAATGGTTTAAATTCCTCAGGGCATGCCCTGTACGTGGCTGCCCAGTCCCCATTCAGGACACATTTCTTATTGAAAGACAGTAGCAGGTCTCTATTTGTCCAGACTTTAATCTGACGGGTTGTCACGGGTGAGCCTTCGCTTTCGAAAGCTTCAACAGCCATGACCATCTCAGCAGCATGTTCGGTAGCCCCCTCAGTGGTGGCTAGTGGGAGCCTGCTGAGTGCATCGGCGCAGTTTTCAGTGCCCGATCTGTGCCGAATTGTGTAATCATAGGCGGCTAACGTGAGTGCCCACCTCTGTATGCGGGCCGATGCATTTGCATTTATGGCCTTGTTGTCAGCCAAAAGAGACATTAGGGGTTTGTGATCTGTCTCCAGTTCAAATTTTCTGCCAAACAGGTACTGGTGCATTTTTTTACCGCATATACACATGCAAGCACTTCCTTTTCTACCATCCCGTAGCCCCTTTCTGCCTGGGACAGACTTCTGGAGGCATAAGCTACCGGCTGTAACTGACCCTTGGCATTAACATGCTGCAACACACACCCGACCACATAGGACGATGCATCGCACATTATATAGCGTTAACAGATGGTTGGAGCACAACAAATTTCGTGCTCTATCAAAAGCCCTTTCCTGGCTGTCCTCCCCAGACCCATTCGCAACCTTTGCGTAGGAGCATGTGTAGCGGCTCTGACAGTGTGCTCAATTTGGGAAGAAAGTTACCAAAATAGTTCAGGAGCCCCAGGAACGAACGCAGCTCTGTCGTGTTACTAGGTCTGGGTGCTCTCTGGATCGCTTCCGTTTTGGACGCAGTAGTTCTGATCCCGTCTGCTGCTACCCTCATCCCCAGGAATTCTACCTCTGGAGCTAGGAAGACGCACTTTGCCTTTTTCAGTCGCAGCCCTACCCGGTCCAGTCTGCGTAGCAACTCCTCCAGGTTGTGGAGGTGTTCTTCAGTATTGCAACCTGTGGATGTCGCCTTGAAAAACCACCGTCCTTGGAATCGACTTAAGGAGGCTTTCCATATTTCGTTGAAAGATCGCGGCAGCCGAGCGAATCTCGAATGGACATCTGTTGTGTCGTGATGTTGGTCAGCTTCTTCGACTCACTCGCCAGCTCCTGGGTCATGTAAGCTGAGGTCAGGTCCAATTTTGAGAAAAGTTTGCCACTGAATAGCGTCGCAAAGAGGTCCTCCGCTCTCGGTAGCGGCTACTGGTCTTGGAGTGACACCCGATTGATGGTGGCCTTGTAATCACCACATATCCTGACCGACCCATCCGCCTTGAGCACCAGCACAATCGGGCTCGCCCAGTCACTGAATTCGACTGGTGAGATGATGCCTTCCCTCAGCAGGCGGTCCAATTCACCTTCTATCTTTTCCCGCATCACGTACGGCACCGCTCTGGCCTTGTGGTGTACTGGCCTGGCGTCCGGGTTTATGGGAATCACTACCTTGGCCCCCATGAAAGTGCCAATGCTGGGTTGAAATAATGAGTCAAATTTGTCCAGGAGCTGTGAGCATGGTATTCGCTCGACAGAAGAAATTGCATTGACATCACCCCATTTCCAGTTCATGACAGTCAGCCAACTCCTCCCCAGTAGTGCGGGACCATCCCCCGGGACAACCCAGAGTGGCAACCTGTTCTCCGAATCTTTGTGGGTCATGACTACCGTGGCGCTGCCTAGCACCGGAATGATCTCCTTTGTATATGTCCGTAGCTGTGCATCAATCGGCAATAATTTTGGCCTCCTGGCCTTGGACACCCACAACTTGTCGAACTGTTTAATACTCATCAGGAACTGGCTGGCCCCCGTGTCTTGCTCCATTGATACTGGGCTGCCATTGAGGAGCACTTTCATCATTATCGGTGGCGTCCTGGTGTATGAACTGTATACGTGCTCCACATGAACTCGCTGAACTTCAACTTCCAGTGATTTCCCCCAGTGTTCATTTGGCCTTGTAAGGCTTACATCGGGCCCGTCCTCCTCGTACATCAACCTGGCTGCAGGCTTCCGGCACATACGCACCAAGTGACCACTGACATTGCAGTTTCTGCAGGTATATTGCTGATACCTGCAAGCTCTGGCTGGGTGTTTGCCTCCACACCTCCAGCATGAGTTGGAGGCCCCGTTGTTGGAAACAAAAGGTCCATTACCAGTCGATCGTCTCTGACTGTCTCTGTAACTGTCCATAAATGCACCATTGACAGGTGTTGATGGCCCCATTACTGGCCGCATTGTCCCTTGCGATGGCATGAATCGCCGTTCAGCTAGCCATTTTCTCTGTTGAATTCCCCCTTTGGGTTCGACTACATGCTCGGGCATGTCCGATTGCCCCTGTCTGCCTGGAGAACTGTGTGCCGCTTTAACAATGTTGACTCCCTGTCCATTTGCTGCATTTAAGCCAAGATTTTTGTCAAACATCATTCTGGTCTCTTCCTCCCCTGAGATAAATGTCTGGACCATCAAAGCCGCCGTTTCCAGGGTCAAGTCTTTGGTCTCAATCAGTTTCCTGAAAACCTCAGCATGCCTGATGCCTTCAATAAAAAAGTCTTGCAGCATCTCCGCTCTGCATGCATCTGTGAACTTACATAGGCTCGCCAGTCGCCGGAGGTCTGCCATGAAGTCTGGAACGCTTTGCCCTTCTCGCCGCCGGTGCGTGTAAAACCGGTGTCTCGCCATGTGCATGCTGCTCGCTGGTTTAAAGTGTTCCCCGATCAACTTACTGAGCTCTTCAAAAGTCTTGTCCACCGGCTTCTCTGACGCTAGAAGGTCCTTCATCAGAGAGTACGTCCTGGATCCACAAACCATCAGGAGATGAGCCCTGTGTTTGTCGACCGAATCCTGTCCCAACCATTCCTTAGTGACAAAACTTTGCTGTAGTCTCTCAATAAAATCGTCCCAATCATCACCAACACAGTACCTCTCGTCAGTGCTGCTAGTGGCCATGCTCGTGTGGTTTAAATCCCAGTTTCTCATCGCCAATGATATGTCCTTACTATACAGTATAAATGCACACGACCCCCATATTTGAGAGAAGGTCACTCTGTGACCAGCAACCTTTATTAGCCAGCACTGAAGTGATGAAGTTGGGTGGAGCTTCCCCTTTTATACCTGAAAGTCCAGATTAGGAGTGTCTCCCACAAGTTCACCACCTAGTGGTCAATGTTCTCACGGTGTACAACTTGGGTCAGTTTATACATGGGATACAATGACAGTGGAATACATGACAGAGTGGAAGCTGGCAGAAAGTCAATCCACGGCTATTGGGCATGGAGATGAATATCTTCAAGGTCTTGGCTTGGAACGATGGACGCAGCGTTTACCATCAGCCTTTTCCCAATAGCAAAGTTGGGAGGAGCACAGCATGCTCCTACAATTTACGAGACAGCGGCCGGCACAGACCACATATCACCCTCAGACCTAACCTAACCTTCCTTTCAACATCCCCATCCTCAATTGTTATCCATGTCTTCCTGTTGTGTTGTGCTCCTCTGCAGCATCGCTGCTCCCACAAAGGGCCATCATGTGCCACAGCAAAGAAAGAAAGTAATGACTTGCACCTCCGTTCAGTCCGTCAGTGTGACCCCGAGCTTCCGGTGGCCTGTCACTTTAATTCCCCGTTCCACTCGCACTCTGACCTCTCCGTCCTTGGTGTCCTACACTGTTCCAATGAAGCTCAATGCAAGCTCGAGGGACAGCACCTCAATCTTTTGTTTAGGCACCTTACAGCCTTCTGGTCTCAACATCGAGTTCAACAATTTCAGACTGTAACTGCTGCCAATCTTTGGCTCCCTTTCCTCCTTTTTATTTATAATCCCCCCACCGCCCCCCCTGCTCCTGCACCCGCACCCGTCCCCGATCTTATGTATTTTTCTCTCTGTCTCCCATGGCAGCCGGTAATTATCCCGCCATTCACACCCTATCCAGACTCATCTTTTTCTGACTTCTGCCATTACCATTTCAATTCAGCCCATCATCCCTTTTGTCTCTCTAATCTCTCCTGCCTTCCACCCTATCACAGACCTTCCCTTTTGTTCTTTCCTCCCCTCCCCCTTTCAGCGCTCCTTTAGAATCTGTTCATCTCGAACATTCGCCAGTTCTGGCAAAGGGTCACAGACCCGAAAAGTTAACTCTGATTCTCTCCACAGATGCTGCCTGACCCGCTGAGATTTCCAGCATTTCCGTTTTTTATAGCACCTTTATGAAAGCACCTTTCACAAACTCAGCATGTCCCAGTGCTTCACAGCCAATGAAGTACTTGTTGACGTGTAGTTACTGTTATGCTTCAGGAAACAAGGCAGCCACTTCTTTGCACAGCAAGCTCCTACAAACAACAAAATTCATTCACGGGATGTGGGCATTGCTGGCAATTCCGGCATTTATTGCCCATCCCTAATTTCCCTTGAGGAGGTGGTGGTGAGCCGCCTTCTTGAACTGCTGCAGTCCGTGTGGTGAAGGTGCTCCCAGAGTGCTGTTAGGGAGGGAGTTCCAGGGTTTTGACCCAGCGACAATGAAGGAACGGCGATATATTTCCAAGTCAGTGTGACTCAGAGGGGAACGTGGAGATGATGGTGTTCCCATGCGCTTGCTGCCCTTGTCCTTCTAGGTGGTAGAGGTTGCGGGTTTGGGAGGTGCTGCCGAAGAAGCCTTGGCGAGTTGCTGCTGTGCATCTTGTAGATGGTACACACTGCAGCCACGGTGCGCCGGTGGTGGAGGGAGTGAATGTTGAAGGTGGTGGATGGGGTGCTGATCAATCTGTTTTAGTGATTTTGGATGAGGCTCACAGGCAGCTCATGAAAGTGAGTGTAAAAAAATCAGCTGTCTTCTCCGAGGAGCTGAAGTTCATCTTCATGACAAGTTGGATCCAAAATTGGCTTGGAGGTAGGAAGCAAAGGGTAATGGTTGATGGATGTTTTTGTGACTGGAAGGATGTTTCTAGTGGGGTTCCGCAGGGCTCAGTACTGGATCCCTTGCTTTTTGTGGTATATATCAACGATTTAGATTTGAATATAGGGAGTATGATTAAGAAGTTTGCAGACGACACTAAAATTGGCTGTGTGGTTGATGAGGAAAGTCATGGGCTGCAGTAGGATATCAATCTACTGGTCAGGTGGGTGGAGCAGTGGCAAATGGAATTTAATTCAGAGAAGTGTGAGGTGATGCACTTTGAGAGGGCTAATAAGGAAAGGGTATAAACATTAAGCGGTAGGCCACTTAATAGTGCAGATGAGTAAAGGGACCTTGGAGTGCTTGTCCACAGAACTCGTTTTGGTTGGATAACGAAATAAACATTAAATCAAATGCCCCCCAATCTGGGGGACACTCCAAACATTTTTCAAACTGCCCTTTTTTTGTTTTTTTTTATTGTTTTTTTTTTACTTTTTTTTTTGGAATTTAAAAATAAAAACATTTTTTGGGCCATAAAATCATTAATTCTACAAGTGCCCCCTATAAAAGGGGAGGGGTGCTTGTCCACAGAACATTTTTGGGAGGAAACTAAAACATTAATCCTTAAATCGAGTCCCCCCGATCTGGGGGGCACACCAAACATTTACAAGGCCCTTTTTTTGTGTTTTTTTTCAATGTTTTTGGTTTTTTTTAAAGTTTTTTTTGGGCACTAAAATCATAAAAGGGGAGGGGGACTCTAAAAACACTGGCAATTAAAACAAATTAAACTTTAAAACATAAAATCAAATTAAAATTTGGTTGCCGGGCGTGATGATGCACTCCAGTCCCTCCGGTGCCCACCTTTCGCGGAAGGCTGCGAGCGTACCGGTGGACACCGCGTGCTCCATCTCCAAGGACACCCTGGCACGGATGTACGCACGGAAGAGAGGCAGGCAGTCAGGTTGAACGACCCCCTCGACCGCCCGCTGCCTGGACCGGCTGATGGCACCCTTGGCCGCGCCCAGGAGCAGTCCTACGAGGAGGCCCTCGGACCTACCCGCTCCCCTCCGCACAGGGTGCCCAAAGATCAGGAGTGTGGGACTAAAGTGCAGCCAGAATTTCAGGAGCAGCCCCTTTAAATAATAAAACAAGGGCTGCAACCTCTTACATTCAATAAAAACATGGAACACGGACTCTTCCAGACCGCAGAAATTGCAGGCGGCCTAGGAGCCCGTGAACCGGCTTAAAAATTTATTGCACGGCACTGCTCCGTGCACCACCCTCCAGGCCAAGTCCCCGATAAATGGTGGGAGGACTCCCGCGTAGAGTGCCCTACATCGGGGACCCCCGCCTCCTCCAGATGGCAAGATGGTACGCCATGGCGTGTCCGGACGGCAGGCGAGGATGGCAAGGTTGAGAGTGTGCAGGAGCAGTGTGTACAGGAAACACCTCCGCGCGGAACTGAAAGGCATGGAGGGGATTTCCTCGAGGCGGCTCAAGTTGTGAGGCGCCGGCTCCTGAGGGAGGTTTCGGGGTTTGGCGCCGATGAGGAATTCCGTCCGGACGGGGGTCAGTTTGGACGGGATTTCCCCACGTGCTTGAGCCTCCTCGACGTACCTAACGGAGTCGGGGCCCAGAGCTGTTTTTAGCGACTCGATGGCATCGGCCGCGCGGCGGATGTTGGCAGAATTTAGGCGCTGCGCCAGTGTGTCTGGCGCCATCCAGCCCGCTCCTCCACCATCGAGCAGGTCCCTGACCCTAGTCACCTCACCAGCCACAGCCCTCTCATCCGACTGCCACCTAAAACCTCGGTCGTGGAGGTACGGATTCCCGAGCAGCGGCTCGTGCAGGACAGCCACCACTCCAGCCGGTGGAGAGCTGCGCTTGATGGAGACTTTGTTCCAGACCCTGGTGAGTTCCTTGTAAAAGACAGGCAGCTCCTGGAAGGCGGTCCTGACGCCCCCATGCTCACAAACAGGAGCTGCGTGTTGTAGTTGAGGCCGTGCTGCTGGCGGAAGAAGTACGTCGCCAGAGCACGCCAACTAGGAGGGGGCTCGACGTAAAGGTATCTCTGCAGGGTCTGAAGACGGAAAGTCGCGAGCTGGGTGCTGACGCACACCAACGACTGACCGCCCTCCCCAAGTGGGAGCCTCAAGACCGCGGCAGAGACCCAGTGCTTCCTGTTGTTCCAGAAGAAGTCCACCAGCTTCTTCTGTATGTTGGTGACAAATGCAGGGGGCCACCAGCTGGTTTATGACTAGCGCTTGACCCCTGTAGGACCGCACTCGGAGCAGTCCTGTCCAGCGCCCTAGGCGAGCGCCGACCTTGGCCTCCAGCTTTTGCCAGTTTGCCGGCCAGGCTTCCTCGTCGGGGCTAAGGTAGACTCCCAGATAGAGGAGATGGGTCGTGCTCCAGGCAAAAGGCCTGAGTTCCTCCGGCAGAGAGTCCACCCGCCACTGACCCACCAGGAGTCCGGAACATTTCTCCCAGTTGATCCTGGCAGAGGATGCGGCCGAGTAAATCTTCTGGCACTCACTCATCCTCCGCAGGTCAGCGGGATCCTCTACCGCGAGGAGCACGTCATCGGTGTAAGCCGAGAGGACGACCTCCACGCCCGGCCCTTGCAGAGCCAGTCCCGTCAACCTCGTCCGCAGGAGGCGCAGGAAAGGCTCCACGCAGATGGCATATAACTGGCCGGACATTGGGCACCCCTGCCGCACCCCTCTCCCAAAGCGAAGGGGCGCCGTCAAGGACCCGTTAACCTTAATCAGACACTCCGCGGCGGCGTACAAAAGTTGGATCCGGGTGACGAAATGCGTCCCGAACCCAAAAGCGCGCAGAGTCCCGAACAAGGTAGTCGTGATCCACCCTGTCGAACGCCTTCTCTTGGTCGAGAGATCGGAAGGCGACCGACAGACCAGCCTCCTGGGAATGATGGATGATGCTATCGTGGATTGTCCGGCCCGGGACCGTGTCGGACTGGTCAGGGTGGATCATGTGGTCCAGCACGGCGCCAAGGCGAGCAGACATCGCCCTGGCGAAGATTTTGTAGTCCATGCTGAGGAGCGAGACCGGGCGCCAGTTTTTAAGGAGGCGGAGATCGCCCTTCTTCGGCAGCAGGACGATGACTGCCCTGCACCAAGAGACGGGCATCTCCCCGGTCGCAGACTTTCCCCCAGGACCCACGCATAGTCGCCCCCCAGGACGTCCCAGAATGCCCTATGGAACTCCACGGTCAGCCCGTCCAGCCCTGGGGCTTTTGACCTCGAGAGCCGGTCGAGGGCGCTGGTCAGCTCCGCAAGGCTTAG
Organism: Pristiophorus japonicus; assembly: GCF_044704955.1. Lineage (NCBI taxonomy): Eukaryota > Metazoa > Chordata > Chondrichthyes > Pristiophoridae > Pristiophorus > Pristiophorus japonicus. The sequence continues at coordinate 58,331,941 of NC_091993.1, forward strand.
CGGAGCTTCCAGATTTTCGGCGCCCTCCGGGCTGACCGTCGGCAGCTCCTCCCACAAAACTCTACGCGCTTCCTCGCTGGATGGCTTCGGAGAGAACAGAGCCCCGTAATATTCACGGGCCCTGTTGTTGACGCCCTCCGGATCCGAGACGAGAGAGCCGTCGTCGGCCAGCAGCGTCAAGAGCTGCTTACGGACACTCTGTCTTTTTTCCAGCGAGTAGAAGAAGGGGGAGCCGCGGTCCAGATCCCGCAGGAACCTGATCCGTGACCTCACGAACGCGCCTCGGGACCCGACGAGCTGCAGGTCCTTCAGCGCGGCCTTCTTCGCTTCGTACACCATCTGCAGGGCCGGGTCATCGATGACTTGACCGAGATGGGACTCCAGGTTGAGCACCTCTTTTTCTAGGCGCCCGACCCTGGCCGTCCGCCTCTTGGTCGACCCCCTCGCGTACTCTTGACAGAAGACGCGGACATGAGCCTTGCCCACGTCCCACCATAGCCTCAAGGAGGGGAAGCCCCCCTGCTTCCTTCTCCAGTCGGCCCAGAAACGACGGAACAAGTCCTGGAACCGCACGTCCTCCAGCAGCTGGTTGTTAAAATGCCAGTACGCGGACCCCGTCCTCGCGCGGAGCGAAGTGAGCTCCGCCCACACCAGGTGATGGTCCGAACATGGCACCGGCCGCATGGAGGCCACCGGGACGCAGGAAACGTACGCCCGAGACACGTAAAGACGGTCGATTCTGGACCATCCTGCTCCAGGCCTCACCCAAGTAAAGGCGCTGGAGTTGGGGTGGAGATTTCGCCAGACGTCCACCAAGTCGAAGGACCCGACCAGGTCCCTCAACTTCTCGATCGCCGTCATGCTCTGCGGGGCACCGGAGCGGTCCCTCGCCTCGAGGGTGCAGTTAAAATCCCCCCCGAGGACAATGCAGTCGCCGACGTCGACTGAGCCAAGAAGAGGGGACACTTCTTTGAAGAAGCGCGCTTGCTGCGGGCCGGGCTGAGGGGCGTACACGTTCACGAGATGGAGCGGCACGTCCCCCAGGTGAACCATGACATGCAGCAAGCGGCCTGGCATGGGCTCCTCGACCCCCAAGATCTCCGGCTGAAAATGCGGGGCCAGCAAGATGGCCACCCCACAAGAAGTGGCGGTGAGTTGGCTCATGCGGACCTCTACTTGCCATTCCAGGAGCCACGTGGCTTCGTCTCCCGGAACGGTGTGGGTTTCTTGCAGGAAGCACACCGCATATTTCCCCTCCTGCAGGAGCGAAAATTTGTTATATCTACGGCGTGCCTCTCTGCCGCCGTTGATGTTGAGGCTGGCTATGGTAATCTTCATGACAAAAGCATAGTGCAACCTCTACCTAACCTATTGTGGGGGGGGAGTGGAGTCGTTTGTTGACCCCCATTCCTTCAGCAGCCCAGCGAGGAACCTTTTGAGCCGGCGCAGCTCAAGGCCTTGCGCCTTTGATAAAGGCCCGCCCGCGGCCATGGTTTTAGCAGCGGCGCGGACGGATGCGATGAGCAGCCCCGGCTCGGACCATCTTTCCAGGGCCAGATGGACTCGGTTGCGGCGACCCTGGCTCTGGGCCAAAAAGTCCCGGAGTTCCTTTACAGGAATGAGGGGGGACTCAGTGGCGGGCACGAGGAGATCCACTGCCTCACTGGCGATGGACTCAAGATCTTCTCCCGAGTCCCCCACCGAGTCCCCATCCCCCTCCGGGAGGTTGCCGCTAGCAGCCGGCCCGTCGACCGCACGAGGTACGACAAACGGCCCGGCTGCTCCATCCGACCCTGGCTCTGCCCCGATCCCACCCCCAGGATCGTCGGCAGAGGAGTCCCCACTGGGTTCTTTTAAAAGTGGTGCTGGGTCAGGAAGCGACAGCGGAAGGGGTTCCTCCTCCGCCCCAGGAACCGGGAAACACGGAGAGACCTGGCCAAAGTAATTCTCCAGGTCCTCCAAGTACTCCAGCTCCAAAGTAGGGGACGAGGGTTGGTGGTCTTCCCCCTCCCTGCCGCCACCCACCGGCCCAGCGTATACAGAATCGTTAAAATTGTTTATATTTTCTGTTTCTTCCGGGTCGAGCGACTCCCGGGGGAAGTTGGTTAATAGCTGGGCGGGCTCAGGTTCGGCCTTTTCGGCCCCGCCCGCCTCAGTCCCCGGGACGCTTGACCCGGCGACAACGCATTCCTCCGCTGGCCCCGCGCCCCCCACGACAGGCAGATCTTCCATGCCATCCCCGGGAGGCAGAGGCTGGGCAGCCTCGACTGCCTCACCCTCCCCAGGGACAGATTCCTCCTGCCTGCGGCGCAGTTTGAGGGCGCTGGTGGGGGACGCAGGACACGCGGCGGGCACCGACTCCTCCGCGGAGGGATGTTGTTCCCCCTCCGCCTCATTGGAGCGGTGCCTCCTTTTGTTCCTGGGGGGGCGCGGAGGCAGGGAGACCTCCATGTTTGCCGAGGCCTCCCGCTACACTCCCCCCTTTTTCTTATCTTGCCCGTGCCCGAACCCCTCTGCGGTATTGGTCAAGGGCTCGAGCACGGGCTCAGGGCACCCCGCGCTCGCTGGTGATGGGGTTGGGCTGAGCGCGGTAAACAAATTGTCTGGCGCACTGAGGGGACCCGCTCGAGATGTTTCGCCTTCTTCCGCGCCTTCCTTCCGATTGGACGCTCTCCCTCCCCCCCGCCGGAGGCCGTGAAAACAAAGGCTCCCCACGATGCCCGCGCACCTACGGCTCCCTGTACGCGGACGCAACTAGGGGGAGGGCTGGCGGCGGCGCCAGCCTTGACTGCCCTCGGTGGTTTGGCGGCCTTGGAGGCGGGGCAGCTCTTGCGAACGTGCCCCACCTCCCTACAGGCATGGCACCGCACGCCGTCCGACGTCCAGAAGATGTGGTAGGCAGTCCCCTCGTGCACCACATTAAATGATCCCTCCGTCGTCTCCTCCCGCGCCAGCCGGACAAAGAGCTTGTGGCGGAAAGAGAACACGTGGCGCAGACTGCTCTCCCTGAGGCCGAGCGGTATGGGCTTAATCCCCGACCTTACCTCCCCCAGTTGGTGTAGATGAGGGAGGAGGAGCTCAGCGGGAACAAAGGGTGGGACATTAGAAAGGATGACCCTCTGCGCGGTGGCCTCAAGAGGGTCCACCGGCAGGAACGTCCCGCCCACCGTGAGCCCCTTTTCAAGGGCCAGGGACACCGCCCGCTCTGACCCCAGGAAGAATACAGACTTCCCAGACATCTTGGAGGCTGCGACAATGGCCGAGGGGCCGACTACCCCAGCCATCGCCCGCACGCACTCCTCGATGCTCATTGTGGGGTGAGTGTAGCTCTTGACCCCGTGTTTTTTTGTTATAAGTCTGAAAGGTGGCAGGGCAGCAGGAGGCGCAGGAGGTGCCGTGGATGTGGACGCCGCCTGCGCATATGTCTTTGCTGGCCCTGCCACCGGCGTGGATGGGGTCGCCATCACGGGGTCCCTTTAAGGGCTACACCCACCCCAAAGTCACAGGCCTTAATGGTCTTAAATGGCCTCGTTGGTGTTTGAACAGAGGGAGCTCTAAAAGAGGCACATCTCTCCCCTAGTTGACAATTGGGGAGGGGCCTTGCTCCCTCTGCTCAGTTGTCTTAATTGGTTTTTAATTAGGAGGGAAGATGCTCTCAGAGAGAGAGGGGAGAGACAGAGAGAGAGCGAAAGAGATTGGGGGGTGGGAAAGAGGGAAGCTGCGAGGGCAGGTCTCCCCTCACAGCGATGGGTGGGTGTTTATCTTGGGGTGCACTCCCCAGATGATGGCAAAAAACAAACACAGTCTTTGTAGATGGTCTTCGGGTGGGGGGAGAAGATGTCTTCACCTGGGACAGCTGGAGCCACCCAGGTACACACTCCCAACGATGTTAAATAGGTGATTAATAGTTCTTCAGCCAGGTAGCTCCAGCTATCCCAGGCTAGGCAATGAGGGAGGGGTGCTTCAGTGGTGTGTGGAGCCTAGCTGTAAGCAAGACCCACACACACACTTCCACACACACACACCCTCCGCAATGTTCCGGCCCTCGAGCAAGTCTTCTTTCCTCCCCCCACCGATACAACAAAGTCTTTAGGGGAATGCACCAAAACACACCCACCTTTGCTTGATGAAGTTTCTCCCTCCTTCCACACTGAATAGTTGTTCTTTTTTCCCCCTCTCTCCAACTCTCTGCAGCAGTATTAAAGGTTGTTGAATTTTCCGCTCTCCTCCTCTCCTTCTGGATGGATTGGAATGTAGAAAGCCCCTTCCTCCTCTTCCTGGGCTGTTTCACAGGGCTCACTCAAGGCCTTCCAGACAGGAGCAACAGCAGGGAGTTCCTTCTCTCACAGCAACAGAGCTCCAACTGAATAGGCCATGCCTCCAAAGCTCCACCATTGGTCCACAGAACTCTTTTGGGAGGAAACCAAATCATTAATTCTTAAATCTTGTCCCCCCGATCTGGGGGGCACACCAAACATTTACAAGGCCCTTTTATTGTGTTTTTTGTGTTTTTTTTTGTGTTTTTGTTTTTTTTAGGAACTAAAATCATATATTCTTTCCTCCAAGTGCCCCTTATAAAAGGGGAGACGGACACTAAAAACACCGTCAATTAAAACAAATTAAACTTTAAAACATAAAATCAAATTAAAATTTGGTTGCCGGGCATGATGATGCACTCCAGTCCCTCCGGTGCCCACCTCTCGCGGAAGGCCGCGAGCGTACCGGTGGACACCGCGTGCTCCATCTCCAAGGACACCCTGGCGCGGATGTACGCGGAAGAGAGGCAGGCAGTCAGGTTGAACGACCCCCTCGACCGCCCGCTGCCTGGACTGGCTGATGGCACCCTTGGCCGTGCCCAGGAGCAGTCCTATGAGGAGGCCCTCGGACCTACTCGCTTCCCTCCGCACAGGGTGCCCAAAGATCAGGAGTGTGGGACTGAAGTGCAGCCAGAATTTCAGGAGCAGCCCCTTTAAATAATAAAACAGGGGCTGCAACCTTGTGCATTCGATAAAAACATGGAACACGGACTCTTCCAGACCGCAGAAATTGCAGGCGGCCTGGGAGCCCGTGAACCGGCTTAAAAATTTATTGCACGGCACTGCTCCGTGCACCACCCTCCAGGCCAAGTCCCCGATAAATACTGGGAGGACTTCCGCCTCCTCCGGATGGCAAGATGGTATGCCATGGCGTGTCCGGACAGCAGGCGAGGATGGCAAAGTTGAGAGTGTGCCGGAGCAGCCCATACAGGAAACCCCTCCGCGCGGAACTGAAATGCACGGAGATTTCCTCGAGGCGGCTCAAGTTGTGAGGCGCCGGCTCCCGAGGGAGGTTTTGGGGTTTGGCGCCGATGAGGAATTCCGTCCGGACGGGGGTCAGTTCGGACGGGATTTCCCCACGTGCTTGAGCCTCCTCGACGCACCTAACGGAGTCGGGGCCCAGAGCTGTTTTTAGCGACTCGATGGCATCGGCCGCGCGGCGGACGTTGGCAGAATTTAGGCGCCGCACCTGTGTGTCTGGCGCCATCCAGCCCGCTCCTCCGCCATCGAGCAGCTCCCTGACCCTGGTCACCTCACCAGCCACAGCCCTCTCGTCCGACTGCCACCAAAAACCTCGGTCGTGGAGGTACGGATTCCCGAGCAGTGGCTCCTGCAGGACAGCCGCCACTCCAGCCGGTGGAGAGCTGCGCTTGGTGGAGACTTTGTTCCAGACCCTGGTGAGTTCCTTGTAAAAGACAGGCAGCTCCTGGAAGGCGGCCCTGACGCCCCCCCCAAGCTCACAAACAGGAGCTGCGTGTCATAGTTGAGGCCGTGCTGCTGGCGGAAGAAGTACGTCGCCAGAGCACGCCACCTAGGAGGGGGCTCGACGTAAAGGTATCTCTGCAGGGTCTGAAGACAGAAAGTCGCGAGCTGGGTGCTGACGCACACCAACGACTGACCGCCCTCCCCAAGTGGGAGACTCAAGACCGCGGCAGAGACCCAGTGCTTCCTGTTGTTCCAGAAGAAGTCCACCAGCTTCTTCTGTATCTTGGTGACAAACGCAGGGGGAGGGGTCAAAGTGACCAGCCGGTACCACAACATGGCAGCCACCAGCTGGTTTATGACTAGCGCTCGACCCCTGTAGGACAGCACTCGGAGCAGTCCTGTCCAGCGCCCTAGGCGAGCGGCGACCTTGGCCTCCAGCTCTTGCCAGTTCGCCGGCCAGGCTTCCTCGTCGGGGCTAAGGTAGACTCCCAGATAGAGGAGATGGGTCGTGCTCCAGGCAAAAGGCCTGAACTCCTCCGGCAGAGAGTCCACCCGCCACTGACCCACCAGGAGTCCGGAACATTTCTCCCAATTGATCCTGGCGGAGGATGCGGCCGAGTAAATGTCCTGGCACTCACGCATCCTCCGCAGGTCAGCGGGATCCTCTACCGCGAGGAGCACATCATCGGCGTAAGCCGAGAGGACGACCTCCATGCCCAGCCCTTGCAGAGCCAGTCCCATCAACCTCGTCCGCAGGAGGCGCAGGAAAGGCTCCACGCAGATGGCATATAACTGGCCGGACATGGGGCATCCCTGGCGCACCCCTCTCCCAAAGCGAAGGGGCGCCGTCAAGGACCTGTTAACCTTTATCAGACACTCCGCGGCGGCGTACAAAAGTCGGTTCCGGGCGACGAAATGCGTCCCGAACCCGAAAGCATGCAGAGTTCCGAACAGATAGTCGTGATCCACCATGTCGAACGCCTTCTCTTGGTCAAGAGATAGGAAGGCGACCGACAGACCAGCCTCCTGGGAATGATGGATGAGGTCCCGGACCAGATGGATGTTATCGTGGATTGTCCGGCCTTGGACCGTGTAGGACTGGTCGGGGTGGATCATGTGGTCCAGTACGGCGCCAAGGCGAACAGACATCGCCCTGGTGAAGATTTTGTAGTCCGTGCTGAGGAGGGAGACCGGGCTCCAGTTCTTAAGGAGGCGGAGATCACCCTTCTTAGGCAGCAGGACGATGACTGCCCTGCGCCAAGAGAGGGGCATCTCCCCGGTCACCAGACTATCCCCCAGGACCCGCGCGTAGTCGCCCCCTAGGAAGTCCCAGAACGCCCTGTGGAACTCCACGGTCAGCCCGTCCAGCCCCGGGGCTTTTCCCCTCGAGAGCCGGTCGAGGGCACCGGTCAGCTCCGCCAGGCTTAGCGGAGCTTCCAGATTTTCAGCGCCCTCCGGGCCGACCTTCGGCAGGTCCTCCCACAAATCTCTACACGTTTCCTCGTTGGACGGCTCCGGAGAGAACAGAGCCCCGTAATATTCACGGGCCTTGTTATTGACGCCCTCCGGATCCAAGACGAGAGAGCCGTCGTCGGCCAGCAGCGTCATGACACTCTGTTTTTTTTCTAGCGAGTAGAAGAAGGGGGAGCCGCGGTCCAGATCCCGCAGGAACCGGATCCGCGACCTCACGAACGCGCCTCGGGACCCGACGAGCTGCAGGTCCTTCAGCGCGTCCTTCTTCGCTTCATACACCATCCGCAGGGCCGTGCCCTCGACGACTTGACCGAGACGGGACTCCAGGTCGAGCACCTCTTATTCTAGGCGCCCGACCCTGCCCGCCCGCCTCTTGACAGAAGACGCGGACGTGAGCCTTGCCCACGTCCCACCATAGCCTCAAGGAGGGGAAGCCCCCCTGCTTCCTTCTCCAGTCGGCCCAGAAATGACGGAACGAGTCCTGGAACCGCACGTCCTCCAGCAGCTGGTTGTTAAAAGTACGCGGATCCCGTCCTCGCGCGGAGCGAAGCGAGCTCCGCCCACACCAAGTGGTGGTCCGAACACGGCACCGGTCGCATGGAGGCCGCCAGGACACAGGAAACGTACGCCCGAGACACGTAAAGGCGGTCGACTCTGGACCATCCTACTCCAGGCCTCACCCAAGTAAAGGCGCTGGAGTCGGGATGGAGATTTCGCCAGACGTCCACCAAGTCAAAGGACCCGACCAGGTCCCTCAACTTCTCGATCGCCGTCATGCTCTGCGGGGCACCGGAGTGGTCCCTCGCCTCGAGGGTACAGTTAAAATCCCCCCCAAGGACAATGCAGTCGCCGACGTCGACGGAGCCAAGAAGAGCGGACACCTCTTCGAAGAAGCGCGTTTGCTGCGGGCCGGGCTGAGGGGCGTACACGTTCACGAGATGGAGCGGCACGTCCCCCAGGCGAACCGTGACGTGCAGCAAGCGGCCTGGCACGGGCTCCTCGACCCCCAAGATCTTCGGCTGAAAATGCGGGGCCAACAAGTAGTGAGGTGGCTCATGCGGACCTCTCCTTGCCATTCCAGGAGCCACGTGACTTCGTCTCCCGGAACGGTGTGGGTTTCTTGTAGGAAGCACACCGCATATTTCCCCTCCTGCAGGAGCGAAAAATTGTAAAATCTACGGTGTGCCTCTCTGCCACCGTTGATGTTGAGGCTGGCTATGATTATCTTCATGACAAAAGCATAGTGCAACCTCTACCTTAACCTATTGTGGGGGGGGAGTGGAGTCGTTTGTTGACCTCCATTCCTTCAGCAGCCCAGCGAGGATCCTTTTGAGCCGGCGCAGCTCAAGGCCTTGCGCCTTTGATAAGGGCCCACCCGCGGCCATGGTTTTAGCGGCGGCGCGGACGGACGCGACGAGCAGCCCCGGCTCGGACCATCTTTCCAGGGCCAGATGGGCTCGGTTGCGGCGACCCTGGCTCTGGACCAAAAAGTCCCGGAGTTCCTTTGCAGGAATGAGGGGGGACTCAGCGGCGGGCACGAGGAGATCCACTGCCTCACTGGCGATGGACTCGAGATCTTCTCCCTCGTCCCCCACCGAGTCCCCGTCCCCCTCCGGGAGGTCGCCGCCAGCAGCCGGCCCGTCGACCGCACAAGGTACGGCAAACGGCCCGGCCGCTCCATCCGGTCCTGGCTCTGGCCCGATCCCACCCCCAGGATCGTCGGCAGAGGAGTCCCCACTGGGCTCTTTTAAAAAAGGTGCTGGGTCAGGAAGCGACAGCGGAAGCTGTTCCTCCTCCGCTCCAGGAGCCGGGGCACCGGGAGAGACCCGGCCAAAGAAATTCTCCAGGTCCTCCAAGTACCCCAGCTCCAAAGTAGGGGGCGAGGGTTGTTGTTCTTCCCTCTCCCTGCCGCCACCCCCCCGGCCCAGCGTGTGGATGTTCTGTAAAATTATTAACATTTTCAGTTTCTGCCGAGTTGAGCAAATCCCGGGGGAAGTTGGATAAAGGCTGGGCGGGCTCAGGTTCGGCCTTTTCGGCCCCGCCCGCCTCAGTCCCCAGGACGCTCGACCCGGCGGCTACACATTCCTCCGCTGGCCCCACGCACCCCACGACAGGCGGATCTTCCACGCCATCCCCGGGAGGCAGAGGCTGGGCAGCCTCGACTGTCTCACCCTCCCATGGGACAGACTCCTCTCGCCTACGGCGCAGTTTGGGGGCGCTGGTGGGGGACGCGGGACACGCGGCGGGCACCGACTCCTCCATGGAGGGATGTTGTTCCCCCTCCGCCTCATTGGAGCGGCACCTCCTTTTGTTCCTGGGGGGGGCGCGGAGGCAGGGAGATCTCCATGTCTGCCGAGGCCTCCCGCTCCACTCCCCCCTTTTTCTTATCTTGCCCGCGCCCGAGCCCCTCTGCGGTATTGGTCAAGGGCTCGGGCACGGACTCAGGGCACCCCGCGCTCGCTGGTGACGGGGTTGGGCTGAGCGCGGTAAACAAATTGTCTGGCGCACTGAGGGGACCCGCCTCGAGATGTTTTGCCTTCCTCCGCGCCTTCCTTCTGATCGGACGCTTTCCCTACCCCCGCCGGAGGCCGTGAAAACAAAGGCCCCCGACGATGCCCGCGCACCTACGGCTCCCAGCACGTGGACGCAACTAGGGGGAGGGTTGGCGGTGGCGCCAGCCTTGACCGCCCTCTGTGGTTTGGCGGCCTTAGAGGCGAGGCAGTTCTTGCGAACGTGCCCCAGCTCCCTACAGGCATGGCACCGCACGCCGTCCGACATCCAGAAGACGCGGTAGGCAGTCCCCTCGTGCACCACATTAAACGATCCCTCCGTCGTCTCCTCCCGCGCCAGCCGGACAAAGAGCTGGCGGCGGAAGGAGAACACGTGGCGCAGGCTGCTCTCCCTGAGGCCGAGCGGTATGGGGTTGATCCCCGGCCTTACCTCCCCCAGTTGATGTAGGTGAGGGAGGAGGAGCTCAGCGGGAACAAAGGGCGGGACGTGAGCAAGGATGACCCTCTGCGCGATGGCCTCGAGAGGGTCCACCGGCAGGAACGTCCCGCCCACCGTGAGCTCCTTTTCAAGGGCCAGGGACACCGCCTGCTCCGACCCCAGGAAGAATACAACCTTCCCAGACATCTTGGAGGCTGCGACAATGGCCGAGGGGCCGACTACCCCAGCCATTGCCCGCACGCACTCCTCGATGCTCATTGTGGAGTGAGTGTAGCTCTTGACCCCGTGTTTTTTTGTTATAAGTCTGAAAGGTGGCAGGGCAGCAGGAGGCGCCGTGGATGTGGATGCCGCCTGCGCGTACGTCTTAGCTGGCCCTACCACCGGCGTGGATGAGGTCGCCATCACGGGGTCCCTTTAAGAGCTACACCCACTCCAAAGTCACAGGCCTTAATGGTCTTAAATGGCCTCGTTGGTGTTTGAACAGAGGGAGCTCTAAAAGAGGCACACCTCTCCCCTAGTTGACAATTGGGGAGGGACCTTGCTCCCTCTGCTCAGTTGTCTTAATTGGTTTTTAATTAGGAGGAAAGGGGCTCTCAGAGAGAGGGGGGAGAGACAGTGAGAGAGAGAAAGAGATTGGGGGGTGGGAAAGAGGGAAGCTGCGAGGGCAGGTCTCCCCTCACAGCGATGGGTGGGTGTTTTTCTTGGGGTGAACTCCCCAGATGATGGCAAAAACAAACACAGTCTTTGTAGATGGTCTTCAGGTGGGGGGAGAAGATGTCTTCACCTGGGACAGCTGGAGCCACCCAGGCACACACTCCCAATGATGTTAAATAGGTGATTAATAGTTCTTCAGCCAGGTAGCTCCAGCTATCCAAGGCTAGGCAATGGGGGAGGGGTGCTTCAGTGGTGTGTGAGACCTAGCTGTAAGCAAGACCCCCACACACACACACCCCCCGCGATGTTCCGGCCCTCTAGCAAGTCTTCTTTCCTCCCCCCACCGATACAACAAAGTCTTTAGGGGAATGCACCAAAACACACCCACCTTTGCTTGATGAAGTTTCTCCCTCCTTCCACACTGAATAGTTGTTCTTTTTTCCCCCTCTCTCCAACTCTCTGCAGCAGTATTAAAGGTTGTTGAATTTTCCGCTCTCCTCCTCTCCCTCTGGATGGATTGGAATGCAGAAAGCCCCTTCCTCCTCTTCCTGGGCTGTTTCACAGGGCTCACTCAAGGCCTCCCAGACAGGAGCAACAGCAGGGAGTTCCTTCTCTCACAGCAACAGAGCTCCAACTGAATAGGCCACGCCTCCAAAGCTCCACCATTGGTCCACAGATTTTTTTTTTTTTTTTTTTTTTTTTTTTTTAAAATTCATGTCCAATCGTTATCCAATCGTTACAATTCTTTGTCAAACGCCAGAGGTCACCCTGCACCAGTCAAGGATCACTCTGCGCCAATGCTCTTAGCCAAAAGGCCTAGAGCCACTGCACCGTTCCTGGAAGTACTGCAATACCAGGTTCGTGCCATGGAGGTGGATGGGTCAGGTCCCCCACACACCTCCGTGGAGGTGGATGGGTCACCAATCCCCCTGAAAGTAGCAGGCCAGGTGGATAAGGTGATTAAGAGAGCATACAGAATGCTTACCTTTATTGGCCGAGGCATAGAATATAAGAGCAGGGAGGTTATGCTTAAATTGTAAAATACTTTGGTTAGGCCACAGCTGGAGTACTGCGTGCAGTTCTGGTCACTGTATTATAGGAAGGACGTGATTGCACTAGAGAGGGTGCAGAGGAGATTTATTAGGATGCTGCCTGGAATGGAGAATCTTAGTTATGAGAACAGATTGGATAGGCTGGGTTTGTTCTCATTGGAGCAGAGGAGGTTGAGAGGAGACAAAATATTGAGGGGCCTGGTCATAGTGGATAGTAAGGGCCTATTTCCATTGGTGGAGGGGTCTATTACGAGGTGGTTGGTGGAAGGTTTAGAGGGGATTTGAGGGGGGGCTTCTTTACGCAGAGGGTTGTGGGGATCTGGAACTCGCTGCCTGGAAGAGTGGTGGATGCAGAAACCCTCACCACTTTTAAGAGATGGTTGGATGGGCACTTAAAGTGCAGTAACCTGCAGGGTTACAGACCTAGAGCTGGTAATTGGGATTAGACTGGATGACCTTTTGTTGGACGGCGCAGATATAATGGTAAGTACTGCAGGGAATAGAATACGGCCAGGGTGATCTCCTGGGCTAGTTTCCATCGTCTGGATGAGTCGGAGAGGAATTTTCCCAGATTTCTTCTCGCTAAATTGGCCTAGGGTTTTATCTGATTTTTGTCTCTCGCAAGAGATCACATGACTCCGGTTGGGGTGGAGTGTAGAATGTTTTCAGTATAAGGGGTGTCTCAGGTGTGTGAAATGGACTGGTTGGGCTGGGTGCTCTTTGCCTTTCCGTCATTGTTCATAGGTTTATATGTAACCTTTAGGGCTGCTGACCAAGGGTCGTGTGGCTCTTTGTCGGCCGGCGCGGACACGATGGGCCGAAATGGCCTCCTTCTGCGCTGTAAATTTCTATGTTTCTATGTTTCTATGTTTCTATGTTTAACCTTAAAGGAAGAGGGGAGGGGGAAGAGGTGCGGACAGGCCAACAGGGGCCAAGGTGATGACACCTGCAGCCAGTCAAACAAGGCTCCGGTAAAGAGGTGGCCAAGATGGGGTGTGAAGCTGCAATGCCAGCTTCGCTCGCGTTTAGCGCAATGCGCCATCTTGGTACAGGAGTGAAGCCAGTACTCGGAACAGTCGCCTGGAGACCGTTAAGGGGCTGATTGACAATTCAATCCCTGCTAGGGCCTGCTCATTAAAGAGGCTGCACGTCACTTTGGTGAATAATGCTTAATTTAATGACCTCTCCTAACAGCGAACAGCTGAAAAGACCCCTAAAGACCCCGTGCTGAGGAGTGTAAGCACTAATTAAGGCAAAGCTCAGATTTCACTGCTCTCTTGCTGACTGAGATCGACCGACTACGCTGCATTTGAAGAGGACTTTTGAGACACATTGGGAGACTTTCTGGGACTTCAATACTCTATCAATGTTTTTCCTGGATATTCTCTCAGGACTTCACCCGAAAGGAGTGAGTGTTGTGCCACTCTACCACATTGGGCACCTTACGGGAGTCACCAGGAGGAAAGGACTGACTGGTCAGGAGTGTCTTATAGGGCTCGCGCTGGCTCCACAGAACGATTTGGAGCAGGAGACGAGGCTCGGCAGAGCAACACCAGCTGCTTCAGGAGCGAGTGACAGGAGGGCCAGGGAGGGTGGGGAGAGTGTGAAGGCTGAGGGAGAGCCAGGGGGAGAAGGAGGAGGGCAAGGGAGGGCGAGGAGGGTGAGGGGGGAGGACGGGGAGGATGAGGGAGGGCGAGTAAGGGCGAGAGATGGCGAGGGACAGGAGGGTGAGGGAGGGCGAGGGAGGGTGAGGGAGAACAAGGAGGAGGAGGGCGAGGGAGGGCGAGCGAGGGTGAGGGACAGGAGGGTAAGGAGGGCAGGGGAAGGGGAGGGTAAGGAGGGCAAGGGAGGGGGACGGCGAGGGAGGGCGGTGAGGATGAGGGACGGTGAGGGGAAGGAGAGGAGGAGGGCGAGGGAGAGATGGGAGGGGGAGGGAGGGCGAGAAGAGCGAGGGAGGGCGAGGAGGGTGAGAGGGAGGAGGGCGGGGAGGGTGAGGGAGGATGAGGGAAAGGTGAAGAGGGTGAGGGAGGGTGAGGGCGGCGAGGGAGGGTGAGGAGGCAAGGGAGGAGGAGGAGGGTGAGGGTGGGTGAGGGAGGGCGAGGAGGACAAGGAGAAGGAGGAGGAGGGTGAGGGAGGGCAAGGGGGGCAAGGGGGAGGAGGAGGGTGGGGAGGGTGAATGAGGGTGAGGAGGACGAGGGAGGGTGAGGGGAGGAGGAAGATGGCGCGGGAGGGCGAGTAGGGCGCGGGAGGGCGAGGAGGGTGAGTGAGGGCGAGGAGGGTGAGGGAGGGGGAGGAAGGCAGGGAGGCGGAGGAAGGCTGGGAGGGCGAGGAGGGCGAGGTGGGTGAGGGGGGCAAGGGGGGTGAGAGGGCACGGGGGTGAGGAGGGCAAGGAGGCAAGGGGGTGAGGGGAGTGAGGAGGGCGAGGGGGTGAGGGGAGCGAGAGGGGTGAGGGGGTGAGGGGAGCGAGGGGGGTGAGGTGGCAAGGGTGTGAGGGGAGTGAGGAGGGCGAGGGGGTGAGGGGAGCGAGAGGGGTGAGGGGGTGAGGGGAGCGAGGGGGGTGAGGTGGCAAGGGTGTGAGGGGAGTGAGGAGGACGAGGGATGTGAGGGGGCACTCAGCAGGAGTCCTTATAAGGAGAAGGGAGAGGAGAAGAAGGAGGAAGAGGAGGGAGAGGAGGAGGAGGAGGGAGAGGAGGACCAGGGGCAGCATCAGAGGTTTCCAGGGAGACGGACTGCTATTGGGAGGATGTTCACCGCCATCGAATTAAACAGTGCGTTTGCGAGCCAGCTCTACCATCAGACCACAGAGCCCCGCGGCCACAGGAAGTACCTTCCATGACTGAGGATCGATCAAGATGTCCACCTCTTTACTCAATCCTTTCAACCTGTTCCCCACAAAGATCACAATAAAACTGATCACCGCTTCCACCACGACCCAATTACCACCATCGCCACTTATCTGGAGCAAAAACTATGTAAAAATAACAGATCCAACATCACTTACAAATATCTATAACCCTTCCCCCCAGGTGCTGTTGCCGACTCTGGTGCGTGTACGGAGTGGAACCCCGGGGCAGCTGGCGAGTCGGATGCTGCTGAGAATGTGAAGAGGGCGGTTCAGATATTCTCCTGGGTGGCCCTCGAGAGGCTTTGGGGCTTCAGCAGTCTGGGCGGCTGGCTGACAGGCAGCGGTAAGAGCAATGGTGGAGTGGCGGGCGAGGGAGGGAGCTGCAGTGCCGGTGTCCGGAGCGCAGTCAGTAGATTCCTGCTCCGTGATTCCCACAGCACTACCTCGGGGCCTGTGTTCAGCCCACTCAATGATCCGGTGGAGGACAGATCTGTGGGCATCACAGACACTCTGCAGGCCCCTTTCAACCGAGGAGCCCAGAGCCACCATGGCAGCTGCCTGAGCTTCCATTGCAGTCCTTGGCCGCCCCACGGACATTGCTACTGCAATGGCAGCTGTTTGACGTTCCATGGAAGGTGCTGGGACTGCAGTGATAGCTGCGACCTCAGTCAGCAGAGGCTGCTTGGTGTCGGGCGTGACGGGGCGCTGGATGGATTTGGCCAGCCTGGCCCTGGCCATACTGGAGAGGTGGGACCCAGGGGGGCCAGCCTGGCCCTGGCCATACTGGAGAGGGGGAGTCCCAGGTCCTGCGGCCAGCCTGGCCCTAGCCATACTGGAGAGGGTGGGTCCCAGGCCCTGTGGCCAGCCTGGCCCTGACCATACTGGAGAGGGGGAGTCCCAGGCCCTGCGGCCAGCCACGGGGGAGGACCCTCCATCCCCCTCGCCACGACCCGTAAGAGAAAGACTTGCATTTATATCGCGCCTTTTACGACCACTGGACATCCCAAAGTGCTTTACAGCCAATGAAGTACTTTTGGAGTGTAGTCACTGTTGTAATGTGTGAAACGCAGCAGCCAATTTGCGCACAGCAAGCTCCCACAGGCAGCAATGTGTTAATGACCAGATAATCTGTTTTTGTTATGTTGATTGAGGGATAAATATTGGCCCCAGGACACCGAGGAGAACTCACTAACTCACTTGCTCTTTTTCGAAATAGTGCCATGGGATCTTTTACATTCACCCGAGAGAGCAGATGGGTTTATCACCTCATCCGAAAGACTGCACCTCCAACAGTGCAGTGCTCCCTCAGCACTGGGAGTGTCAGCCCAGATATTTTATGTGCTCAAGTCCCTGGAGTGGTACTGGAACCCACAACCTTCTGACTCAGAGGCGAGTGTGCTGCCCACTGAGCCACGGCTGACATGCTCAGCCAAGCTTTCAGGCCGGCTGGCCATTGCACCAAGCATTTGGCTTGTCGCTCCCTTCAGCCTTCTTCTGAAGCTTGGCCCTGCGAGGTCCTCGGCTGACTCCTCTCCAGCAGAACCAGTGTGTGACCGTGCCCCCTGGCAAGGTGGCACCTGGGGTGTGTCTTACACCCAGCGAGTCCGCTGCCCACGAGTCCCACCACGACGATCCCTCCTCTAACCCAGCCTCCACGTTGTGCTGGTTATCAGTCTCTGAGCTGGTGCCTGCCACAGTGGTACCCGTTGATGCAGTGCATTCTTCCTCCTCCTCACCCAGGGGGCGATGCACTGTGGCTCTTGTTGAACCTGCTCCATGGGGCGAGGTCCATCTTGCCCTTGGGAGCCTGCAGTGATAAAGCTGGAAGGGCCAGGGTGCAGCAGTGGCCACTATAGGGAGATGTGTGAGGAGACCATGTGAGTGGGGATCGGTTTGGGGGATTAGGGATCAGGAACATTGTGGACCTTTAAGGAAGCTGAAGTGGTCACATATCTATCGGGCAGATGCCCGGTGCTCCGCCTCTGGCCACAGGGTCTGCTGGTGCCACTCTCCTCCTGATCACGGCCAGAACTGCCTCCTCAAGGGGAATAGTCTCAGGTAGTCGTGCTTCCCCTCCCCCGGTCTGTTATGGGCTAATATTTCCTGGAAGAGAAAGAGTGGTGATCGTGAATGAGGTGCATTGGCAGATGTGTTTGTGTGTGTGTGATGCCGCACATGGTTGAAGAGTTGTGAGATGAGTCTGAGGTGTGAGTAGTGTGAAGGATGCGGTAGTGTGGGGTGTGTGGATGTCAGTGTATAGTTAGATGGTGGATGAAGTGTGTTGAGATTGTACTGTTGGTGGTAGTGCAGTTATTGAGTAGTGTGTTGGTGAGATGGGATCTTACCCTGACCGCCCGTGTCAAGTCATTACATTTCTTGCAATCACATTTCCATTACATTCTCTCTGCATTCCCAATTTGCAACGTCTGTCTTTCCATCTCCTTGGCTCATGTTCAAATGTATTCAAACTCGTCCTCCATCACAGTCATCATCCCAGCCCCAAGATCCGGCTCACAGATAACCATTCCCTGCCCCCATCCCAGTCTCCCATTCCCCTCACTCCCCCATTTCCCCATTACCCCCATTCCCCCAACCGCCCCCCCCCCCCCCAACGATTTGGATGAAGGAATTGAGTGTAATATCTCCAAGTTTGCAGATGACACTCAGCTGGGTGGTGGTGTGAGCTGTGAGGAGGATGCTAAGAGGCTGCAGGGTGACTTGGACAGGTTAGGTGAGTGGGCAAATGCATGGCAGATGCAGTATAATGTGGATAAATGTGAGGTTATCCACTTTTGGGGCAAAAACACGAATGCAGAATATTATCTGAATGGCGGCAGATTAGGAAAAGGGGAGGTGCAACGAGACCTGGGTGTCATGGTACATCAGTCACTGAAAGTGCGCATGCAGGTACAGCAGGCGGTGAAGAAGGCAAATGGTATGTTGGCCTTCATAGCTAGGGGATTTGAGTACAGGAGCAGGGAGGTCTTACTGCAGTTGTACAGGGCCTTAGTGAGGCCTCACATATTATGTTCAGTTTTGGTCTCCTAATCTGAGGAAGGACGTTCTTGCTGTTGAGGGAGTGCAGCGAAGGTTCACCAGACTGATTCCCGGGATGGCTGGACTGACATATGAGGAGAGACTGGATCAACTGGGACTTTATTCACTGGAGTTTAGAAGGATGAGAGGAGATCTCATAGAAACGTAAAAAATTCTGACGGGATGGGACAGGTTAGATGCGGGAAGAATGTTCCCGATATTGGGGAAGTCCAAAACCAGGAGACATAGGCTTAGGATAAGGGGTAGGACATTTAGGACTGAGATGAGGAGAAACTTCTTCACTCAGAGAGTTGTTAACCTGTGGAATTCCCTGCCACAGAGAGTTGTTGATGCCAGTTCATTGGATATATTCAAGAGGGAGTTAGATATGGCCCTTACGGCTAAAGGGATCAAGGGGTATGGAGAGAAAGCAGGAAAAGGGTACTCAGGGAATGATCAGTCATGATCTTATTGAATGACGGTGCAGGTTCAAAGGGCCGAATGGCATATTCCTGCACCCTATTTTCTATGTTTCTATGTTTCATAGAAACATAGAAAATAGGTGCAGGAGTAGGCCATTTGGTCCTTCGAGCCTGCACCGCCATTCAATGAGTTCATGGCTGAACATGCAACTTCAGTACCCCATTCCTGCTTTCTCGCCATACCCCTTGATCCTTCTAGTAGTAAGGACTACATCTAACTCCTTTTTGAATATATTTAGTGAATTGGTCTCATCAACTTTCTGTGGTAGAGAATTCCACAGGTTCACCACTCTCTGGGTGAAGAAGTTTCTACTCATCTCGGTCCTAAATGGTTTACCCCTTATCCTTAAACTGTGACCCCTGGTTCTGGACTTCCCCAACATTGGGAACATTCTTCCTGCATCTAACCTGTCTAAACCCGTCAGAATTTTAAACGTTTCTATGAGATCCCCTCTCATTCTTCTAAATTCTAGTGAATATAAGCCTAGTCGATCCACTCTTTCTTCAAAAGTCAGTCCTGCCATCCCGGGAATCAGTCTGGTGAACCTTCACTGCACTCCCTCAATAGCAAGAATGTCCTTCCTCAGATGAGGAGACCAAAACTGTACACAATATTCCAGTTGAGGTCTCACCAAGGCCCTGTACAACTGCAGTAAGACCTCCCTGCTCCTATACTCAAATCCTCTCGCTATGAAGGCCAGCAAGCCATTTGCTTTCGTTACTGCCTGCTGTACCTGCATGCATACCTTCAATGACTGATATACCATGACACCCAGGTCTCGTTGCACCTCCCCTTTGACTAATCTGTCACTATTCAGATAATAATCTGCCTTTCTGTTTTTGCCACCAAAGTGGATAACCTCACAAATATCCACATTATACTGCATCTGTCATGCATTTGCCCATTCACCTAACCTGTCCAAGCCACCCTGCAGCCTCCTAGCATCTTCCTTGCAGCTCGCACTGCCATCTAGCTTAGTGTCAAACTTGGAGATATTACATTCAATTCCTTCGTCTAAATCATTAATGTATGTTGTAAATAGCTGGGGTCCCAGCACTGAACCCTGTGGCACCCCACTAGTCACTGCCTGTCATTCTGAAAAGGACTCGTTTATTCCTACTCTTTGCTTCCTGTCTGCCAACCAGTTCTCTATCCACGTCAATACATTACCCCCAATACCATGTGCCTTCATTTTGCACACTAATCTCCTGTGTGGGACCTTGTCAAAAGCCTTTTAAAGTCCAAATACACCACATCCACTGGTTCTCCCTTATCCACTCTACTAGTTACATCCTCAAAAAATTCTAGAAGATTTGTCAAGCATGATTTCCCTTTCATAAATCCATGCTGACTTGGACCGATCCTGTCACTGCTTTCCAAATGCGCTGCTATTTCATCTTTAATAATTGATTCCAACATTTTCCCCACCACCGATGTCAGGCTAACCGGTCTATAATTACCCGTTTTCTCTTTCCCTCCTTTTTTAAAAGTGGTGTTACATTAGCTACCCTCTAGTACATAGGAACTGATCCAGAGTCCATGGAATGTTGGAAAATGACCACCAATGCATCTACTATTTTTAGGACCACTTCCTTAAGTACTCTGGGTTGTAGACTATCAGGCACTGGGGATTTATCTGCCTTCAGTTCCTTCAATTTCCCTAACACCATTTCCTGACTAATAAGGATTTCCCCCAGTTCCCCCTTCTCGCTAGACTCTCGGTCCCCTATTATTTTCGGGAGGTTATTCGTGTCTTCCTTAGTGAAGACAGAGCCAAAGTATTTGTTCAAGTATGCTGGAGGTGGTGGAAATGGCAGAGGATGATCCGTTGATCGTGGAGGCTGGTGGGGTGAAACGTGAGGACGAGGGGAGCCCTGTCATGGTTCTGAGAGGGAAGGTAAGGGGTGAGAGTAGAGGTGCGGGAAATAGAATGGACACGGTGGAGGGCCATGTTAACCACTGCGGAGTGGAATCCTCGGTTGAGGAAAAAGGAAGACATGTCAGAGGCAGTAGTGTGGAAGGTGGCATCGTCAGAGGAGGTGAGACAGAGATGGAGAAACTGGGAGAATGGAATGGAGTCCTTACAGGATGCTGGGTGGGAGGAAGAATAATCCAGGTAGCAGTGGGATTATAGTGGATACTGGTCGAAAGCCTATCCCCAGAGATGGAGACGGAGAAGTCGAGGAAGGGAAGGGAAGAGTCGGAGATGGACCATGTGAAGGTGAGGGAAGGGTGGAAATTGGATGCAAAGTGAATGAAATTTTCAAGTTCAGGGCAGGAGCAGGAAACCGCACCGATACAGTCATCAATGTACCAGACAAAGAGGTGAGGGAGGGGACCCGAGTAGGACTGGAACAAAGAATGTTCTACATATCCCACGAAAAGGCAGGACCCACGTGGGTTCCCATAGCAACACCTTTAATTTGGAGGAAGTGAGTGGAGTTAAAGGAGAAGTTGTTCAATGTGAGAACAAGTTCAGCCAGGCGGAGGAGGGTGGTGGGGGATGGGGACTAGTTGGGCCTCTGCTCGAGGAAGAAGCGGAGCACACTCAGACCATCCTGGTGGGGGATGGAAGTGTAGAGGGATTGGATGTCCATGGTAGAAAGGAGACGGTTGGGGCCAGGAAACTGGAAACTGTTAAAGTGACAAAGGGCGTCGGAGGAGTCGCGGATGTAGGTGGGAAGAGACTGGACAAGGGGAGAAAAACTAGAGTCGAGATAAGAAGAAATAAGTTCCTTGGGGCAAGAACAGGCTGAAATGATGGGTCTACCGGGGCAGTCCTGTTTGTGGATCTTGGGAAGGAGGTAGAAGCGGGCTGTGTGGGGTTGGGGAACTAGGAGGTTGGTGGCTGTGAAGGGAAGATCTCCAGAGGAGATCAGGTCAGTGACGGTCTGGGAAATGATGGCGTGATGTTCGGTCGTGGGGTCATGGTCCAGGGGGAGGTAGGAGGAGGTGTCAGAGAGTTGGCGATCAGCCTCTGCAAGGTAAAGGTCGGTTCGCCAAACAACAAAAGTGCCACCCTGATCAGCGGGGTTAATGAAATGGAACTGTGGACCAGGACAGCTGAGAGACAGAGTGAGTTGGTGCTGTTGAAGAGAGAGGGCGAGTGTGTGCATGTGGCAGCACATAGCGTTGAGTGTGGATCCCAGGATGCGGGGAGAGCAGTGGTTGGAGGAACGCTGAATATCTCAGAGATATCTGTAATCCTGGGTGGATCCAAAATATGAAGGGTGGAATTTCAGTTGGAATCCACGTGGATTAAGTCCAAGGCGGAGACAATTACTGAGCAAAGAGATGTGGCTGTGAAAGCCAGTCCTGGCAGATACTGAGTCACACACGAGGAGGGAGACAGACAGCAAAGAAGATGATCAAAGTAAAAGAGACAAACAGAAATCCTGTCTGAGGGAAAAGCAGAACTTCTTCAAGGTGGGCATTGCTAGAAAAGAGCTGGCAGTGAATTAAACACTGACACAATAGGTAAATGCTGTGGATGCTGCAATCCGAAATAAAACTCAGAAAATGCTGGAAATCTCAACGGGTCAGGCAGCATTTATTGAGAGGAAGCAGAGTTAACGTTTCGGGTCAATGACCTTTCGTCCGCACTGGAGATTGTTCAGAAAGAACACATTCTTAACAAGCACTGAAAGGGGGAGGGGAGGAAAGAACAAAAGGGAAGATCTGTGATAGGGTGGAAGGCAGGAGAGATTAAATGACAAAGGGGATGATGGGCCGAATTCAAATGGTAATGGCAGGAGTTAGAAAAACATTACTCGAAACCGGGTGTGAATGGCGGGATAATGACCAACTGCCATTCGAGACACGGAGAGAAATAGAAACAGGCTCCAGGGAGCGGGGGGGGGGGGGGGGGGGAGGGTGGGGAGCGGGGGGCGCGGGGAGGAGAGCGGGGGGGGGGGGGAGCGGGAAGGGAGCCGAAGATTGGCAGCGGTTACATTCTGAAATTATTGAACTCACTGTTGAGTTCAGAAGGCATCGACCTGAAACGTTAACTGCTTCCTCTCCACAGATACTGCCTGACCCGCTGAGATTTCCAGCATTCTCTGTTTTTATGCCACTCCCCCAATCCCCCACTAGCCCAGTCCCCCAGTCCCCAGTCCCCCAGGCCCCAGTCCCACATTCCCCCAGTCCCCAGTCCTTCAGTCCCCCAGTCCCCCAATTCCCCAGGCCCCCAGTCCTCAATTCCCCAGTCCCCAATTCCCCAGTCCCCAGTCTCCCAGTCCCCCCAGTCCACCAGTCCCCAAGTCCCCCAGTCCACCACTCCCCCAGCCCCCCAATCCCCAGTCCCCCAGTCCCGAGACTCCAGTCCCCAGCACCCCTCCACCCCCCCCCCCCGTATCCCCCAGTGTGGCGCACCAGCTCCTGCCCGTTGTTAACAGCTCCTGGCCCCTGTTACCAGCTCCTGGCCCCCTGTTCCATTCTGAAGCTAATGATGATAAATATTTGTTAGCGATGAGTTGCTGTGTTTATTCCACATATAATTGATAAACAATAATAGGTGAGGAGCATGCATCTGAAGTCTCTTCTGAGGTCACAGTTACGTGGATGTGCGTAGGAGCAGTAAGTGCAGGCTGACCTGGTGCTGACCTCTGTGAAGATAGCATGTTAAGCTGAGCTGTGACAGCACGACTCACATCCCATGGATTGTGGAACCAGTTGAAATGTACTAAATGTGTTTTGAAATAAAAAACACGGTGAGATCACAGATTTCTGACTGCAATTCATAAGAAACAAAAATCTGTTTACAGTGAGTCACAGCATGTGTTTTACATACAGTGGGCTGCCGCTTGCAACTGGAATACTGCAAGCGGGGGTGGGGGGTGGGTTAATTGGCGATAAGCAAGCAGAGTGTCCCTCAGTCCTGTTGACAATGCTGTTTACTGGCACAAGCCTCTCACCCCAGGCTATCTCACAGCGCGCCGGTCCCAATCCAACCCACAGTCCCAGCACTCGCTCTCGCAACCTCCGCAACAATCGCTTCGATCCCTCGCTACAAGAGTTGCCAACACCGGCTGGATATATTGCTGGAGGTTCCATCCCATCACCTCCGGCCTGCAGCTCAATTAAACAGACCTTTTTAAATCCTTCTCCAATATTGTTTTAACTAATAAACAGAAATGAAAAATTGTACATGATGTTTTCAATACGCCGACAATCTTTCTTCCAGGTTTTGCTCACAGCTTTGTCCAGATTAATGTTTAAATCCTGGAGATGCTAGGGCAATCCAGGGCAGTTGGCAACCCAAAAATAAAGGCCCTGAAAAGCTTTTACTCAATGCAATTTCCAAGAAATCTACAAGTAGTTTCCACAAAATCATCGACGGTGGGAGGACACATTGATAAGGCTGTTAAAATAAAGCATATGGGTCCTTGGTTTCATAAACAGAGGCATAGAGTACAAAGCAAGGAATGTTATGGTGAAACTTTATAAACCACTAGTTAGGCAACTCTCGGCAGCGCACTTTAGGAAGGACATCAAGGCCTTGGATAGGGTGCAGAGGACATTGACTAGAATGGTGCCAGGGATGAGGGCCTTCAGATTTATGGAGAGACAAGAGAATGTTCTCCTTGGAGCAGAGAAGGTTAACGTGATATTTAATAGAGGTGTTCAAAATCATGAAAGATTTTGACAGAGTAAATAAGAACATAAGAAATAGGAGCAGGAGTCGGCCATACGGCCACTCGAGCCTGCTCCGCCATTTAATAAGATCATGGCTGATCTGATCATGGACTCAACTCCACTTCCCTGCCCACTCCCCATAACCCTTTACTCCCTTATCGTTCAAAAATCTGTCTATCTCCGCCTTAAATATATTCAATGACCCAGCCTCCACAGCGCTCTGGGGCAGAGAGTTCCACAGATTTACAACCCACTAAGAGAAGAAATTCCTCCTCATCTCAATTTTAAATGAGTGATCCTCTTATTCTGAAACTATGCCCCCTAGTTCTAGATTCCCCCACGAGGGGAAACATCCTCTCTGCATCTACCCTGTCAAGCCCCCTCAGAATTTTATACGTTTCAATAAGATCACCTCTCTTTTAAACTCCAATGAGTATAGACCCAACCTGTTCAACCCCTTCATCTCAGGAATCAACCTAGTGAACCTTCTCTGAACTGCCCCCAATGCAAGTATATCCCTCCTTAAATAAGGAGACCAAAACTGTATGCAGTACTCCAGGTGTGGCCTCACCAATACCTTGTACAGTTGTAGCAGGACCTCCCTGCTTTTGTACTCCATCCCCTTTGCAATAAAGGCCAACATTCCAATTGCCCTCCTGATTACTTGCTGTACCTGCATACTAACTTTTTGTGTTTCATGCACAAAGACACCCAGGTCCCTCTGTACTGCAGCATTCCACATAAGAACATAAGAAATAAGAGCAGGAGAAGGCTTTTGGCCTCTCGAGCCTGCTCCGCCATTCAATAAGATCATGGCTGATCTGATCCTGACCTCAACTCCACTTCCCTGCCCGCTCCCCATAACCGTTGACTCCCTTATTGTTCAAAAATCTGTCTATCTCCACCTTAATGTATTCAATGACCCAGCCTCCACAGCTCTCTGGGTTAGAGAATTCCAAAGATTCATGACCCTCAGAGAGAAGAAATTCCTTCTCATTTCCATTTTAAATGGGCGCTCTGTAATCTCTCTCCATTTAAATAATAATTTGCCTTTCTATTATTTCTGCCAAAGTGGATAACCTCACATTTTCCCACATTATACTCCATCTGCCAAATCTTTGCCCATTCATTTAACCTGTCTATATCCCTCAGTAGATTATTTGTGTCCTCCTCACAATTTGCTTTCCCAGCCATCTTTGTATCATCAGCAAACTTGATTACATTACACTCAGTCCCTTCACCCAAGTCATTAATATAAATTGTAAATAGTTGAAGACCCAGCACCGATCCCTATGGCACCCCACGAGTTACTGTTTGCCAATCGGAACATTTTTGGTTGTAATTTACCAAAATTCCCTGGATTCTGGGGCGGTCCCAGCAGATTGGAAAACTGCAAATGTAACACCCCTATTTAAAAAAGGAGGCAGACAAAAAGCTGGAAACTATAGACCAGTTAGCCTAACATCTGTGGCTGGGAAAATGTTGAAGGCCATTATTAAAGAAGCAGTAGCAGGACATTTGGAAAAGCATAATTCAGTTAGGCAGAGTCAGCCTGGATTTATGAAGGGGAAGTCATGTTTGACAAATTTGCTGGAATTCTTTGAGGAAGTAATGAACAAGGTGGATAAAGGGGAACCAGTGGATGTGGTGTATTTGGACTTCCTGAAGGCATTTGACAAGGTGTCACATAAAAGGTTACTGCACAAGATAAAAGTTCATGGGGTTGGGGGGAATATATTAGCATGGATAGAGGATTGGCTAACTAACAGAAAACAGAGAGCCGGGATAAATGGTTCATTCTCGGGTTGGCAATCAATAACTAGTGGGGTGCCGCAGGGATCAGTGCTGGGACCCCACTATTTACAATCTATATTAACGACTTGGAAGAAAGGACTGAGTGTAACGTAGCCAAGTTTGCTGATGATACAAAGATGGGAGGAAAAGCAATGTGTGAGGAGGAACAAAAAATCTGCAAAAGGACATAGACAGGCTAAGTGAATGGGCAAAAATTGGGCAGATGAAGTATAATGTTGGAAAGTGTGAGGTCATGCACTTTGGCAGAAAAAAAATCAAACAGCAAGTTATTATTTAAATGGAGAAAGATTGCAAAGTGCTACAGTACAGCGGGACCTGGGGGTACTTGTGCATGAAACACAAAAGGTTAGTATGCAGGTACAGCAATGGTATCTTGGCCTTTATTGCAAAGGGGATGGAGTATAAAAGCAGGGAAGTCTTGCTACAGCTATACAGGGTATTGTGAGGCCACTCCTGGAATACTGCGTGCAGTTTTGGTTTCCATATTTACGAAAGGATCTATTTGCTTTGGAGGCAGTTCATAGAAGGTTCACTTGGTTGATTCCAGAGATGAGGGGGTTGACTTATGAGAAAGGTTGAGGAGGTTGGGCCTCTACTCATTGGAATTCAGAAGAATGAGAGATAATCTTATCGAAAGTATAAGATTATGAGGGGGCTTGATAAGGTGGATGCAGAGAGGATGTTTCCACTGATGGGGGAGACTAGAACTAGGGGGCATGATCTTAGAATAAGGGGCCGCCCATTTAAAACTGAGATGAGGAGAAATTTCTTCTCTCAGAGGGTTGTAAAGTTGTAGAATTCGTTGCCTCAGAGAGCTGTGGAAGCTGGGACATTGAATAAATTTAAGACAGAAATAGACAGTTTCTTAAACGATAAGGGGTTATGGGGAGCGGGCGGGGAAGTGGACCTGAGTCCATGATCGGATCAGCCATGATCATATTAAATGGCAGAGCAGGCTCGAGGGGCCGTATGGTCTACTCCTGCTCCTATTTCTTATGTCCTTATGTCCTTATGGGTAGCCTGATAGGCCTTGCTCTTGGAACTGAGCATGACTGGGAGAATGAAGAAAGGCCATGCAGAGCAGGACAAGCAACTAGAAGAGGGAGGAGGAGGGCTTTCAGCCATATCCGGTGAGGGTCTTCGGCTCAGACCAATGCTCGAGAAGTCACATAAGGCCATGACTGAAAGCTACCAAGTGCCACAGCCACAACTGCAACTTCACAGCAGGCCAAGGGAAGCATTGTCTGTGGCTGTCAAGGTGACCGAGGCTCTTAACTTTTATGCATCTGGTTCCTGTCAGGATGCTGGATATATGAGCAACAGCTCGCCATTTTCCATACCCTGCTGGGTAAGGGAGGTCATTGAGAGATTGCCAGAGATAAGCGAGTGGAGTGAGCCCGAGGGTTTGCACGGATTGCATGGTGCAGAGCAATGTTCCCTGTAAGCTCACTTTGCCCTGCGGGACCAGCTTCTCTTACTATGCAGTTCCTTTAAATGGATGTGCCTGTGCGGTATTTACACTGGAAAAGCTGGTGTGCAGCCTGCGTGGGACCTTGCAGATAACTGCGCTTCTGCGAGGGGATATCGGTGCAGGGTGCCTTCGACTGCGTGCACAATGCCTTGAGTGCGCCTTGAGTGAATAGCAAGGAGCTGTGGCTCAGTGGGTAGCACTCTGGCCTCTGAGTCAGAAGGTTGTGGGTTCACGTCCCACTCCAGGGACTTGAGCACAGAAATCCAGGCTGACACTTCAGTGCAGTGCTGAGGGAGTGCTGCACTGTTGGAGGTGCCGTCTTTTGGATGAGACATTAAACCGAGGCCCCCTGCTCTCTGAGGTGGATGCAAAAGATCACATGGCACTATTTCAAAGAAGAGCAGGGGAGTTAGCACTGCTGTCCTGGCCAATATTTATCCCTTGATCAACAGCAGTGTAAAAATAAAGAGATTATCTGGTTATTGTGACGTTGGTGTTTGTGTGTAGGCTGGATCATGGTGTTACTCACTGATTTACGTGTTATTTTGCCTGCTCAGCAGGTGGTCAATCGGTGAGTTCGCACAAATTGGCTGCCTACATTACACCAGTGCCTACACATCACAAGTACTGCATTGCTGCATCGCGCTTTTGGACATTGTGAGAGGCGCTATACAAATGGAAGTCAGTCAGTCTTTCTTTACATTCTCTCAATGTGCTGATTCCCGCACTGAATCCATGTTCGTGGAGAAACACTCCTGGCATTGACACTTGCCGCTACTTGTTCCCGCTGGCTCCTGAGCATGTGGCTGGAGGATCTCCTGTCACCTTGTCTCTCCTTCTCTCCACCTCTTCCACCAAGACCTTCAGTGCAGTGTCTGAAAACCTTGGTGCTCCTTCTCCCGCATGTTTAGCCATTGCTCAAAGTATCACAGCCCAGATTGACTTTCAAAAAACTCCCCCCACTTCTTGCTGCCAAAATGCACCTCCCCTTTAAGTAGTAGCACTGGCCACTCACGATATTGGGCCCCATGCTGACGCGTGCAGCCAACGAACAGAGTGAGGAGCGCGGGCTACACCTGGAAATCATGGAGCAGAGCCATCAGCACCAACGCAATGAGCGGGCGTGAGGTCATCACACAACGCAATCCCTGCACCATTCTCGGGGGTCAGCCAATCCAATCCCATAGAGAGCAAAATAAAACAGAAATAGAGGGCTTATGATAAATGTCAGGCTCATAATACAATCAAAAACCAAGCTGAGTACAGCGGAGAACTGGAAATGCAAGTACTGGGGCACAGAGAGTGCATGAGAATAGATTGATGGGTAACATAAAAAGGAATCCAACGGCCTTTCATAAACAAATACATAGTAAGAGGGCAATCAGAGGATGGGTGGGGTCGAGTAGGGACCAAAACAGAGATCTTATTGTGCAGCCAGAGGACCTGGGTGAGGTACTAAATGAGTACTTTGCATCTATCTTCACTAAAGAAGAGGATGCTGCCAATGTGACAGTAAACGAGGAGGTGGTAGAGAATTGGATCGGATAAGAATAGATAGATAGATAGAGAAGGTGGTAGAGAATTGTATAGGGTAAGAATAACTCGATAGAGGAGGTACATCAAAGGTTGGCAGCAAAGTGGAAAAGCCACGCAGTGCGGCTGGGGTGGATCGTTGATTGCTGAGAGAAGTAAGGTTGCCCCTGCCACAATCTCCCAATCTTCCTGAGATACAGGAGCGGTGCCAGAGGACTGCAAATGTTAAATCCTTGTTGTACAAAGAGAAACTCAGCAACAACATGCCAGAGCCTAACGTCGGTGGTGGGGAAACGTTTAGGGGCCGAAATTGCCCAGCGCCTGAAACGAGGCGCGCCAGCTGCTTTGTGCCAATCATTACCTCGCAATGGATGGGCGGCCATTCGAGGGAAATTCAGCAATATTGGTGATGGGTGCAGGCTGTGTACACGGTGTGGGGGGGAGGGGCTGTGTACACGGTGTGGGGGGGAGGGGCTGTGTACACGGTGTGGGGGAGGTTGTGAACACGATGTGGGAGGAGGGATTGTGTACAGGGTGTGGGGGGGAAGGGGCTGTGTATATGGTGCGGGGGGGAAGGGCATGTGTACATGGTGTGGGGGAGGGGCTGTGTACACAGTGTGGGGGAGGGGCTGTGTACACGGTGTGGGGAGGGGCTGTGTACACGCTGTGGGGGGAGGGATTGTGTACACGGTGTGGGGGAGGGGCTATGTACACGATGTGGGGTGAGGGGCTGTGTACAGGGTGTGGGGGGGAAGGAGCTGTGTAGATGGTGCGGGGGGGAAGGGCCTGTGTACATGGTGTGGGGGAGGCGCTGTGTACACAGTGCGGGGGAGGGGCTGTGTACACGGTGTGGGGGAGAGGGCCTGTGTACACGGTGTGGGGGAGGGGCCTGTGTACACGGTTTGGGGGAGGGACTGTGTACACGGTGTGGGGGGGAGGGCCTGTGTACACGGTGCGGAGGGGAGGAGCCTGTGTACACGGTGTGTGGGAGGGGCCTGTGTACACGGTTTGGGGGAGGGATTGTGTACATGGTGTGGGGGGGAGGGGCCTGTGTACACGGTGTGGGAGGTGGGGTCGATTAGGCCGCAACATTCAGCTGCTGCCCATTTAATGATAGCGAGGCATTTGCTCCCTCGTCTGCAGCTTGGGTGCCATCTCTCCAGGGGGGTGAGTGCGTACGCGAGTTCTGCTGCAGAGGACTCAGATGAGCCCATCGATGTAAGAAGGGTGGAGACCACGCATTCCCAGGTGTTGGGGGCAATGGCAAGGGTGCCCGAGAGCCCATCGCAAGTGGTGAGGAGCTTGGAGGAGTCCACCTCCCACACTGTGGACAGCTCTGTGCACACCGTGGGGACCATCACTGCCAGCGTGCAGGCGATGGTGGACTCCCAGAGAGACCATGCGGATCCAGCTGTGATGCCGCGTGTCGTGGTCGATGTGGCAGCTGCCATTGCAGCACAGGGTGAGGGAACAAGCGTCACTGTGCTGCTCTGGAGAGGATGGCTGCTGGCCTGGAAGCTCAGTGTGCTCTCATTCTCTCTCAGCAACAGACCACGGAGCATCTGACTGCTGTCGCTCCAGGTGGTGTCGAGACTGTGTCTGCTCCCGTGCAGTCTCAGCTGGATGCCACGCGAGATCTGACTGCTGCCATCGCGGCTGGGTCCACCACGGTCCACCAGGGGCCTTCCATTGTCGCGCCACCCCAGCGACCTGTGCTCCAGGAGATGGTGAGGTGCTGCCCCGGGTGAGTGGCCCAGGCTCCTCAGACCAGGATCCTGATGTGGTTTCTCAGGATCGCAGTAGTCCTGAGCCCAGACCTGCCACTCCGCCATTGCTGCCAAACAAGGAATCGCCCCAGCCTCCTCCTCCTCCTCCTCCTCCTCGTCCTTCTTGTGGAAATGTATTCTTATCTAAGCTATACCACACTGTATTTTTGTGCCCTTTTAATATAAAACAAAATGGAGTCCTGGTCCTTCCAGGAATTTCTGCAACAGACAGTATGTTTGTATAAACAGCAAAACCTGGCTTGAAACGTCTGATAACTAATCAATGGCCACCAGACAGCTAGGAGACAAGTCCTGCTGAGACAGGTGTTCTCCTATTGTCCACACAACACCAGTTCCACTCCGCCCCATCCTTTTTGAGATACTCAAACCACCAGCCTTTATCTCTTGTACAGACCTCATCCATTTGATGCAAAAAGACAACTGACCAGGAAACTGGACAATCCTGACACAATGCAATGCCAGTAATAGCTCATTACCACACTCTCCTCGAGTAATGGCTGACTAGCCAACTGATAACCCTGACAAAAGGAAATATTTGGAAACTATGTCAGGACAAGGATGTAGTAATTAACTCTTTATCTGTATTCACTGACTGCAAGACTGAGCCAATACACAGGAAGAGGCCATAACTTGGGTTTTTACTGTATAAATATCTTGTGAAATTGTACCATTTCGAAGATGTTCACTTAGCCGTTGACTGAGTGTGACCTTTCCCTTGCTAGCAAGTAAAATTAAAGGAAGATCTGCCGAGCTGAAGGTGTCTGAGTCGTATATTGTGAGTCGAGATTTCGACAGTTACTTCTTGGAGGTTCCACCGAGATGCATACTCTCTGCCCTGTGAGTAAAACGGATACAGGCATAGTGCTTCTCCAGTGAAAGGCTTCAGTGGCCAAAACAAGGTGAGCCTTTTGCTCACAAGAGGTTTCTTCACTGTTGAATCGCATATCTAATCTGTTGTCCACAGGGGAGGTACTGCAATCTACGAGACTCGACATTTGAGCGCTAAAAGTTATTTTTGTGATCATTTCTTTCTCAGCTTGCAGGCAGAAGAGATCTGGTTCTGGAAATATCTTGAAACAGCCCGGGTGTTAGATCTCTTAATTTCCAATGAAATACGAACTCCGATGGTAGTTTCAACTTTTTAATCTTGGCAGAGAGCAACAAACTGCTGGCTGATTGCCAGTTCCTTTGTCTTACTGAAACCACATGGTCAAAATGGCTGTATTTATGCCTGGATCAATTTACAGAAAAGAACTCGCCTTCTTTGACCTTATTGGCTCAAAACCCAAGGTCCTAAAATGTCAAGGTGATTGATAAGTTACTGCAACATGCTGAGCAGCACGTAGTAGCTTTGACTTGGGGGTCTGTGAATTTTCAAAGCCTGTCTAAATGAGCCTGTTTGAATACTCTCTCAATCCCCCCTTTGATTCTTTATTAACATGTATGAAATTATTTTGTAGAATGTTTAACCAGTGATACCTGAAGTTTTATGATTCAGTTTGTGAAAGAGTTTCCTTCTAAAATTTGTTGATGTGTTTCGCCACATGTCCGGATTAGTAGCTTCCACACAAATTTACACCAACCCGAGTTCCATCGTGGCCACAATGGAAGTCTGGTTTTAGTAGGTTAATTAACCTTATTCCAATTTAATCCAAATCAATATCTTAATTCAACCAGCAAACAACCTTTTCTTAAGCATAACATACCCCTGTGCCACGTACAGACAGTCTGCTGGGACCTGCAAGGTGTCTCACCTGTGGGACAGCAGCTACAGCCGCCTGGTCGCAACAACATTTAATCAACATAAACAAACAATATAAAAGTAAAACAATTACAACAAATAGAATTAAACCTTCCACCAATGAAGTTCCTATTGAACCTAGCCATTCAGTGGCTCCACTCCACAAAGTGAATGATGGGGGTTGCTTAAATTTTTCTACCTCCTTTTGGATAAGTGGGTAATTTCTTCGGAGCTATCTGGGATATATGTGCAACACTCAGTTCCGAGTAGGGCGCAATTACCTCCCTTTTCAGCCAGGATGTAATCAAGGGCCAGTCTATTCTGTAGGGCTACTGTGCGGATTGCTACCATTTCTGCATTGATTTTAACTAGGGCCTCTGAGGTATCATTGGCTACCCATTCCACAATGGATGCCATGTTAATGGATTCCCTTGCCAGTTTGGCGGTCCCATACCCAGGGATCAGAATGGCAAAGAACCTCTCTGTTTCTGTGATAGCTCTCTTAGGATGGTGTAAATGTTCCGACAGTGACTTTATATGATACATATAAGGCACAATGTAGGCTAAATAGCAGGATCCCATCCAATTCTGGGGCAGCCAAGGGTAGGCCTTGTGGCCACACACCCATTAGGTGCCATTATATGCAATGAATGTTAGCTGTTTCTTTGTCAGCAACACTCCGGGGCCTGTCCAGGCTTTTCCATCTGTTTTATTCAG
This sequence comes from Pristiophorus japonicus, assembly GCF_044704955.1. Lineage (NCBI taxonomy): Eukaryota > Metazoa > Chordata > Chondrichthyes > Pristiophoridae > Pristiophorus > Pristiophorus japonicus. The sequence continues at coordinate 58,364,872 of NC_091993.1, forward strand.
AATCCCTGTTACATTAAAAATTCCCACATCGGCCCAGTTTGGACGGTTCCGTGGCTTGATTATATTATAATTCCGGGAGCAGTTACTATACCCCATATTTTGGACTCCTTTGATGTTTCTAATCAGACAGACCGATTCCCCAGTCTTCCTATTCCTGTTGTATTAGCGATAACAAAAAATGGAGGCCGTTTGGAATTATTGTAGCACGGTTGGTATCCCCCTTCAAAGGTAGTCAGATTGTAACCTGCTGACTTCCATTTACGTGCCCAGTTTTCCGTATCCTGAAACGCATTGCCTGTTTTATTTTGATTACTTATCCACTCAGCCATTTCCGAGATATTCAAGGGAACTGGCCTCAAGGGAATCCCTCCCTTTGAGTGAATAGGAATATGCGTACACACCTAACAACTAGAAATGTTACCTTGTTTGGCATAAATGTATGACATATATAAAAAGGTATTTACATGTAATTCCCTTGCTACCCTACTATTTCCCTTTGGTGCAGAGGGTCGGCTAGTAAGAAGTAGGCCTATGCCTATAATACCTACAATCAATAATACAGTAAATTTATACATTTTCGCAAAAAGTAATTGTCCTTATTAGATTTCAGCTTCAGTTACGGGTGCTCGTTTAACGTGTGAAGCGTGGATCCAGGCTTTCTTTCCTTGGACTTTAACAGCTGCCTGGGTGGTCAATAACACTTGATAAGGTCCCTCCCACTTGGCACCCAAAGGTTCTTTATGCAACTTTTTCACATAGACCCAGACTCCCGGGATGATGTCGTGTCCTCCTTCGGGTGGATTACCCCAAGCTGCCGATACCTGTCAGGAAACAGAACTAATAGCATTGGTTAAGTTCTGACAGTATGATAACAAATTGTCACCCATTAAGTGAATATCAGCTTTCCGTAAATCGATAGTTCCTGGCAGCTACATGGGTCTTCCTGTTATAATTTCAAATGGGCTTAGACCTGTAGTTCTGTTCGGGGTTGCCCTAATGCTACATAGCACTATTGGTAGTGACTGGGGCCATGTTGTTCCTTCAATTCTTCTTTCTTCAAAGTTCTAATTGACCATGTCACCCGACCATCCTCAAAATGCAACGATGAATCTTTTTGGATTAGAACGTCCATTCCCAAAAGGGGTTGATCTACTGGGCCTATCCAGACCGGCGTGGTTAGTTCATGTGGACCCAGCCCTATAATTAACGGTGTTGTCCTTTTAATTTCCATTTTATGGCCTCCAACTCCAGAGGCTGTATGTACCCTACCATCCAACGGCAAAAAGTCTCCATATTGTAGGGCTAAGCATGTTAATTCCGCCCCTGTGTCTAAAAGACAGTCCACATCCTTATCGCCCACCCTCACAGTTATATATAGCCCATCTCCCCTTTGTTGTATTAGTGCGAGGAGGGGGGCCAAGGTGGGCTCTAATCGTTTTTTGCTATTCCAAGTAACTCCTTCTGTTGTTGTATTGTCAGTCGCTTAAATGCTTCTATGAGGTCGTTATCTTGTGACAAGCCTGGCTTGTTGGCTGAATTGTATCCCTGGCTGTGTCCTCTTCCCCAGCCACGACCTTTCTGTTTTGCCCTGCACGTCTTGGCCCAGTGACCTTCTTTCCCACAATAATGACATTTTCCGGGTAATTTTCCTAATAACTGTTTATCGGAATCCTGGGATTTCCATCCCATAGCCTGTACAGCTCAGACTTTAGCTCCCACATCCCGATCTACTTGGTTACATCGATCCACCAATGCTGCAAAGGTAGTTTCTCTCCCTTCCCAGTCCGGTAACACTACCTTAAGCATTTTGGACAGTTCTGGCTTTAGACCTGCCACGAAAGCTGCTTTCAGGGGTCCAAACACTTGTTCATCCATTTCCTCATCCGTATTATTCATACCCGAATGTTCTAGCCACGTGCATCTAAACCGCTCGTCATACTCCAGGACCTCCTCTGTTCCTTTCTGTTGGCAGGCTGCAATTTTTCCCCGTCTGTCTTAGCTGGACTGAAGGCTTGCAGCCAGTGTTTAATCACCTCCCATCCTGCATCTAATTCTTGCTCATTCTGCCCCAAAGCTTCATCTACCTTGTCGTGCAATTTTCTTCCCTGTGTTTTTGGCACCATTATGGTCAAAACTTGCACTCCGTCCCAGGGATGAAGTTGATATATATTTCTTAAGCGGTCCAATTGGTCCCACGTTTTTACTCCCTCTTTCTTTGGATTGGGCAATTCCTTGGACCATTTATCAATTTTCTCCGGGTCTGCCGGAGCATGAACTAAGTATTCTTCGTACACCCTTCTCTTTGTTTTTTTGGTTCCGCCCTCATCTGCAGTCTCTTCTGATTTGACTACAACTCGTCTTTTTTTAAATGGGGCAAAGTGCACCCCTAATTCATCATCCTCCGACACTGTATTGTCGGAGGATTCAGAATCCATATCTATTCCTCGGTCGTGTCTTTGGGTTTGCGCTTTTAATTTATCCAAACATGGGTACCCTGGGAATTGATCAATACATTTTCCATTTCCTATTACTGTCTCTTGACCTAATGATTTTTTCCATTCTTTAATTTCACCTTTAAGATCTTTAACTTTCGCTTCCAGCTTTTCAAGTTCAAGCTTTTTCTGTCGCAGCTGCGCACAAACTGCTTGCAATTGATCCTTTGTACTGGTCAGTTCTCGATCATGTTGGGAACGCATTATAATTTCATTCCGCTTTCGAATCTGGCCCATAACCGCTAGGGACCATCTAGTTCGCTCTTTATTTGTCATACGGGTCATTTTTCCCCAGACCTTTTTAATCTCGTCCAAGGACCATTGTCCTTTGGAGGTTTCGTACTTTTGTTCGATCTTAATACAGGTTTTAGATAAGTTGAATTGTTGCTCTATGTATTCTTTCAACTGTTCGAGAATTAAATCTAGCAAAACATCAGGTGGTGCTTGCCCACCTTTAACAGTTGTAGGCAATTCTTTGCTCTTATCTCCTACTGCCATTTCTTTACTGGGGTCTCGAGCCGTAAGCTTTCCAGCCAATCAATAGGTCGGTGATTAATTAACTAACACACCGCCGAAGTTTAGACGTCTATGGGACCTCGAGTCGACTACCAACCGGAGGGTTTGCAAACCGAAGGCTTTAGGAATCGCGTAGAAGGAGAGGCGAATTTAGACTTTTGACCGAGGACTTTTTTAAAAAAAAGAGGTGTCCTTACCTCAGTATTTTGGTCCGATGTCCAAAATTCAGTTTCTTTCCTCAGCGACCCTGCTCGCAGCACCAAAACTGTTAGATCTCTTAATTTCCAATGAAATACGAACTCCGATGGTAGTTTTAACTTATTAATCTTGGCAGAGAGCAACAAACTGCTGGCTGATTGCCAGTTCCTTTGTCTTACTGAAACCACGTGGTCAAAATGGCTGTATTTATGCCTGGATCAATTTACAGAAAAGAACTCGCCTTCTTTGACCTTATTGGCTCAATACCCAAGGTCCTAAAATGTCAAGGTGATTGATGAGTTAATGCAACATGCTGAGCAGCATGTAGTAGCTTTGACTTGGGGGTCTGTGAATTTTCAAAGCCTGTCTAAATGAGCCTGTTTGAATACTCTATCACCGGGGAAGGTTTCAATAGGAAAAGGTAAAAAGAGCGCTAGTCGATCGAAGGTTCTTATGTGATAAGAGTTAAGGTAATGGGACCATAAGTTTTATTAGGATAAGTTAAAGACTTGGTCCGTAGTGGCGTACAACAAGGAGAATTGATTATTTGTTTAGATAGAGTTTAAGGTTATGATTTGTATACTCACGTGAATGTTGTTTGTCCTAGTTGTCCTTGTTATACTGTTGTGTTCAATACCTTTGTGCGACATTGCAATTAGAGAAATGGGAAGAGTCACTAGGGAAAATTGTGATTCGGGAAAACAAGGATTGATTGAGAAAAGAAACAGTAACTGATTGATCAACTACGGTTGGTTCGTGCCAACATCTCTCACACACCCAGACTGAGCCCGAATTAAGAGCCTTTTCAGGCCACGTAATGGCCAGGAGAAGTGGATGTAGAGAACTCGGTTGGCCGAAAGGATTGTGAGATCAGAAACTGTGGAAAATCTTAATCATCCAGAATGGGTGCCGGAGCAAGTTAAAACACCACAAAAGGTACACCAGCCTAGTTTATGCTCCAGAATGGTGGTGAGTCTTCAATTGACCACCTAAAAAAAAAATGGGTAAAGTGGACTAAGGGTGAAAACAGGCCATTTCCACCCGCTGGTTCATTTAATTTAGAGAGAACAACATGTCAAGAGGAGTGTCTTACAAACAGAGATCCAGATAGAAGAGGTAAAGAAAAAAAAAGGAAAGTAATAGAAAAGGCCTGGGTTCCGATTCTTCGAGCCCATGTAAAATTAACAGAGGAAGTAAATCAATATGTAAGAAAAAAAAGAGAACCTGATAGTGACTTATGGATCCAAATATTCAAACAATAAGCTTTGTTGAATGAAGAGAGACTTTTGTGAACATCTGTCTTTGAATGAGAGTGCTTGTGTTTTTTTTTGACCGCGGAATTTTTCATGTGTCTGAAAGCCTGTTTGGAAAGGTGGTGCAACTGCCTGTTTGTTTTAGCTCCACCCACTTTTTCAAACAGAGTGAAGGTTTTTTAACCCTTCGGAGTGTTGTCCTGTATGTGGGAAGTTTAAGACATTTTAAGTTGGAAACGCAGATGTGGATTTATTCGGATGAGAAGTTACGGAGCTAGGAAATGCACAAAGGATAGGTTTGTTGAGACATGGTCCCGGTGGTTAAAAAAAAGAGAATTTATTTGATATGCTCACTTACTTGTCGAAAGAAGACACGCAATCATTGATTACATTGGGTTGAAAGACATAAATTTAGTCCAGGAGTGAGATAAAGAATAGGGAAGGGAAGTTGTAATGCCTTTTTTTAAAAAAAAAAGCCTTTGTGGGTCTCTCGAGGCTGCAGGCTGGGGAAGTACGCTCCCATTGTCCTTTGTGTAAAACCTTGATGCGAAAGCTTCTAGCTCAGTAAGAAGATTTTTTTTAAGTAAAGGTTGGCAGTACAATATTTGAATTGGGATTTTGAGATATTTCAGGTGATCTCCTTGATCAACATTTTGGGTGTATTGGAAAAATCTTGGGTTTGGAAGCCTTTTAATAAAATAATAAAACAAATAGTTTACATTCTGTGATCTGTGCATCACTATAAGCATAAATGAGAAGTCCGTGTAACAAACAGATTCTTCCGGTTCAGAAGCCCAATAGTGACAAATGGAGGTTTGTCCATGACCTACGAGCTGTGAATGAATCTACTATATTCTCACAATGCTTAAAGAAGGATTTGGAATGAAGTATCCCGGAATGCTTTCCAGAATCTTAAGCAGTCCCTCACTTCAGCACCAGCCTTGGGATTACCAGATTACACTAAGACATTCAACTTATTTGTTCATCACAAGTCGGGTTTTGCACAACCTGTTTTGACTCAGTTACATGGGGACAGGCAGCGACCGGTAGCGTATTTCAGTGCCCAACTAAACCCAGTGGCACGCGGACTACCAGGATGTCTTCCTTCGTTGGCAGCAGCTTATTATGCTATAAAACAGGCTCAGACAATAACTCTAAATCATCAAACCGTTTTATATATCCCACACTCTGTCAAGATTTTACTTACTAAATGTGCCACCCAACACCTAACTTCTGCAAAAACCACTAAATATGAAGTTGAACTGTTATCAAATCTGAACCTTATCATTAAAAGATGTACTACCTTAAATCCAGCCACTCTACTTCCCACGGAAGAAGACGGCAAACCCCATTCATGGTAACCAAATTCGTGACTGAACCACGTATCAATTTGACCCTGACCTAGTGTACTATGTTGAGAGATCAGCCTTACGAAATGATAGGGGCCAACCTAGAGCGGCTTAAGCAATTGTAATCCAGTTTAATGTTTTCAAAACAGCCTTTCTTCCAGACTCCTCTTCAGCCCAACAAGCCGAATTGTTTGCGTTAACTCGAGCCTGTATTCTGGCTGAAGGACAATCAGTTAATATCTACACCGACTCCAGGTGTGCTTTTGGAGTAACGAATGAGTATGGACAAATTTGGAAAATTCGCAGCTACCTGACTTCTTCAGGAACCACCATCAAGAATGCAGAATGAGTAGAAAATCTCCTGCGAGCCATTCAATGCTCCTTGAAACTTGCCATTATCAAATGCCAAGCACATTCAGGCTAGTCGAATGAGGTGGCACTTGGGAACGCCAGAGCTGATGATGCAGCTAAGTCAGCAGCTCTGTCAAAAGGGGGAATGCAGGTGTCATTGTTCCCACTAAGGAAAAATAATTGCTCAGACCCGCCACCCACCATTAATGATGTGCTGGCCTTTCAGACACGGGCCAGTATGGAGAAGGTGGTGACCTGAACGAAGGATCAATGTTGTAAAAATCCAAAAGGAATATGGGTTCACCACGACGGCCGCATGGTGGCACCCAGATCCTTACTTCCATGGATTGCTCGATGTGTTCATACATTCACACATGCGGGCAAAGGGGTGATGGCAGATTATATTTTGGCAACTTGGTATGCACCAGGTATTTCGGCAATTGCAAAACAAATCTGTGAAAATTGTGTTACCTGTCAGACAATGAATCCGGGTTAAACGGAAAAAGTAGAATCTGCCTCCCACCCAAATCCAATGGGGCCTTTTGTACATTTACAAATGGATTTTATTGCATTACCTATGTGCATGGGATTCAAGTATGTACTAGTTATTGTAGATGTGTTCTCTAGATGGATTAAAGCCTTTCCATGTAAAAAGGCCGATGCCACTACTGTTGCTAAAGTTTGTTAAAAGAAATCGTACCGCGCTTCGGAATTCCCGCTAAGCTTTCTAGTGATAATGGGTCACATTTCACGGGAACTGTTATAAGAGAAATGTGTAAAGCTTTACAGATTAATCAACGTTTTCATTGCAGTTATCATCCACAATCAGCTGGACTTGTTGAAAGATATAATGAATGCTTAAAAATAAGCTGGCTAAATTATGTAATGACACTGGACTGAAATGGACAGAACTGCTGCCCTTAGCTTTGATGGTAATGCAATCTGCAACCAACAGAACAACAGGCCTGTCACCGCATGAGATAGTTATGGGACGTCCCCAATGACTACCTTTTACAGCACCATTTACTGCAAAACAAATGGACATCCACAAAATGGAGGAAAATATGTTGAATTATTGTATTGCACGAACCAAATGTATTTCCAGCTTTCATTCACAGGTAAAGGAAGCTCAAGTCAAGCCAGCGGAAGGGAAGTGGCATAACCTGGAGCCCGGGGAATTCATTTACATCAAAATCTTTAAAAGAAAAAGCAGTCTACAACTAAGATTTGAATGACCATACCAGGTCTTGCTGGCGACTGATACTGCAATCAAGGTAAAGGAAAGACTAACATGGATCCATGCGTCCCATTGCAAAAGGGCACCCGACCAGGAGGAAGGGAAGAAGCAACCAGAGGAACAGAAAAAGGAAGACTGAATAAGGAACTGTATGGACTATGGGGACTGATGGTGCTGGGCTTGACAGGGCTTTAATTTGCATTATTGATTATACCAGGGGTACAGACACGCAAACGAAGGGAACTGCGGGTAAACGTATTTATGGCGCTGAGTCATAAGTATGCTCAAGAAAGAAACTTGTCTAGTTGTTGGATATGTTCCCATGTACCTGTCCACTCCGAAGGGGGTATTCCCCTGAGATTTGTCCCCTTTAACGAATCAGAAATGGTAGAATGGTTAATAGTGCAAAATAGGACAAACCTAACCAAGGTGTCAGAAACGAAGGAGCAAACAGAATGGAGGTCAGCGGGGCATAAACTTACAGCCTTCCAGGGATGGTACCAGCCCAATTATAATAATAACCATCAGCTTCCCTTCCTAAGCATTACTCCCGGAATTGGAAATCCTCAAGGTATAATATGCCTAGTGAGTAATGAGACTAAAGGACCAGAAATGGGACACAGCAAGTGTTCCCAAATGACTAAATGGCAAGCCATAATAAATCTCACTGATGGGAGAAAGATAGCAACTGTTGGCTGGACAATGGTCCATAACAAAGCCTCAGGTGAGACCATTCGAGTATGGATGGCACAAAAAGACCAAGAGCTGACGTCCTATAATTGCACCTACTTTATTTGTGGCCATAAAGCCTACCCATGGTTACCAGCCAACTGGACAGGGTCCTGTTACTTAGGATATGTGGCACCCTTTATCAGATCAACAAAGACTCTAAGGGATGCCTATGGAAGTCATAGATTTAAACGGGATTTGACATGGCTAAATAGGTGGAGGATGCTGTACATATATCACGGATAAGTCAGAAGAAATCGGCAATCTAGCTGAATACATTAGGAACAAGGTAATAGAGTATAAACAGATAGTTGGCCAGGTTGGTACCACCTTGTGGGGTTGGGCATCGGGATGGTTGGGATCCCTAGGGAGATCTGTGATACAGGGTTTGATCATATTCCTGCTGATAGTCTTCGCCCTATATCTATTACTTGTTTTGGTTAAGTATTGCTGTGCCAGGGTGGGAAAAACCATGTTACCTACCGAGACCACGGCTAGAGTTATAGTAGCAACAACTACTGAAGGCTCTTGTGCGGAAATGGAAATAGAGAGACTGTGCAAGATCAGAATGGATTAAGTTGTCCTTGTGAAGGACAAAATGGGGGAATGTGGAAATGTATTTTTTATCTAAGCTGTACCACACTGTATTTTTGTGCCCTTTTAATATAAAACAAAATTGAGTCCTGGTCCTTCCAGAAATTTCTGCAACAGACAGTCTGTTTTCATAAACAGCTAAACCTGGCTTGAAACAGCTGATAACTAATCAATGGCCACCAGACAGCGAGGAGAAAAGTCCTGCTGAGACAGGTACCCCCCATGGTGCTCTCCTATTGTCCACACAACACCAGTTCCACTCTGCTCCACCCTTTTCGAGATACTCAAACCACCAGCCATTATCTCTTGTACAGACCTCATCCATTTGATGCAAAAAGATAACTGACCAGGAAACTGGACAATCCTGACACAATGCAATGTCGGTAATAGCTCATTACCACACTCTCATCGAGTAATGGCTGACTAGCCAACTGATAACCCTGACAAAAGGAAATATTTGGAAACCATGTTAGGACAAGGATGTAGTAATTAACTCTTTATCTGTATTCACTGACTGCGAGACAGAGCCAATACACAGGAAGAGGACATAATTTGGGTTTTTAATGTATAAATATCTTGTGAAATTGTACCATTTCAAAGGTGTTCACTTAGCCATTGACTAAGTGTGACCTTTCCCTTGCTAGCAAGTAAATTAAAGGAACATCTGCCGGCTGAAGGTGTCTGAGTCGTATATTGTGAGTCGAGATTTCGACATTCTTCTCCTCCCATCCTCCTCCTCCTCCTCCTCCTCTTGCGCCTCCTCCTCCTACTCCTCCTCCTCAGGTGGTAATGCTGCCTCGTCCTCCAATGGTTGTGCCCTCATGATTGCCAGTTTTTGAAGCAGGCAGCAGACGACCATGAATAGGGAGACTCGCACAGGCGAATACAGCGATTCAGGCAAAGGAACCTCTGTTTAAGGACTCCGATGGTCTGCTCAATGATGCACCCAGTACCTTCTCCCTCCTGCTCTTGTTGGTCCTCACCCTCTGCAGCCTGGTGCTGGCAAACATCCTCCTCCTGTGCATCCTGCCTCCTGTGCATCTAGCCCACTGTGTGCTGTGGGGGTGGGGGTCAGTGTACCTGACCCTCCTCCTGACGCCAGGCCCTTCCCGAGGTCCTCCCTGGGCCACCTCTCTGGGTTGAGTTCTGTCTCCACCTCCATGGCCTTTTGCATGTTGGGCAGCCATGTGTGCTGCCTCCCTCGCTGTTGCCCCAGAGCCATTGGACACGACACTGCCTTTTCCTGCGTGTCTCAGTGCCACGCACCATGGCAGGAGGCATTGTGCTGCCAGCACTGACCCCATTGAGTTACCCACCACAAGCCCAGCCTCCAGTTGTCGAGGTTGAGGAGCCGAACCCACAATCACTCAATCCCACTGTGAACAAGGCAACTGGCAAGGTTTGGAAAAGTCTGAAAAAATCTCGGCCACGCAGCACGGCTTTAAATGCTGCATGTGGTCATGAGCAAGCACCGTGTACTGACCGAAAAACCTGTCGGGGCACCGACAGGCGGCCGGAAGACTTTTGGTGGTCAATTTACTGTCCAGGGCGGGTCTGAGGTGGTGCGTGCTCTGATGACGTCGTTAATGATGCATCTGTAGGAGTGGGGCGGGAGTAGGGGAAGCGGGATGGGAGTGGGGTGGGAGTGGGGTAGGAGTGGGTGGGGCCGGGTGGGAGTGGGGCGAGTGGGGTGGGTGTGGGGGGGGCCGGGTGGGAGCGGGGAGAGTGGGGTGGGAGTGGGGGGATCGGGGTGGGAGTGGCGGGAGCGGGGTGGGAGTGGGGAGAGTGGGGCGGGATTGGGGGGGCGGGATGGGATTGGGGGGAGCGGGTGGGATTGGGGGGAGCGGGGTGGGATTGGGGGAGCGGGGTGGGAGTGGGGGGAGCAGGGTGGGAGTGGGGGTGGGCGGGGTGGGAGTGGGGGGAATGGGCGGGATTGGGGAGAGTGGGGTGGGAGTGGGGGGATCGGGGTGGGAGTGGGGAGAGTGGGGTGGGAGTGGGGGGAGCGGGTGGGATTGGGGTGAGTGGGGGGAGCTGGGTGAGAGTGAGGAGAGTGGGGCGGGATTAGGGGGAGTGGGGTGGAAGTGGGGGGAGCTGGGTGAAAGTGGGGGGAGCTGGGTGGGAGTGGGGAGAGTGGGGCAGGATTGGGGGGAGCGGGGTGGAAGTGGGGGGAGCGGGGTGGATCTCCACATTACAGCAAAAACCCATGAGGGAAATGGTGCAAGCGTCAGTCAGTCCACCGCGACTGGTGTACCATTCCGCGATGCCCTGTTGCCACCGCTTTCAGGCAGCCAAAGGGATCATCGAAATGGGCAATTTCTGCCCCGAGTGTTAATAATCCTGTTATGTATGCAACACTTTGTAACCAGTATTCTACCGCCACCAGAGGGCGCACCTGTTGGAGTCTCAAGAGATCCCAGCATCCCTTGGGAGCAGTGTATAGAAGCAGGCCTCCCATGCTGTGCCGTCATTCTGGAGTCAGAATAAAGAGACTAAGGTTGCACTTACTCAAGTCTACAGTACTCAGTCACATTGCTTTATTTGAGACATAACAACTGGCGACGAGTAATAGATAACGAAGCATCACACGAAAATGCAGAGAACTGTTGGTATCCTGGAGAAATTCTCAGAAGGTGACGATTGGGAAGCCTTCGTGGAGCGACTCGACCAATACTTCGTGGCCAACGAGCTGGAAGGAAATGTGAACGCTGCCAAACGAAGGGCGATCCTCCTCACCGTTTGCGGGGCAACAACCTATGGCCTCATGAAGAATTGTCTTGCTCCGGTGAAACCAACAGCCAAATTGTTTGAAGAACTGTGTACGCTGGTCCGGGAGCACCTAAATCCGAAGGAGAACGTTCTGCTGGCAAGGTATCGATTTTATACATGTCAACGGTCTGAAGGCCAGGAAGTGGTGAGCTACGCCTCCGAACTAAGGCGCCTTTCAGGACATTGCAAAATCGATGGATTCCTGGAGCAAATGCTAAAAGACTTTTTTGTGGTTGACATTGGCCATGAGGTTATCCTTTGCAAACTATTGACTGTTGAAACACCGAACCTGAGCAAAACCATAACGATAGCCCAGGCATTTATGTCCACCAGCGATAACACCAAACAAATTATGCAGCATAAAGGTGCATCAGCAAGTACTATACACAAAGTAATGTCGTTTTCAGACAGGAATGAATATGACAGAACGTACACGCCTGCAGCTGCACGACCTCAGATGACCTCAGATGTGAGGCAATTAACACCTGCGGAGGTGATCATCGAGCCCATCAATGCCGCTTCAAACACCATGCGTGCAAAGTCTGTGGAACAATGGGACACCTCCAGCAAATGTGCAGACGAACTGCAAACCCTGCAAACCACCACGTTGCAGAGGAAGACCAACCCATGGCAGATCAAACTAAGCTAGAGACTCGAACTGAGGAGGCAGTAGTGTACTGGGTACACAACTTCACCACAAAATGTCCACTGGTCATGTTAAAAGTTGAACTGAATGGAATTCCAGTATCCATGGAATTGGACACGGGTGCGAGTCAATCTATCATGAGCAAAAAGGCCTTCGAGAGGCTGTGGTGCAACAAGGCACAAAGGCCCAAGCTGAGCCCTATTCATACCAAGCTGAGAACTTACACTAAAGAGCTGATCCCTGTAATTGGCAGTGCAGCAGTAAAAGTCTCCGATGATGGAGCGGTGCACGAACCACCACTATGGATTGTACCAGGAGATGGTCCCATACTGTTCGGCAGAGGCTGGCTGGGAAAAATCCGCTGGAACTAGGACAATATCCGAGCGCTTTCGTCCGTCGACGACGCCTCATGTGCACGGGTTTTGAGCAAGTTCCCGTCGTTGTTTGAGTCAGGCATTGGAAATTTCTCTGGGGCGAAGGTGCATCTTCGCCCCACTTGGTTCCCGGTACATGACCCATCCACCACAAGGCACGTGCGATGCCATACATGATGCGAGAGGAAGTGGAGATCAAGCTGGACAGGCTGCAACGAGAGGGCATCATCGCACCGGTTGAGTTCAACGAGTGGGCCAGTCCGATTGTTCCGGTTCTCAAGGGCGATGGCACGGTCAGAATTTGTGGGGACTATAAAGTAATGATTAACCGTTTTTCGCTGCAGGACCAGTACCCGCTACCCAAGGCAGACGACCTATTTGCGACGCTGGCAGGAGGGAAGTCATTCACCAAGTTGGACCTGACCTTGGCTTACGTGACGCAGGAGCAGGTGGAATTTTCGAAAGGCCTCACCTGCATCAACATGCACAAAGATCTGTTCATCTACAATAGATGCCCGTTTGGGATTCGATCGGCCGTGGATATTTTTTAAAGGAACATGGAGAGTCTGCGAAAGTCTGCGCACCGTGGTTTTCCAGGACGACATATTGATCACAGATCGGGACACCATCGAACATTTGCAGAACCTGGAAGAGGTTCTAAATCGGTTACATCGTGTGGGACTCAGGTTGAAACGCTCGAAGTATGTTTTCCTGGTGCCAGGGGTCGAGTTCTTAGGGAGAAGAATCACGGCAGACGGCATCTGACCCACCGACGCCAAGACAGAGGCCATCAAGAACGCGCCGAAAGGTCACACTTACTCACGTCTACAGTACCCAGTCACATTGCTTTATTTGAGACATAAAAACATAGAAACAAAGAAAATAGGTGCAGGAGTAGGCCATTCGGCCCTTCGAGCCTGCATCGCCATTCAATGAGTTCATGGCTGAACATGCAACTTCAGTACCCCATTCCTGCTTTCTCGCCATACCCCTAGTAGTAAGGACTACATCTAACTCCTTTTTGAATATATTTCGTGAATTGGCCTCAGCAACTTTCTGTGGTAGAGAATTCCACAGGTTCACCACTCTCTGGGTGAAGAAGTTTCTCCTCATCTCAGTCGAAAATGGCTTACCCCTTATCCTTAGACTGTGACCCCTGGTTCTGGACTTCCCCAACATTGGGAACATTCTTCCTGTATCTAACCTGTCTAAACCCATCAGAATTTTAAACGTTTCTATGAGATCCCCTCTCATTCTTCTGAACTCCAGTGAATACAAGCCCAGTTGATCCAGTCTTTCTTGATATATCAGTCCCTCCATCCCGGGAATCAGGGTGAACCTTCGCTGCACTCCCTCAATAGCAAGAATGTCCTTCCTCAAGTTAGGAGACCAAAACTGTATACAATACTCCAGGTGTGGCCTCACCAAGGGCCTATACAACTGTAGTAACACCTCCCTGCCCCTATACTCAAATCCCTTCGCTATGAAGGCCAACATGCCATTTGATTTCTTAACCGCCTGCTGTACCTGCATGCCAACCTTCAATGACTGATGTACCATGACACCCAGGTCTCGTTGCACCTCCCCTTTACCTAATCTGTCACCATTCAGATAATAGTCTGTCTCTGTTTTTACCACCAAAGTGGATAACCTCACATTTATCCACATAATACTTCATCTGCCATGCATTTGCCCACTCACCTAACCTATCCAAGTTACTCTGCAGCCTCATAGTATCCTCCTCGCAGCTCACACTGCCACCCAACTTAGTGTCATCCGCAAATTTGGAGATACTACATTTAATCCCCTCGTCCAAATCATTAATGTCCAATGTAAACAGCTGGGGCCCCAGCACAGAACCTTGCGGTACCCCACTAGTCACTGCCTGCCATTCTGAAAAGTACCCATTTACTCCTACTCTTTGCTTCCTGTCTGCCAACCAGTTCTCAATCCACGTCAGCACACTATGTGCTTTAATTTTGCACATTAATCTCTTGTGTGGGACCTTGTCAAAAGCCTTCTGAAAGTCCAAATCAACTGGTTTCCCCTTGTCCACTCTACTGGAAACATCCTCAAAAAATTCCAGAAGATTTGTCAAGCATGATTTCCCTTTCACAAATCCATGCTGACTTGGACCTATCATGTCACCTCTTTCCAAATGCGCTGCTATGACATCCTTAATAATTGATTCCATCATTTTACCCACTACCGATGTCAGGCTGACCGGTCTATAATTCCCTGTTTTCTCTCTCCCTCCTTTTTTAAAAAGCGGGGTTACATTGGCTACCCTCCGCTTCATAGGAACTGATCCAGAGTCTATGGAATGTTGGAAAATGACTGTCAATGCATCCGCTACTTCCAAGGCCCCCTCCTTAAATACTCTGAGATGTAGTCCATCAGGCCCTGGGGATTTATCGGCCTTCAGGCCCTGGGGATTTATCGGCCTTCAGTCCCATCAATTTCCCCAACACAATTTCCCGACTAATAAGGATTTCCCTCAGTTCCTCCTTACTAGACCCTCTGACCCCTTTTATATCCGGAAGGTTATTTGTGTCCTCCTTAGTGAATATCGAACCAAAGTACTTGTTCAATTGGTCTGCCATTTCTTTGTTCCCAGTTATGACTTCCCCTGATTCTGACTGCAGGGGACCTACGTTTGTCTTTACTAACCTTTTTCTCTTTACATATCTATAGAAGCTTTTGCAGTCCGTTTTAATGTTCCCTGCAAGCTTCCTCTCGTACTCTATTTTCCCTGCCCTAATCAAACCCTTTGTCCTCCTCTGCTGAGTTCTAAATTTCTCCCAGTCCCCGGGTTCGCTGCTATTTCTAGCCAATTTGTATGCCACTTCCTTGGCTTTAATACTGTCCCTGATTTCCCTTGATAGCCACGGTTGAGCCACCTTCCCTTTTTTATTTTTACGACAGACAGGGATATACAATTGTTGTAGTTCATCCATGCTCGTTGGAAATATATGAGGCAAATAATGTTTGTCTAACTTGATTTGATGGAGTAACAGAGAAGGTTGATGAGGGTAGTGCAGTAGATGTTGTGTATATGGACTTTCAAAAGGTGTTTGATAAAGTATCACATAATAGACTTGTTTGCAAAATTGAAGCCTATAGATTAAAGGGGTAGTGGCTACATGGATACAGAATTGGCTGAGGGACAGAACGCAGAGAGTGGTGGCGAGCGCTTGTTTATCAGACTGGAGGGAAGTATACAGTGCTGTACCCCAGGGTCAATATTGAGATCTCTGTTCATTTTGGTATATATTAATGACCTGGACTTGGGTGTACAGGGTATCATTTCAAGTTTGCAAATGACACGAAACTTGCAAATGTAGCGAGGAGGATAATAACAGACTGCTGGAGACAGACTGGTAAAATGGCAGACACATGGCAGATGGAATTCAACGCAGAGAAGTGTGAAATGATGCATTTTGGTAGGAAGAACGAGGAGAGGCAATATAAACTGAATGGTGTAATTGTAAAGGGGTGCAAGATCAGAGGGACCTGGGGGTGTACGGACACAAATCTATGAAGATGGCAGGACAGGTTAAGAAGGCTGTTTATAAACCGCAGACAGAATCCTTGGGTTTATAGACAGAGACAGAGAGGACAGAAATAAGAAAATGATGCTGAACCTTTAAAAATCACTGGTCCGGCCCCAGCTGGAGTACTGTGTCCCGTTCTGGGCAGTGTACTTTTGGAGGGATGTCAAGGTCTGAGCGAGGGTGCAGAGGGGATTGACTAGAATGGTGCCGGGGATGAAAGACTTAAGTTATATGGAGAGAGGGGAGTCGCTGGGGTTGTTCTCCTTATAGCAAAGAAGAAAAATGGAGATAAATAGAGATGTTCAAAGTCATGAAGGGTTTGACAGAGTAAATACGGAAAAGCAATTCCCAGCAGCAGAGGGGTTGGGAACAGGAGCACGCAGATTTAAAGTGTTTTTTACACAGCGGGTCGTTAGTGTGTGGAATGCACTGCCTGAAAGGATGGTGGCAGCAGATTCAATAATCTCTTTAAAAAAGGAATTGAATAAATAGCTAAAGCAGAAACAATAGCAGGGCTATGAGGAGGGCAGGGGAGTGGGATTAATTGGATAGCCCTTTCAAAGGGCCAACACAGACACGATGGGCCGAATGGCCTCCTTCTGTATTGTAATATTTAAGGAATGACTGCATGAATTGCAGCAGTTATACATTCCTTTCTGGCGTAAAAACACAAAAGGAAAAGTGGCTAACAAAAGTAATTAAGGATAGTATTAGATCCAAAGAGGAGTTATACAAAGTTGTCAGAAAAAGTAGCAAGCCTGAGGATTGGGAGCAGTTTACAATTCAGCAAAAAAGGACCAAGAGATTGGTTAAGAGGGGAGAAATAGAGAATGAGAGTAAACTTGCAAGGAACATAAAAACCGACTGCAAAAGTTTCTACAAGTATGTAAAAAGAAAACGATTAGTGAAGACAAATGTACCGGTAGGTCCTTTACAGACAGAAACGGGAGAATTTGTAACGGGGAACAAGGAAATGGCAGAACAATTAAATAAATATTTCGGTTCTGTCTTCACGGAAGAGGACACAAATAACGTCCCAGAAATGCTAGGGAACCAAGGGTCCAGTGAGCAAGAGGAATTAAAGGAAATGATAATTAGTAAGAAAATAATGCTGGAGAAACTAATGGGACAGAAGGCCGATAAATCACCAGGGCCTGATGATCTGCATCCCAGAATAATAAAAGAGGTAGCCTTGGAAATAGTAGATTGTCATCTTCCAAAATTCTATCAATTATGGAACAGTTCCTGCAGATTGGAGGGTGGCAAATATAACCCCACTATTTAAACAAGGAGGGAGAGAGAAAACAGGGAACTACCGACCGGTTAGCCTGACATCAGGAGTGGGGAAAATGCTGGAGTCTGTTATAAAGGATGTGATAGCGGCACACTTAGATAATATCAACGAGATTAAACAAAGTCAACATAGATTTATAAAAGGAAAATCATATTTTCCAAAATTGGTTAACTGACAGGAAACAGTGAGTAGGAATAAACGGGTCTTTTTTGGGGTGGTGGACAGTGACTAGTGGGGTTCCACAGGGATCAGTGCTGGGCCCCCAGCTATTCACAACATATATAAATTATTTGGATGAGGGAACCAAATGTGATATTTCCAAGTTTGCTGACGACACAAAACTAGGTGGCATTGTGAGTTGTGAGGAGGATGCAAAGATGCTGCAAGGCAATTTAGATAGGTTGAGTGAGTAGGCAAACACATACATGACAGATGCAGTATAACATGAATAAATGTGAAGTTATCCACTTTGGTAGGAAAAACATAAGGACAAAGTATTATTTAAATGGTGATGGCTTGGGAAGTGTCGCTGTACAGAGGGACCTGGGTGTCCTTGTACACCAGTTATTAAAAACAAACATGCAGGTGCAGCAAGCAGTTAAGAAGGTAAATGGTATGTTGGCCTTCATTGCAAGGGGATTTGAGTACAGGAGCAAGGATGTCTTACTACAGTTATACAGGGCCTTGGTGAGACCGCACCTGGAGTATTGTGTACAGTTTTGGTCTCCTTACCTAAGAAAGGATATACTTGCCATAGAAGGAGTGCTGCGAAGGTTCACCAGACTGATTCCTGGGATGACAGGACTGTCGTATGAGGAGAGATTGAGTCAACTCGGTCTGTATTCACTCGAGTTTAGAAGAACAAGAGGGGATCTCATTGAAACGTATAAAATTTTGACTGAGCTGGACAGACTGGATGCGGAGAGGATGTTTCCCCCAGGCTGGGAAGTCTAGAACAAGGGGTCACAGTCTCAGGAGACAGGGTAGGAAATTTAGGACCGAGATGAGGAGAAATGTTTTCACTCAGAAGGTGGTGAACCTGTGGAATTCTCGACCACAGAAGGCTGTGGAGGCCAAGTCACTGATAATATTTAGAGGGAGATAGATAGGTTTCTAGAAACAAAAGATATCAAGGGGGATGGGGAAAAAGCGGGAATATGGTGTTGTGATAGAGGATCAGCCATGATCATATTGAATGGTGGTGCAGACTCGAAGGGCTGAATGGCCTACTGCTGCTCCTATTTTCTGTGTTTCTATGTTTCTATGTATTATTCTCTAATTCTACGAATGTATGATGGGGGCCAAAAGCATAGTTCTGTTCTCCCCAATGTTCAGCTGGAGGCTATTCTCACTCAACCATAACTTGAGGCTCGACATGGAGCAGGACACCATAGAGAGGGTGGTTAACTCTAAGGAAGTGTGTATCGCCAGCATTCAAATGGAAGTTGGCTGTTGAAGTTTGGCCATTTCCCAAGCAGGATACAGGAATGTTGAGCCACATTCCGGACATCTTGCATATGGGTGGCTCGTGTTTACTTAACTTTAGTGGGTTGATGAGTGACCGGCTCGAGCTGTTTAAAGTGATAAAGGGGTTCAATAAGGTAAATACAGAGAAACTCTTTCTTCTGCTGGGAGAGTTCAGAATAAAGGGGTGTTTTCTTAAAATTAGATCTTGGCCACTTCGGAGTGAAATTAGAAAGCACTTTTTAACACAAAGGATGGTAGAAATCTGAACTCTCTCTCCCAAAAGTCTGTGGATGCTGGGGGTCAGTTGAAATTTTCAAGACGGAGGTCAATAGATTTTAGTTGGGTGAGTGTAGCAAGGGATATGGACCTAAGGTGGGTAAATGAAGCTGAGCGAATGGCGGAACAGGCTTGAGTCCTTCGACTCCCCAACCAGCGGGAAGGATTTCTGTCTATCTACCCTACCATTCCTTTCAAAATCCTAAAAACCTTATTCAAATCAACCCTTAACCTTCTGTATTTCATGGAATATAAACCGAGTTTATGTCATCTCACCTCATAACCTAACCAGTGGAGACCAGGTAACATTGTGGTGAATCTGCACTGCGTAGCAGACCTTCCATGGCCATTGTGTCCTTTATAAGGTACAATGGCCAGAACTATACACAGTACTCCACATGTGGTCTAACCAGGGCTTTGTATAGCTACAGTAAAACTTCCTCCCTTTATATTCTCGCCCTCTAGTTATAAAGGTAGCATTCCATGAGCCTTCTTGATTATTTTTTGTACCTGACTACAATATTTTAGTGATCTTTGGACATGGACCCCTAAATCACTTTGGACCGCCACTAATCCTAGCTTTACACCATTTAAAAATACTCGGGTCGCTCCTTTTCTGGCCCAGAATAGATGCCCTCACACTTACGTGTGTTGAAATCCATCTGCCACAGATTTGCCCACTCACTGAATCTATCAATGTCTCTTTGTAATTTTATGCTGTCGGTATTGTTGGACCGCCATGATTTCCCAGGCGGTCACCGCGGGGCGCGGTTTGGGGCGGACGGGTCGGGCAGGAGCTCAAACTCACACCGGTGTCGTAACCAGGGGCGTTGCACACTGGCACAGCTCTTCCGGGCGATGCTGCTCCGCACCGCTGATAAACCTGACCCGTGGATCGCCGCGGAGCGCAGAGGACACGAAAATCTGTCCCTCTGTGTAAGGGGGTAAAAAGTACACTTGAGTAAGAAGCGTAAGGGAATGGCATGGAGTCAGGTTAAAGGGAATCAGGAGGTGCTGAGGAATCACCAGTTCCTCTGTCTTACGGTATGGATTGTAACATTGACCGATTATGTAAAACTGACCT
The DNA here is from genome assembly GCF_044704955.1 of Pristiophorus japonicus. Lineage (NCBI taxonomy): Eukaryota > Metazoa > Chordata > Chondrichthyes > Pristiophoridae > Pristiophorus > Pristiophorus japonicus. The sequence continues at coordinate 58,385,052 of NC_091993.1, forward strand.
ATGTATGTAAAACACGCTTATACACTCGCTTACATTGGGTTAAGGAGAGGGAGGCAGCAATGCCTGATGGGTAATGAACCATCCATTTGATTAACCTTAGAACACTCAGTCAGTACAGAGAACAAGGACACAAATTATTGGGGACATAGATTGTAAACAACATCTGAATCTCCGAGCATACCCTGCGAAGCAAGGTCGATTCACACGTCATGAGAAATTGAGGCAAAGTTCAACACATTCCAGAAGGGTGACACCTTGAGAGATGGACAGGTGGGGAGAACCAATGAGAGCCAGTCTGAGCAGTCGGCCAATCGGTGGTTTTGTAGGAGGGTCACACAAATTGAAAAATCATATAACTGTGCTTGTAGAACTCTTGTACTTTGACGTGTTCATCGGAACATTTCCCGAGCATGTTCAAATAAAAACCGGTAAACCGAGGTTTCGTCTGCGTGATTCCGTGATCGCTATACAATACGGGCAGGTGTCGAGTCCTTATATCAGGGAGTCCACCTTGAGGAAGAGAAGTCTTCCTTTTACCCCAACACTGTTGAATTCCTTCTGGAGGTCCATATAAACTACATCCATAGGCATTCCCCTGCCCACTACTTTTGTTACTTCCTCAAAAAATTCTATTTGGTTCATTAGACATGACCTCCCCTTTACAAATCCACCTTGGCTTTCTCTAATTAGCTCTAACTTCTCTAAGCCTTCAGTCACTCTTTCATTAATATAGATGCCAATAATCTCCTCACAATAGATGTTCGACAACAGGCCAATCATTTCCTGGTTTCTCTCTCTCACCTTTCTTAAATAATGGAGTTACGTTTGCAATTTTTCAATCTAAAGGGACAGTTCTTGAATCGAGTGAGCTCTGGAAAATTATGGCTAAAGCTTCTTAGGTAGAGGGATAACTGTTGGCCAGAACAGCGGGACAACCCCCCTACTCTTCTTCAAAATAACACCATGGATCTTATACATTCACCTGAGAGAGCAGACAGGGCCTCGGTTTAATGTCTCACCTGATAGACGGCACCTCCAACAGTGCACTGGGAGTGTCAGCCTGGAGTGGGACTGGAACCCACAACCTTCTGACTGAGAGTCGAGAGTGAGCTATGGCTCACACCTTACATAGGTTCACACGCATCACTGATAGATCCCATAAGGAATCGATTATCTTAAAATTCTGCTGTTTCCCCATTGGTCCATTCAAGGTCTTTGGCTTCACCTTGAGACTGGCATGGTCATCATCATAGGCGGTCCCTCATATCGAGGATAACTTGCTTCCATGCCAAAAAGGAATGAGTTCGCAGTTGTTTCAAAGAAGGACCTAATATTCCAGGTCCCGAACTACACCCTGAAGGGTGGGAGATGCCTGTGCGAGGATTTTTTTAACGTGGGGTGGCCGTTGCACACCAGCCACCACACGGGCTTGATAGAGCAAGGTCTTGGTCCAGTGGACAAGGGTTAACCAGGACGACTGGAGCCCAGCTCTGCTGCCACTCAGATGCCTCTCACACCAGTTGCAGTGGGTGCCTCTGTTGTAGTCATACAGATTGCAGACCGCCTGCCTTGACTATTTAAATGAACCAATCTCAGGTTTTGCACGGGGTCAATGGTGCTGGCTGTTGGCATCCAGCAGTCGTGCTCCACTGCACTTCGAGCAGGAGTCCCAGAATTTCAGGGCCCTACTATTAATTGAGTTATCAGACCCCTTCCTCCGTCTCTCACAGCTCTTGTTCATCATCAGACCATCTCCCAAAGCAAGGTCAAAAAAGATCCACATACTGGAGTCATTCACAACTCTCAATGCCATGATTCCAGGCTGCTTTCTTTCTGTGTAGAGGCCGTAAAAAGCTGGGCCTTGGAGCACTTCATAACCTCGATCAAACTCAGGAAGGGCAGGTCAGCATTCGTGGGCATTCCCAAACCCCTGGAGGAAGCATCCAGCCTTACGAATCACTCAATTCACTCATCCAGTCTCACGAATCACTCAATTCACTCATCCAGCCTCACGAATCACTCAATTCATTCATCCAGCCTCACAAATCACTCAATTCACTCATCCAGCCTCACGAATCACTCAATTCACTCATCCAGCATCACAAATCACTCAGTTCACTTATCCAGCCTCATGAGTCACTCAAATTGGAGTCAAAGACTGGCAGGCAGAAATGTAATGGAGCAATGGGTAGCCTCTGAAGAGGAAATGGTTCGGGTACAGTCGAGGTACATCCTACAAGGGAGAAAAGCCAGAGATGCAGAGTCGGATTAAGACAAAACCATTTGCGTCTGTCAAAGCGTATGACAGATGTTAGTTTGATAAAAGAAGGGAGAATCAGGCTGAATATAAAAAGTACAGAGAAGTGAAAGAGGAAATGAGAGGGGCAAAGAGACATTATGGGAATAGGTTGGCAGCCAACATAAGTGGGAATCCAAAGGTCTTTTTTAGGCATATTACCGCAGTACAGTAAAAAGGTTGTCAGAGAAGTGGTAGGGCCAATTAGGAAGCAAAATGTAAACTATCGGTGGAGGCAGAGGCATGACTGAGGTACTAAGTGAGTACGGTGCACAGTGTTTCCCAAGGGCGAGGATTACGGAAAACTATGAGGTTGTTGGGATACTGGATGAGAAAAAATTAGATAAAGAGGAGGCACTAGAAAGGCTAGCACTGCTTAAAGTGGAGATGTCTCCGGCACGGATGAGATGCACCCTCGGGTGCTGAGGGATGCAAGGGTAGACATTGCAGAGGTGCTGGCCACAATCTTCCAATCCTCCTTAGATACAGGCCTGGTGCCACAGGACTGGAGGATTGCAAATGTTACACCCTTGTTCAAAAATGGGGAAAATGGCAATTACAGACCAGACACTTTAATGTCAGTGGTGGGAAGCTTTTAGACACAATAATCCGGGAGAAAATCAACAGCCACTTAGGTAAGCAAGGACTAATAAAGGAGAGCCAGCGCGCATTAGTTAAGGGCAAATCGTGTTTGACGAACTGGATTGATTTGTTTGAGGAGGTAACATAGAGTAAATGAGGGCAGTGCAGTTGATGTTGTGTATGTGGATATTCAGATGGTGTTTGATAAAGTGCCGCATACTAGGCTTGTTAGCAAAATTGAGGCCATGGGATAAAATGGGCAGTAGCAACATGGATGCAACATTGACTAAGCGATAGAACACAGAGAGTTACAGTGAACGGCTGTTTTTCAGACTGGAGGGAGATGTATAGTGGGGTTCGCCAAGGTTCAGTACTGGGACCACTGCTGTTTTTGATATACATTAATTACTTGGACTTGGGGGTAAAGGACACAAACTTGGAAGTGTGGTAAACATGAGGAAGATAGCAACAGACTTCAAGAGGACACAGACATGCTGGTGGAATGGGCAGCTGAAATTTAGTGTAGAAAAGTGTGCGGTGATCCATTTTGGTAGGAGGAATGAGGAGAGACCATACAAGCTAAATGGTACCATTTTAAAGAGGCTGCAAGAAGAGAGAGACCTGAGGATGTTCTGCACAAACCTTTGATGGTGCCAGAACAGGTTAACAATGCATTCAATAAAGCACTTAGAATACGGAGCTTTATGAATAGAGGCATAGAGTACAAAAGCCAGGAAGTTATGATGAACCTATATAAAACACTAGTTCAGCCCCTGCTGGAGTATTGTGTCCAATTCTGGGCACAACACTTTAGGAAGGACATGAAGCCTTTGGAGAGGGTACAAGAGATTTACGAGAATGGTTCCAGGAATGAGGGATTACAGTTACGTGGATAGACTGGAGAAGCTGGGGTTATTCTCCTTGGAGCAGAGAAGGCTGAGAGGGGATCTGATCGAGGTGTTTAAAATCATGAGGGGTCTGGACAGAGTAGATAGAGAGAGACTGTTCCCATTGGCTGAAGAGTCGAGAACCAGGGGACACAGATTTAAGGTGATTGGCAAAAGAACCAGAGGCAACATAAAGAACAACTTTTTTTACACAACGAGTGGTGAGCATTTGGAATGCACTGCCTGAGGGGCTGTGGGCATCACTGGCAAGGCCGGCATTTATTGCCCATCCCTAATGGCCCTTGAGAAGGTGGTGGCGAGCCGCCTTCTTGAACCGCTGCAGTCCGTGAGGCGAAGGTGCTCCCACAGTGCTGTTGGGGAGGGAGTTCCAAGATTCTGACCCAGCAACAATGAAGGAACACCAATATATTTCCAAATCAGGATGGTGTGTGACTTGGCGGGTGTAATGTATTTGCTTCGTGGGTTCTTTGCTTAAGAATTCACAGCAACACATTGCTATTAAGAACTAGTTGGTTTATTAACAAGAGTTTAGCAATCACAATACACATTACCAGTTCATCCACCTGGTTCACCACTGCAAACCTCATCGTGGATCCCCTGAACCCAACTGGCTGGAGGTTTATTGAGTCTTGTGAACATCATGTGACTGGCAAAGCCACTCACAATGCAACAGCTCTGCAAACCTGTGAGCATACTCACAGGTACATATATTACAGAGGGGAACGTGGAGGTGGTGGTGTTCCCATGCGCCTGCTGCTCTTGTCCGTCTAGGAGGCAGAGGTCACGGGTTTGGGATGTGCTGCTGAAGAAGCCTTGGCGAGTTGCTGCAATGCATCTTGTAGATGGTACGCACTGCAGCCAGGGGGCGCTGGTGGTGGAGGGAGTGAATGTTGAAGGTGGTGGATGGGGGGCCAATCAAGCGGGCTGCTTTGTCCTGAATGGTGTTGAGATTCTTGAGTGTTGTTGGAGCTGCACTCATCCAGGCAAGTGGAGAGTATTCCATCACACTCCTGACTTGTGCCTTGTAGATGGTGGAAAGGCTTTGGGGAGTCAGGAGGTGAGACACTTGCCGCAGAATACCCAGCCTCTGACCTGCTCTTGTTGCCACAGTATTTATGTGGCCGGTGCAGTTAAGTTTCTGGTCAATGGTGACTCCCAGGATGTTGTGATGGGGGATTCGGCGATGGTAATGTCGTTGAATGTCAAGAGGCGGTGGTTAGACTCTCGCTTGTTGGAGATAGTCATTGCCTGGCACTTGTGTGGCGTGAATGTTACTTGCCATTTATCAGCCCAAGCCTGAATGTCGTCCAGGTCTTGCTGCATGTGGGCACGGACTGCTCCATTATCTGAGGAGTTGCGAATGGAACTGAACACTGTGCCATCATCAGCGAATATCCCCACTTCTTCCTTATGATGGAGGGAAGGTCATTGATGAAACAGCTGAAGATGGTTGGGCCTAGGACACTGCCCTGAGGAACTCCTGCAGCGATGTCCTGGGGCTGTGATGATTGGCCTCCAACAACCACAACCATCTTCCTTTGTGCTGGGTATGACTCCAGCCAGTGGAAAGTTTCCCCCCTGAAGCGCTTCAGTTTTACTCGGGCTCCTTGATGTTACACTCGGCGAAATGCTGCCTTGATGTCGAGGGCAGTCACTCTCACCTCACCTCTAGAATTCAGCTTTTTTGTACATGTTTGGACTAAGGCGGTTATGAGCCTGGAGTTAAGTGGTGCTGGCGGAATCCTGATAGGGTGGTAGATACAGATTCCATAGCAGCCTTTAGAAGAGAATTCGATAAATACTTGAATGAGAGAAATTGCAGGGTTATTACGAAAGATCGGGGGAGGGGAACTAACTGGATTGTTCTTCCCAAGAGCCGGTGCTGACTCGATGAGCCGAATGGCCTGCTGCTGTGCTGTACGGGTCACTCGATGCACTCACCCTGCCTCCTGGATCATTCAATTCAATTACTCCAGATACAAGTCACCCTATTCAGTTATCTCTTCAGTGAGCGACAGTATTTGGGCCCAGTGTTGGGGTTCAGTGTTGGGGTTCGGTGTCGGGGGTTCAGCATTGGGGTTCATTGTTGGGGGTTCGGTGTTGGGGTGCATTGTTGGGGTTCAGTGTTGGGGATTCAGTGATGGGGGGCTCAGTGTTGTGGGATTCAGTGTTGGGGGTTCAATGTTGGGGGTTCTGTGTTGGGGGTTCAGTGTTGGGGTTCGGTGTCGGGGGTTCAGCATTGGGGTTCATTGTTGGTGGTTCGGTGTTGGGGTGCATTGTTGGGGTTCAGTGTTGGGGATTCAGTGATGGGGGGCTCAGTGTTGTGGGATTCAGTGTTGGGGGTTCAATGTTGGGGGTTCTGTGTTGGGGGTTCAGTGTTGGGGTTCCATGTTGGAGGTTCAGTGTTAGGGTTCCGTGTTGGGGGTTCATTGTCGGGGTTCAGTGTTGGGGGGTTCAGTGTTAGGGTTCCGTGTTGGAGGTGTTCAGTGTTGGGGTTCAGTGTTGGGGGTCAGTGTTTGTGGGTTCAGCGTTGGGGATTCAGTGTTGGGGTTAGTGTTGGGGGATTCAATGTTGGGGGGTTCAGTGTTGGGGGTTCCGTGTTTTGGGGTCAGTGTTGGGGTTCAGTGCTGGGGGTTCAGTGTTGCGGGGTCAGTGTTGGGGCCAGTGTTGGGGCTCAGTGTTGGGGGGTTCAGTGTAGGGGTTCAGTGTTGGGCACTCAGTGGTGGGGCTCAGTGTTGGGGGTTCGGTGTTGGGTTTCAGTGTGGGGGTCAGTGTTGGGGGGATTCAGTTTTGGGGTTCAGTGTTGGGGGTTCATGTTTGGGGTTCAGTGTTAGGATGCACTGTTGGGGGTTCAGTGCTGGGGTCAGTGTTGGGGGTTCAGTGTTAGATTTCAGTGTTGAGGGTTCAGTGTTGGGGTTCAGTGTTATGGTTCAGTGTTGAGGGTTCAGTGTTGGAGGGTTCAGTGTTGGGGGCAGTGTTGGGGTTCAGTGTTGGGGGTTCAGTGTTGGGGATGCAGTGGTGGGGAGTCAGCTTGGGGCTTCAGTGTTAGGATGCAGTGTTGGGGGTTCAGTGTTGGGGTTCAGTGCTGGGGATTCCGTGTTGGGGTTCATTGTTGGGGGGGTCAGTGTGGGGGTTAAGTGTTGGGGGTCAGTGTTTGAGTTCATTGTTGGGGATTCAGTGTTGGGGATTCAATGTAGGGGTCAGTTTTGGGGGTTCAATGTTGCGGTTTCAGTGTTGGGGTATCAGTTTTGGGGGTTCAATGTTGGGGGTTCAGTGTTGGAGGTCCGTCTTGCGGCTCAGTGTTGGGGTGTTCATCATTGGGGGTTCAACGTCGGGGGTTCAGTGTTGGGGGTCCAGTGTTGGGGATGCAGTGGTGGGGAGTCAGCTTGGGGCTTCAGTGTTAGGATGCAGTGTTGGGGGTTCAGTGTTGGGGTTCAGTGCTGGGGATTCCGTGTTGGGGTTCATTGTTGGGGGGGTCAGTGTGGGGGTTAAGTGTTGGGGGTCAGTGTTTGAGTTCATTGTTGGGGATTCAGTGTTGGGGATTCAATGTAGGGGTCAGTTTTGGGGGTTCAATGTTGCGGTTTCAGTGTTGGGGTATCAGTTTTGGGGGTTCAATGTTGGGGGTTCAGTGTTGGAGGTCCGTCTTGCGGCTCAGTGTTGGGGTGTTCATCATTGGGGGTTCAACGTCGGGGGTTCAGTGTTGGGGGTCCAGTGTTGGGGTTCAGTGGCGGGGGTCAGTTTGGGGGTTCAGTATTGTGGTTCCGTGTTGGGGGTTCAGTATTGTGGTTCAGTGTTGGGGGTTCAGTGTTGGGGTGCCGTGATCGGGGGTTCAGTGATCGGGAGTTCAGTGTTGGGGGTTTAATGTTGGGGTTTCAGTGTTGGGGTTCCTTTTTGGTGGTCAGTTTTGGAGGTTCAATGTTGGGGGTTCAGTGTTGGAGGTCCGTGTTGGGGGTTCAGTGTTGGGGTGTTCAGTGTTGGGTGTTCAGTATTGGGGGTTCAGCTTTGGGGGTTCAGTGTTGCGGGTTCAGGGTTGGGGGTTCAGTGTTTGGGTTCAGTGTTGGGGGCACAGTGTTGGGGTTCAGTGTCGGGGGTTCAGTGTTGGAGTTCAGTGTTCGGGAGTTCAGTGTTGGGCTTCGATGTTGGGGGTTCAGTGTTGGGGAGACAGTGTCGGGGGCTCAATGTTTGGGGGTTCATTGTTGGGGCTCAGTGTTGGGGTTCAGTGTTGGGATTCAGTGTTGGCGGTCAGTGTTGGGGCTCGACATTGGGGGTTAAGTGTTGGGTATCACTGGTGGGTGGTCAGCATTGGGGTTCAGTGTTCGGGGGTTCAGTGGCGGGTGATTAATTTTGGGGTTCAGTGTTCGGGTTCAGCATTGCGGGTTCAGTGTTGGGGTTCAGTTTTGGGAAATCCGTGTGGGGTTTCAGTGTTGGGGGGTTCAGCTTTGGGGTTTCGTGTTAGCGTTCAGTGTTGGGGGTTCAGTGCTGGGGCCAGTGTTGGGGATTCAGTGTTAGGGTTCAGTGTTGCGGGTTCAGGGTTGGGGGTTCAGTGTTGGGGGTTCAGTGTTGGGGGTTCAGTTTTGGAGTTCAGTGTTGGGGTGGTCAGTGTTGGAGGTTCAGTGTTGGGGGATTCAGTGTTGGGGGTTCAGTGTTGGGGATCAGTTTTGGGCGTGGTCAGCGTTGGGGGTTCAGTGTTGGGGTGTTCAGTGTTGGGGGTCAGTGTTTGTGGGTTCAGCGTTGGGGATTCAGTGTTGGGGTTAGTGTTGCGGGATTCAATGTTGGGGGATTCCGTGTTGGGGGTTCCGTGTTTTGGGGTCAGTGTTGGGGTTCAGTGCTGGGGGTTCAGTGTTGCGGGGTCAGTGTTGGGGCCAGTGTTGGGGCTCAGTGTTGGGGGGTTCAGTGTAGGGGTTCAGTGTTGGGCACTCAGTGCTGGGGCTCAGTGTTGGGGGTTCGGTGTTGGGTTTCAGTGTGGGGGTCAGTGTTGGGGGGATTCAGTTTTGGGGTTCAGTGTTGGGGGTTCATGTTTGGGGTTCAGTGTTAGGATGCACTGTTGGGGGTTCAGTGCTGGGGTCAGTGTTGGGGGTTCAGTGTTAGATTTCAGTGTTGAGGGTTCAGTGTTGGGGTTCAGTGTTATGGTTCAGTGTTGAGGGTTCAGTGTTGGAGGGTTCAGTGTTGGGGGCAGTGTTGGGGTTCAGTGTTGGGGGTTCAGTGTTGGGGATGCAGTGGTGGGGAGTCAGCTTGGGGCTTCAGTGTTAGGATGCAGTGTTGGGGGTTCAGTGTTGGGGTTCAGTGCTGGGGATTCCGTGTTGGGGTTCATTGTTGGGGGGGTCAGTGTGGGGGTTCAGTGTTGGGGGTCAGTGTTTGAGTTCATTGTTGGGGATTCAGTGTTGGGGATTCAATGTAGGGGTCAGTTTTGGAGGTTCAGTGTTGGGATTACAGTGTTCAGGGGTTCTGTATCGGGGTTCAGTGTTGAGGGTTCGGTTTGGGGAACCGGTGTTGGGGTTCAGTGTTGGGGTTCAGTGTCGGGGTTCAGTGTTTGGGGGTTCAGTGTTGAGGGGGCAGTGTTGGGGTTCAATGTGGGGTTCAGTGTTGGGGTTCAGTGTTGGGGTTCACCGTTCGGGGTTCTGTATTCGGGATCAGTTTTGGGGCTCAGTTTTGGGGTTCAGAGTTGCGGTTCAGTGTTGGGGTCCAGTGTTGGGGGTTCAGTGTTGGAAGATCAGTGGGGGATCGGTTTGGGGGTTCAGTATTGGGGCTAAGTGCTGGGGTGTTCAGCATTGGGGGTTCAGCGTTGGGGGTACAGTTTTGGGGGTCCAGTGTTGGGGGTTCAGTGGTGGGGGTCAGTTTGGGGGTTCAGTTTTGGGGTTCCGTGTTGGGGGTTCAGTATTGTGGTTCAGTGTTGGGGTTTCAGTGTTGGGGTACAGTGTTGGTGTTCAGTGATCGGGGGTTCAGTGATTGGGGGTTCTGTGTTGGGGGTTTAATGTTGGGGGTCCGTGTTGGGGGTTCAGTGTTGGGGTGTTCAGTGTTGGGGGTTCAGTGTTGGGGGTTCGGCGTTGGGGGTTCAGTGTTGGGGTTCCGTGTTCTGGGTCAGCTGCGGGCGTTCCGTGTTGGGGTTTAGTGTTCGGGGGTTCAGTGTTGGGGGTTCAATGTTGCGGTTTCAGTGTTGGGGTATCAGTTTTGGGGGTTCAATGTTGGGGGTTCAGTGTTGGAGGTCCGTCTTGCGGCTCAGTGTTGGGGTGTTCATAATTGGGGGTTCAACGTTGGGGGTTCAGTGTTGGGGGTCCAGTGTTGGGGTCCAGTGGCGGGGGTCAGTTTGGGGGTTCAGTATTGTGGTTCCGTGTTGGGGGTTCAGTATTGTGGTTCAGTGTTGGGGGTTCAGTATTGTGGTTCAGTGTTGGGGGTTCAGTGTTGGGGTGCCGTGATCGGGGGTTCAGTGATCGGGGGTTCAGTGTTGGGGGTTTAATGTTGGGGTTTCAGTGTTGGGGTTCCTTTTTGGTGGTCAGTTTTGGAGGTTCAATGTTGGGGGTTCAGTGTTGGAGGTCCGTGTTGGGGGTTCAGTGTTGGGGTGTTCAGTGTTGGGGGTTCAGTATTGGGGGTTCAGCTTTGGGGGTTCAGTGTTGCGGGTTCAGGGTTGGGGGTTCAGTGTTTGGGTTCAGTGTTGGGGGCACAGTGTTGGGGTTCAGTGTCGGGGGTTCAGTGTTGGAGTTCAGTGTTCGGGAGTTCAGTGTTGGGCTTCAATGTTGGGGGTTCAGTGTTGGGGAGTCAGTGTCGGGGGCTCAATGTTTGGGGGTTCATTGTTGGGGCTCAGTGTTGAGGTTCAGTGTTGGGATTCAGTGTTGGCGGTCAGTGTTGGGGCTCGGCGTTGGGGGTTAAGTGTTGGGTATCAGTGGTGGGTGGTCAGCATTGGGGTTCAGTGTTCGGGTGTTCAGTGGCGGGTGATTAATTTTGGGGTTCAGTGTTCGGGTTCAGCATTGCGGGTTCAGTGTTGGGGTTCAGTTTTGGGAGATCCGTGTGGGGTTTCAGTGTTGGGGGTTCAGCTTTGGGGTTTCGTGTTAGCGTTCAGTGTTGGGGATTCAGTGTTAGGGTTCAGTGTTGCGGGTTCAGGGTTGGGGGTTCAGTGTTGGGGGTTCAGTGTTGGGGGTTCAGTGTTGGAGTTCAGTGTTGGGGTGGTCAGTGTTGGAGGTTCAGTGTTGGGAGATTCAGTGCTGGGGGTTCAGTGTTGGGGATCAGTTTTGGGCGTGGTCAGCGTTGGGGGTTCAGTGTTGGGGTGTTCAGTGTTGGGGGTTCAGTGTTGGGGCTGGTCAGTGTTGGTGGTTCAGTGTTGCGGGGTTCAGTGTTGGGGTTCATTGTTGTGGTTTCAGTGTTGGGGTTCAGTGTTTGATGATTCGGTGTTGGGCTTCAGTGTTGGGGTTCAGTGTTTGGAGTGGTTCAGTGTTGGGGCTGGTCAGTGTTGGGGGTCCAGTGCTGTGGGTTCAGTGTTGGGGATTCAGTGTTGGGGTTCAGTGTTGGGGGTTCAGTGGTGGGGAATTCAGTGTTGAGGGTTCAGTGTTGGGGGTTCAGTGTTGGGGGTCAGTGTTCGGGTAGTGTTGGGTTCCAGTATTGGGAGTTCAGTGTTGGGGTTCAGTGTTGGGGGTTCAGCGTTGGGGATTCAGTGTTGAGGGGTCAGTGTGGGGGTTCAGTGTTGGGTCTTCAGTGTCGGGGGTTCAGTGTTGGGTTTAGTGTTTGGGGTCAGTGTTGGGGGGCTCAATGCCGGGGGTTCAGTGCTGGGAGTTCAGTCTTGGGGTTCATTGTTGGGGGTTCAGTGTTGGGAGGTCAGTGTGGAGGTTCAGTTTCGGGGTTCAGTGCTGGGGGTTCAGTGTTGGGGGATTCAGTGTTGGGGGTTCAATGTTGGGGGTCAGTGTTGGATGGGCTCAATGCTGAGGGTTCCGTGTTGGGGTTCAATGTTGGGGTTCAGTGCTGGGGATTCCGTGTTGGGGTTCATTGGTGGGGGTTCAATGTTGGGGGGTCAGTGTGGGGGGTTCAGTGTTTGGGGTCAGTGTTTGAGTTCATTGTTGGGGATTCAGTGTTGGCGGTTCAATGTAGGGTGTCAGCTTTGGGGGTTCAGTGTTGTGGTTTCAGTGTTCAGGGGTTCCGTATTGGGGTTCGACGCTGGGGTTCGGTGTTGGGGGTTCAGTGTTAGGGCTCAGTGTTCAGGGGTTCAGCGTTGGGGGTTCCGTGTGGGGGTTCAGTGTTGGGGTTCAGTGCTGGGGTTCCGTCTTGCGGTTCATTGTTGGGGGGTCAGCGTTGGGGGGTCAGCGTTGGGGTTCAGTGTAGGGGTTCAGCGTTGGTGGTTCAGTGTAGAGGTTCAGTGTTGGGGGATTCAGTGTTGTGGTTCACCGTTAGGGGTTCTGTGTTGGGGCTCAGTTTTGGGGCGCCGTTTTGGGGTTCCGTATTGGGGTTCCAGTGTTGGGGGTCAGTTTGGAGGTGTCAGTATTGGGGTTCAGAGTTGGGGGTTCAGTATTGTTGTTCAGTGTTGGGGTCAGTGTTGGGGTTCAGTGTTAGGGTTCAGTGTTGTGGTCCTGTGTTGGCGGTTCATTGTTGGGGGTCCAGTGTTGGGGGTTCAGTGGTGGGGGGCAGTTTGGGGGTTGAGTATTGGGGTTCGGTGTTGGGGTTCAGTATTGTGAGTCAGTGTTGGGGTTCAGTGTTGGGGTGTTCTGCGTTGGGGGTTCAGTGTTGGGGGTTCAGTGTTGGGGTTCAGTGTTAGGGTTCAGTGTTGTGGTCCTGTGTTGGCGGTTCAGTGTTGGGGGTCCAGTGTTGGGGGTTCAGTGGTGGGGGTCAGTTTGGGGGTTTAGTGTTGGGGTTCAGTGTTGGGGTTCAGTGTTGGGGTTCAGTGTTGTGGTTCAGTTTTGGGGATCCGTGTTGGGGGTTCATTGTTGGGTGTTTCAGCTTTGGGGTTCCGTGGTAGCGTTCAGTGTCGGGGGTTCAGTGTTGGGGTTCAGTGTTTGGGTGTTCAGTGTTGGGCTTCAATGTTGTGGGTTCAGTGTTGCGGATTCAGTGTTGGGGTGTTCAGTGTTGGGCTTCAATGTTATGGGTTCAGTGTTGCGGATTCAGTGTTGGGGGCTCAGTGCTGGGGTCAGTGTTGGGGTTCGGGTTTGGGGTTCAGTGGTGGGTGGTTAGTGTTGGGGTTCAGTTTTGGGGACCCGCGTTGGGGGTTCAGTGTTGGGTGTTTCAGCTTTGGGGTTCAGTGGTAGCGTTCAGTGTTGGGGGTTCAGTGCTGGGGACCAGTGTTGGGGGGTCAGTGTTAGGGTTCAGTGGTTCAGTGTTAGGGTTCAGTGTTGTGGGTTCAGTGTTTGGGTTCAGTGTTGGGGGCACAGTGTTGGGGTTCAGTGTCGGGGGGGTCAGTGTGGGGGTTCAGTGTTGGGGGTCAGTGTTTGAGTTCATTGTTGGGGATTCAGTGTTGGGGATTCAATGTAGGGGTCAGTTTTGGGGGTTCAGTGTTGTGATTTCAGTGTTCAGGCCTACCGTATTGGGGTTCAGTGTTGGGGGTTCGGTTTGGGGAACCGATGTTGGGGTTCAGTGTTGAGGTTCAGTTTTGAGTTTCAGTGTTTGGGGGTTCCGTGTTGAGGGGGCAGTGTTGGGGTTCAGTGTGGAGTTCAGTGTTGGGGTTCACCGGTCGGGGTTCTGTGTTCGGGATCAGTTTTGCGACTCAGTTTTGGGGTTCAGTGTTGCGGGTCAGTGTTGGGGTCCAGTGTTGGGGGTTCAGTGTTGGAAGTTCAGTGGGGGTCTGTTTGGGGGTTCAGTATTGGGGGTTCAGTATTGGGGGTTCAGTTTTGGGGGTCCAGTGTTGGTGTTCAGTGGTGAGGGTCAGTTTGGGGGTTCAGTATTGGGGTTCCGTTTTGGGCGTTCAGTATTGTGGTTCAGTGTTGGGGGTTCAGTGTTGGGGTTCAGTAATCGGGGGTTCAGTGATCGGGGGTTCAGTGTTGGGGGTTCAGTGTTGGGGGTTCGGCGTTGGGGGTTCAGTGTTGGGGTTCCGTGTTCTGGGTCAGCTGCGGGCGTTCCGTGTTGGGGTTTAGTGTTCGGGGGTTCAGTGTTGGGGGTTCAATGTTGCGGTTTCAGTGTTGGGGTATCAGTTTTGGGGGTTCAATGTTGGGGGTTCAGTGTTGGAGGTCCGTCTTGCGGCTCAGTGTTGGGGTGTTCATCATTGGGGGTTCAACGTTGGGGGTTCAGTGTTGGGGGTCCAGTGTTGGGGTTCAGTGGCGGGGTTCAGTTTGGGGGTTCAGTATTGTGGTTCCGTGTTGGGGTTCAGTATTGTGGTTCAGTGTTGGGGGTTCAGTATTGTGGTTCAGTGTTGGGGGTTCAGTGTTGGGGTGCCGTGATCGGGGGTTCAGTGATCGGGGGTTCAGTGTTGGGGGTTTAATGTTGGGGTTTCAGTGTTGGGGTTCCTTTTTGGTGGTCAGTTTTGGAGGTTCAATGTTGGGGGTTCAGTGTTGGAGGTCCGTGTTGGGGGTTCAGTGTTGGGGTGTTCAGTGTTGGGGGTTCAGTATTGGGGGTTCAGCTTTGGGGGTTCAGTGTTGCGGGTTCAGGGTTGGGGGTTCAGTGTTTGGGTTCAGTGTTGGGGGCACAGTGTTGGGGTTCAGTGTCGGGGGTTCAGTGTTGGAGTTCAGTGTTCGGGAGTTCAGTGTTGGGCTTCAATGTTGGGGGTTCAGTGTTGGGGAGTCAGTGTCGGGGGCTCAATGTTTGGGGGTTCATTGTTGGGGCTCAGTGTTGAGGTTCAGTGTTGGGATTCAGTGTTGGCGGTCAGTGTTGGGGCTCGGCGTTGGGGGTTAAGTGTTGGGTATCAGTGGTGGGTGGTCAGCATTGGGGTTCAGTGTTCGGGTGTTCAGTGGCGGGTGATTAATTTTGGGGTTCAGTGTTCGGGTTCAGCATTGCGGGTTCAGTGTTGGGGTTCAGTTTTGGGAGATCCGTGTGGGGTTTCAGTGTTGGGGGGTTCAGCTTTGGGGTTTCGTGTTAGCGTTCAGTGTTGGGGGTTCAGTGCTGGGGCCAGTGTTGGGGATTCAGTGTTAGGGTTCAGGGTTGGGGGTTCAGTGTTGGGGGTTCAGTGTTGGGGGTTCAGTGTTGGAGTTCAGTGTTGGGGTGGTCAGTGTTGGAGGTTCAGTGTTGGGAGATTCAGTGTTGGGGGTTCAGTGTTGGGGATCAGTTTTGGGCGTGGTCAGCGTTGGGGGTTCAGTGTTGGGGTGTTCAGTGTTGGGGGTTCAGTGTTGGGGCTGGTCAGTGTTGGTGGTTCAGTGTTGCGGGGTTCAGTGTTGGGGTTCATTGTTGTGGTTTCAGTGTTGGGGGTTCAGTGTTGGATGATTCGGTGTTGGGCTTCAGTGTTGGGGTTCAGTGTTTGGAGTGGTTCAGTGTTGGGGCTGGTCAGTGTTGGGGGTCCAGTGCTGTGGGTTCAGTGTTGGGGATTCAGTGTTGGGGTTCAGTGTTGATGGTTCAGTGTTGGGGGTTCAATGTTGGGGGTTCAGTGTAGGGGGTTCAGTGTTGTGGGTTCAGTGTTGGGGGTTCAGTGGTGGGGAATTCAGTGTTGAGGGTTCAGTGTTGGGGGTTCAGTGTTGGGGGTCAGTGTTCGGGTAGTGTTGGGTTCCAGTATTGGGAGTTCAGTGTTGGGGTTCAGTGTTGGGGGTTCAGCGTTGGGGATTCAGTGTTGAGGGGTCAGTGTGGGGGTTCAGTGTTGGGTCTTCAGTGTCGGGGGTTCAGTGTTGGGTTTAGTGTTTGGGGTCAGTGTTGGGGGGCTCAATGCCGGGGGTTCAGTGCTGGGAGTTCAGTCTTGGGGTTCATTGTTGGGGGTTCAGTGTTGGGAGGTCAGTGTGGAGGTTCAGTTTAGGGGTTCAGTGCTGGGGGTTCAGTGTTGGGGGATTCAGTGTTGGGGGTTCAATGTTGGGGGTCAGTGTTGGATGGGCTCAATGCTGAGGGTTCCGTGTTGGGGTTCAATGTTGGGGTTCAGTGCTGGGGATTCCGTGTTGGGGTTCATTGGTGGGGGTTCAATGTTGGGGGGTCAGTGTGGGGGGTTCAGTGTTTGGGGTCAGTGTTTGAGTTCATTGTTGGGGATTCAGTGTTGGCGGTTCAATGTAGGGTGTCAGCTTTGGGGGTTCAGTGTTGTGGTTTCAGTGTTCAGGGGTTCCGTATTGGGGTTCGACGCTGGGGTTCGGTGTTGGGGGTTCAGTGTTAGGGCTCAGTGTTCAGGGGTTCAGCGTTGGGGGTTCCGTGTGGGGGTTCAGTGTTGGGGTTCAGTGCTGGGGTTCCGTCTTGCGGTTCATTGTTGGGGGGTCAGCGTTGGGGGGTCAGCGTTGGGGTTCAGTGTAGGGGTTCAGCGTTGGTGGTTCAGTGTAGAGGTTCAGTGTTGGGGGATTCAGTGTTGTGGTTCACCGTTAGGGGTTCTGTGTTGGGGCTCAGTTTTGGGGCTCCGTTTTGGGGTTCCGTATTGGGGTTCCAGTGTTGGGGGTCAGTTTGGAGGTGTCAGTATTGGGGTTCAGAGTTGGGGGTTCAGTATTGTTGTTCAGTGTTGGGGTCAGTGTTGGGGTTCAGTGTTAGGGTTCAGTGTTGTGGTCCTGTGTTGGCGGTTCATTGTTGGGGGTCCAGTGTTGGGGGTTCAGTGGTGGGGGTCAGTTTGGGGGTTGAGTATTGGGGTTCGGTGTTGGGGTTCAGTATTGTGAGTCAGTGTTGGGGTTCAGTGTTGGGGTGTTCTGCGTTGGGGGTTCAGTGTTGGGGGTTCAGTGTTGGGGTTCAGTGTTAGGGTTCAGTGTTGTGGTCCTGTGTTGGCGGTTCAGTGTTGGGGGTCCAGTGTTGGGGGTTCAGTGGTGGGGGTCAGTTTGGGGGTTTAGTGTTGGGGTTCAGTGTTGGGGTTCAGTGTTGGGGTTCAGTGTTGTGGTTCAGTTTTGGGGATCCGTGTTGGGGGTTCATTGTTGGGTGTTTCAGCTTTGGGGTTCCGTGGTAGCGTTCAGTGTCGGGGGTTCAGTGTTGGGGTTCAGTGTTTGGGTGTTCAGTGTTGGGCTTCAATGTTGTGGGTTCAGTGTTGCGGATTCAGTGTTGGGGTGTTCAGTGTTGGGCTTCAATGTTATGGGTTCAGTGTTGCGGATTCAGTGTTGGGGGCTCAGTGCTGGGGTCAGTGTTGGGGTTCGGGTTTGGGGTTCAGTGGTGGGTGGTTAGTGTTGGGGTTCAGTTTTGGGGACCCGCGTTGGGGGTTCAGTGTTGGGTGTTTCAGCTTTGGGGTTCAGTGGTAGCGTTCAGTGTTGGGGGTTCAGTGCTGGGGACCAGTGTTGGGGGGTCAGTGTTAGGGTTCAGTGGTTCAGTGTTAGGGTTCAGTGTTGTGGGTTCAGTGTTTGGGTTCAGTGTTGGGGGCACAGTGTTGGGGTTCAGTGTCGGGGGGGTCAGTGTGGGGGTTCAGTGTTGGGGGTCAGTGTTTGAGTTCATTGTTGGGGATTCAGTGTTGGGGATTCAATGTAGGGGTCAGTTTTGGGGGTTCAGTGTTGTGATTTCAGTGTTCAGGCCTACCGTATTGGGGTTCAGTGTTGAGGGTTCGGTTTGGGGAACCGATGTTGGGGTTCAGTGTTGAGGTTCAGTTTTGAGTTTCAGTGTTTGGGGGTTCCGTGTTGAGGGGGCAGTGTTGGGGTTCAGTGTGGGGTTCAGTGTTGGGGTTCACCGGTCGGGGTTCTGTGTTCGGGATCAGTTTTGCGGCTCAGTTTTGGGGTTCAGTGTTGCGGGTCAGTGTTGGGGTCCAGTGTTGGAAGTTCAGTGGGGGTCTGTTTGGGGGTTCAGTATTGGGGGTTCAGTATTGGGGGTTCAGTTTTGGGGGTCCAGTGTTGGTGTTCAGTGGTGAGGGTCAGTTTGGGGGTTCAGTATTGGGGTTCCGTTTTGGGCGTTCAGTATTGTGGTTCAGTGTTGGGGGTTCAGTGTTGGGGTTCAGTAATCGGGGGTTCAGTGATCGGGGGTTCAGTGTTGGGGGTTCAGTGTTGGGGGTTCGGCGTTGGGGGTTCAGTGTTGGGGTTCCGTGTTCTGGGTCAGCTGCGGGCGTTCCGTGTTGGGGTTTAGTGTTCGGGGGTTCAGTGTTGGGGGTTCAATGTTGCGGTTTCAGTGTTGGGGTATCAGTTTTGGGGGTTCAATGTTGGAGGTCCGTCTTGCGGCTCAGTGTTGGGGTGTTCATCATTGGGGGTCCAACGTTGGGGGTTCAGTGTTGGGGGTCCAGTGTTGGGGTTCAGTGGCGGGGGTCAGTTTGGGGGTTCAGTATTGTGGTTCCGTGTTGGGGGTTCAGTATTGTGGTTCAGTGTTGGGGGTTCAGTATTGTGGTTCAGTGTTGGGGGTTCAGTGTTGGGGTGCCGTGATCGGGGGTTCAGTGATCGGGGGTTCAGTGTTGGGGGTTTAATGTTGGGGTTTCAGTGTTGGGGTTCCTTTTTGGTGGTCAGTTTTGGAGGTTCAATGTTGGGGGTTCAGTGTTGGAGGTCCGTGTTGGGGGTTCAGTGTTGGGGTGTTCAGTGTTGGGGGTTCAGTATTGGGGGTTCAGCTTTGGGGGTTCAGTGTTGCGGGTTCAGGGTTGGGGGTTCAGTGTTTGGGTTCAGTGTTGGGGGCACAGTGTTGGGGTTCAGTGTCGGGGGTTCAGTGTTGGAGTTCAGTGTTCGGGAGTTCAGTGTTGGGCTTCAATGTTGGGGGTTCAGTGTTGGGGAGTCAGTGTCGGGGGCTCAATGTTTGGGGGTTCATTGTTGGGGCTCAGTGTTGAGGTTCAGTGTTGGGATTCAGTGTTGGCGGTCAGTGTTGGGGCTCGGCGTTGGGGGTTAAGTGTTGGGTATCAGTGGTGGGTGGTCAGCATTGGGGTTCAGTGTTCGGGTGTTCAGTGGCGGGTGATTAATTTTGGGGTTCAGTGTTCGGGTTCAGCATTGCGGGTTCAGTGTTGGGGTTCAGTTTTGGGAGATCCGTGTGGGGTTTCAGTGTTGGGGGGTTCAGCTTTGGGGTTTCGTGTTAGCGTTCAGTGTTGGGGGTTCAGTGCTGGGGCCAGTGTTGGGGATTCAGTGTTAGGGTTCAGTGTTGCGGGTTCAGGGTTGGGGGTTCAGTGTTGGGGGTTCAGTGTTGGGGGTTCAGTGTTGGAGTTCAGTGTTGGGGTGGTCAGTGTTGGAGGTTCAGTGTTGGGAGATTCAGTGTTGGGGGTTCAGTGTTGGGGATCAGTTTTGGGCGTGGTCAGCGTTGGGGGTTCAGTGTTGGGGTGTTCAGTGTTGGGGGTTCAGTGTTGGGGCTGGTCAGTGTTGGTGGTTCAGTGTTGCGGGGTTCAGTGTTGGGGTTCATTGTTGTGGTTTCAGTGTTGGGGGTTCAGTGTTGGATGATTCGGTGTTGGGCTTCAGTGTTGGGGTTCAGTGTTTGGAGTGGTTCAGTGTTGGGGCTGGTCAGTGTTGGGGGTCCAGTGCTGTGGGTTCAGTGTTGGGGATTCAGTGTTGGGGTTCAGTGTTGATGGTTCAGTGTTGGGGGTTCAGTGTTGGGGATTCAGTGTTGGGGTTCAGTGTTGATGGTTCAGTGTTGGGGGTTCAATGTTGGGGGTTCAGTGTAGGGGGTTCAGTGTTGTGGGTTCAGTGTTGGGGGTTCAGTGGTGGGGAATTCAGTGTTGAGGGTTCAGTGTTGGGGGTTCAGTGTTGGGGGTCAGTGTTCGGGTAGTGTTGGGTTCCAGTATTGGGAGTTCAGTGTTGGGGTTCAGTGTTGGGGGTTCAGCGTTGGGGATTCAGTGTTGAGGGGTCAGTGTGGGGGTTCAGTGTTGGGTCTTCAGTGTCGGGGGTTCAGTGTTGGGTTTAGTGTTTGGGGTCAGTGTTGGGGGGCTCAATGCCGGGGGTTCAGTGCTGGGAGTTCAGTCTTGGGGTTCATTGTTGGGGGTTCAGTGTTGGGAGGTCAGTGTGGAGGTTCAGTTTAGGGGTTCAGTGCTGGGGGTTCAGTGTTGGGGGATTCAGTGTTGGGGGTTCAATGTTGGGGGTCAGTGTTGGATGGGCTCAATGCTGAGGGTTCCGTGTTGGGGTTCAATGTTGGGGTTCAGTGCTGGGGATTCCGTGTTGGGGTTCATTGGTGGGGGTTCAATGTTGGGGGGTCAGTGTGGGGGGTTCAGTGTTTGGGGTCAGTGTTTGAGTTCATTGTTGGGGATTCAGTGTTGGCGGTTCAATGTAGGGTGTCAGCTTTGGGGGTTCAGTGTTGTGGTTTCAGTGTTCAGGGGTTCCGTATTGGGGTTCGACGCTGGGGTTCGGTGTTGGGGGTTCAGTGTTAGGGCTCAGTGTTCAGGGGTTCAGCGTTGGGGGTTCCGTGTGGGGGTTCAGTGTTGGGGTTCAGTGCTGGGGTTCCGTCTTGCGGTTCATTGTTGGGGGGTCAGCGTTGGGGGGTCAGCGTTGGGGTTCAGTGTAGGGGTTCAGCGTTGGTGGTTCAGTGTAGAGGTTCAGTGTTGGGGGATTCAGTGTTGTGGTTCACCGTTAGGGGTTCTGTGTTGGGGCTCAGTTTTGGGGCTCCGTTTTGGGGTTCCGTATTGGGGTTCCAGTGTTGGGGGTCAGTTTGGAGGTGTCAGTATTGGGGTTCAGAGTTGGGGGTTCAGTATTGTTGTTCAGTGTTGGGGTCAGTGTTGGGGTTCAGTGTTAGGGTTCAGTGTTGTGGTCCTGTGTTGGCGGTTCATTGTTGGGGGTCCAGTGTTGGGGGTTCAGTGGTGGGGGTCAGTTTGGGGGTTGAGTATTGGGGTTCGGTGTTGGGGTTCAGTATTGTGAGTCAGTGTTGGGGTTCAGTGTTGGGGTGTTCTGCGTTGGGGGTTCAGTGTTGGGGGTTCAGTGTTGGGGTTCAGTGTTAGGGTTCAGTGTTGTGGTCCTGTGTTGGCGGTTCAGTGTTGGGGGTCCAGTGTTGGGGGTTCAGTGGTGGGGGTCAGTTTGGGGGTTTAGTGTTGGGGTTCAGTGTTGGGGTTCAGTGTTGGGGTTCAGTGTTGTGGTTCAGTTTTGGGGATCCGTGTTGGGGGTTCATTGTTGGGTGTTTCAGCTTTGGGGTTCCGTGGTAGCGTTCAGTGTCGGGGGTTCAGTGTTGGGGTTCAGTGTTTGGGTGTTCAGTGTTGGGCTTCAATGTTGTGGGTTCAGTGTTGCGGATTCAGTGTTGGGGTGTTCAGTGTTGGGCTTCAATGTTATGGGTTCAGTGTTGCGGATTCAGTGTTGGGGGCTCAGTGCTGGGGTCAGTGTTGGGGTTCGGGTTTGGGGTTCAGTGGTGGGTGGTTAGTGTTGGGGTTCAGTTTTGGGGACCCGCGTTGGGGGTTCAGTGTTGGGTGTTTCAGCTTTGGGGTTCAGTGGTAGCGTTCAGTGTTGGGGGTTCAGTGCTGGGGACCAGTGTTGGGGGGTCAGTGTTAGGGTTCAGTGGTTCAGTGTTAGGGTTCAGTGTTGTGGGTTCAGTGTTTGGGTTCAGTGTTGGGGGCACAGTGTTGGGGTTCAGTGTCGGGGGGGTCAGTGTGGGGGTTCAGTGTTGGGGGTCAGTGTTTGAGTTCATTGTTGGGGATTCAGTGTTGGGGATTCAATGTAGGGGTCAGTTTTGGGGGTTCAGTGTTGTGATTTCAGTGTTCAGGCCTACCGTATTGGGGTTCAGTGTTGAGGGTTCGGTTTGGGGAACCGATGTTGGGGTTCAGTGTTGAGGTTCAGTTTTGAGTTTCAGTGTTTGGGGGTTCCGTGTTGAGGGGGCAGTGTTGGGGTTCAGTGTGGGGTTCAGTGTTGGGGTTCACCGGTCGGGGTTCTGTGTTCGGGATCAGTTTTGCGGCTCAGTTTTGGGGTTCAGTGTTGCGGGTCAGTGTTGGGGTCCAGTGTTGGAAGTTCAGTGGGGGTCTGTTTGGGGGTTCAGTATTGGGGGTTCAGTATTGGGGGTTCAGTTTTGGGGGTCCAGTGTTGGTGTTCAGTGGTGAGGGTCAGTTTGGGGGTTCAGTATTGGGGTTCCGTTTTGGGCGTTCAGTATTGTGGTTCAGTGTTGGGGGTTCAGTGTTGGGGTTCAGTAATCGGGGGTTCAGTGATCGGGGGTTCAGTGTTGGGGGTTCAGTGTTGGGGGTTCGGCGTTGGGGGTTCAGTGTTGGGGTTCCGTGTTCTGGGTCAGCTGCGGGCGTTCCGTGTTGGGGTTTAGTGTTCGGGGGTTCAGTGTTGGGGGTTCAATGTTGCGGTTTCAGTGTTGGGGTATCAGTTTTGGGGGTTCAATGTTGGAGGTCCGTCTTGCGGCTCAGTGTTGGGGTGTTCATCATTGGGGGTCCAACGTTGGGGGTTCAGTGTTGGGGGTCCAGTGTTGGGGTTCAGTGGCGGGGGTCAGTTTGGGGGTTCAGTATTGTGGTTCCGTGTTGGGGGTTCAGTATTGTGGTTCAGTGTTGGGGGTTCAGTATTGTGGTTCAGTGTTGGGGGTTCAGTGTTGGGGTGCCGTGATCGGGGGTTCAGTGATCGGGGGTTCAGTGTTGGGGGTTTAATGTTGGGGTTTCAGTGTTGGGGTTCCTTTTTGGTGGTCAGTTTTGGAGGTTCAATGTTGGGGGTTCAGTGTTGGAGGTCCGTGTTGGGGGTTCAGTGTTGGGGTGTTCAGTGTTGGGGGTTCAGTATTGGGGGTTCAGCTTTGGGGGTTCAGTGTTGCGGGTTCAGGGTTGGGGGTTCAGTGTTTGGGTTCAGTGTTGGGGGCACAGTGTTGGGGTTCAGTGTCGGGGGTTCAGTGTTGGAGTTCAGTGTTCGGGAGTTCAGTGTTGGGCTTCAATGTTGGGGGTTCAGTGTTGGGGAGTCAGTGTCGGGGGCTCAATGTTTGGGGGTTCATTGTTGGGGCTCAGTGTTGAGGTTCAGTGTTGGGATTCAGTGTTGGCGGTCAGTGTTGGGGCTCGGCGTTGGGGGTTAAGTGTTGGGTATCAGTGGTGGGTGGTCAGCATTGGGGTTCAGTGTTCGGGTGTTCAGTGGCGGGTGATTAATTTTGGGGTTCAGTGTTCGGGTTCAGCATTGCGGGTTCAGTGTTGGGGTTCAGTTTTGGGAGATCCGTGTGGGGTTTCAGTGTTGGGGGGTTCAGCTTTGGGGTTTCGTGTTAGCGTTCAGTGTTGGGGGTTCAGTGCTGGGGCCAGTGTTGGGGATTCAGTGTTAGGGTTCAGTGTTGCGGGTTCAGGGTTGGGGGTTCAGTGTTGGGGGTTCAGTGTTGGGGGTTCAGTGTTGGAGTTCAGTGTTGGGGTGGTCAGTGTTGGAGGTTCAGTGTTGGGAGATTCAGTGTTGGGGGTTCAGTGTTGGGGATCAGTTTTGGGCGTGGTCAGCGTTGGGGGTTCAGTGTTGGGGTGTTCAGTGTTGGGGGTTCAGTGTTGGGGCTGGTCAGTGTTGGTGGTTCAGTGTTGCGGGGTTCAGTGTTGGGGTTCATTGTTGTGGTTTCAGTGTTGGGGGTTCAGTGTTGGATGATTCGGTGTTGGGCTTCAGTGTTGGGGTTCAGTGTTTGGAGTGGTTCAGTGTTGGGGCTGGTCAGTGTTGGGGGTCCAGTGCTGTGGGTTCAGTGTTGGGGATTCAGTGTTGGGGTTCAGTGTTGATGGTTCAGTGTTGGGGGTTCAATGTTGGGGGTTCAGTGTAGGGGGTTCAGTGTTGTGGGTTCAGTGTTGGGGGTTCAGTGGTGGGGAATTCAGTGTTGAGGGTTCAGTGTTGGGGGTTCAGTGTTGGGGGTCAGTGTTTGGGTAGTGTTGGGTTCCAGTATTGGGAGTTCAGTGTTGGGGTTCAGTGTTGGGGGTTCAGCGTTGGGGATTCAGTGTTGAGGGGTCAGTGTGGGGGTTCAGTGTTGGGTCTTCAGTGTCGGGGGTTCAGTGTTGGGTTTAGTGTTTGGGGTCAGTGTTGGGGGGCTCAATGCCGGGGGTTCAGTGCTGGGAGTTCAGTCTTGGGGTTCATTGTTGGGGGTTCAGTGTTGGGAGGTCAGTGTGGAGGTTCAGTTTAGGGGTTCAGTGCTGGGGGTTCAGTGTTGGGGGATTCAGTGTTGGGGGTTCAATGTTGGGGGTCAGTGTTGGATGGGCTCAATGCTGAGGGTTCCGTGTTGGGGTTCAATGTTGGGGTTCAGTGCTGGGGATTCCGTGTTGGGGTTCATTGGTGGGGGTTCAATGTTGGGGGGTCAGTGTGGGGGGTTCAGTGTTTGGGGTCAGTGTTTGAGTTCATTGTTGGGGATTCAGTGTTGGCGGTTCAATGTAGGGTGTCAGCTTTGGGGGTTCAGTGTTGTGGTTTCAGTGTTCAGGGGTTCCGTATTGGGGTTCGACGCTGGGGTTCGGTGTTGGGGGTTCAGTGTTAGGGCTCAGTGTTCAGGGGTTCAGCGTTGGGGGTTCCGTGTGGGGGTTCAGTGTTGGGGTTCAGTGCTGGGGTTCCGTCTTGCGGTTCATTGTTGGGGGGTCAGCGTTGGGGGGTCAGCGTTGGGGTTCAGTGTAGGGGTTCAGCGTTGGTGGTTCAGTGTAGAGGTTCAGTGTTGGGGGATTCAGTGTTGTGGTTCACCGTTAGGGGTTCTGTGTTGGGGCTCAGTTTTGGGGCTCCGTTTTGGGGTTCCGTATTGGGGTTCCAGTGTTGGGGGTCAGTTTGGAGGTGTCAGTATTGGGGTTCAGAGTTGGGGGTTCAGTATTGTTGTTCAGTGTTGGGGTCAGTGTTGGGGTTCAGTGTTAGGGTTCAGTGTTGTGGTCCTGTGTTGGCGGTTCATTGTTGGGGGTCCAGTGTTGGGGGTTCAGTGGTGGGGGTCAGTTTGGGGGTTGAGTATTGGGGTTCGGTGTTGGGGTTCAGTATTGTGAGTCAGTGTTGGGGTTCAGTGTTGGGGTGTTCTGCGTTGGGGGTTCAGTGTTGGGGGTTCAGTGTTGGGGTTCAGTGTTAGGGTTCAGTGTTGTGGTCCTGTGTTGGCGGTTCAGTGTTGGGGGTCCAGTGTTGGGGGTTCAGTGGTGGGGGTCAGTTTGGGGGTTTAGTGTTGGGGTTCAGTGTTGGGGTTCAGTGTTGGGGTTCAGTGTTGTGGTTCAGTTTTGGGGATCCGTGTTGGGGGTTCATTGTTGGGTGTTTCAGCTTTGGGGTTCCGTGGTAGCGTTCAGTGTCGGGGGTTCAGTGTTGGGGTTCAGTGTTTGGGTGTTCAGTGTTGGGCTTCAATGTTGTGGGTTCAGTGTTGCGGATTCAGTGTTGGGGTGTTCAGTGTTGGGCTTCAATGTTATGGGTTCAGTGTTGCGGATTCAGTGTTGGGGGCTCAGTGCTGGGGTCAGTGTTGGGGTTCGGGTTTGGGGTTCAGTGGTGGGTGGTTAGTGTTGGGGTTCAGTTTTGGGGACCCGCGTTGGGGGTTCAGTGTTGGGTGTTTCAGCTTTGGGGTTCAGTGGTAGCGTTCAGTGTTGGGGGTTCAGTGCTGGGGACCAGTGTTGGGGGGTCAGTGTTAGGGTTCAGTGGTTCAGTGTTAGGGTTCAGTGTTGTGGGTTCAGTGTTTGGGTTCAGTGTTGGGGGCACAGTGTTGGGGTTCAGTGTCGGGGGGGTCAGTGTGGGGGTTCAGTGTTGGGGGTCAGTGTTTGAGTTCATTGTTGGGGATTCAGTGTTGGGGATTCAATGTAGGGGTCAGTTTTGGGGGTTCAGTGTTGTGATTTCAGTGTTCAGGCCTACCGTATTGGGGTTCAGTGTTGAGGGTTCGGTTTGGGGAACCGATGTTGGGGTTCAGTGTTGAGGTTCAGTTTTGAGTTTCAGTGTTTGGGGGTTCCGTGTTGAGGGGGCAGTGTTGGGGTTCAGTGTGGGGTTCAGTGTTGGGGTTCACCGGTCGGGGTTCTGTGTTCGGGATCAGTTTTGCGGCTCAGTTTTGGGGTTCAGTGTTGCGGGTCAGTGTTGGGGTCCAGTGTTGGGGGTTCAGTGTTGGAAGTTCAGTGGGGTCTGTTTGGGGGTTCAGTATTGGGGGTTCAGTATTGGGGGTTCAGTTTTGGGGGTCCAGTGTTGGTGTTCAGTGGTGAGGGTCAGTTTGGGTGTTCAGTATTGGGGTTCCGTTTTGGGCGTTCAGTATTGTGGTTCAGTGTTGGGGGTTCAGTGTTGGGGTTCAGTAATCGGGGGTTCAGTGATCGGGGGTTCAGTGTTGGGGGTTTAATGTTGGGGTTTCAGTGTTGGGGGTCCGTGTTGGGGGTCAGTTTTGGATGTTCAATGTTGGGGGCTCAGTGTTTGAGGTCCGTGTTGGGGTGTTCAGTGTTGGGTGTTCAGTATTGGGGGTTCAGCGTTGGGGGTTCCGTGTTGGGGGTTCAGTGTTCTGTGACAGCGGCGGGGGTTCAGTGTTGGGGTTCAGTGTTCGGGGGTTCAGTGTTGGGGGTTCAATGTTGCGGTTTCAGTGTTGGGGTATCAGTTTTGGGGGTTCAATGTTGGGGGCTCAGTGTTGGAGGTCCGTCTTGCGGCTCAGTGTTGGGGTGTTCAGTGTTGGGGGTTCAGTATTGAGGTGTCAGCGTTTCGGGTTCAGTGTTGGGGTGTTCAGCGTCGGGGGTTCAGTGTTGGGGTTCTGTGTTGGGGGTCAGCGGCGGGCGTTCAGTGTTGGGGTTCAGTGTCGGGGGTTCAGTGTTGGGGTTCAGTGTTTGGGTGTTCGGTGTTGGGCTTCAATGTTGTGGGTTCAGTGTCGCGGATTGTGTTTTGGGGAGCTCAGTGTTGGGGTCAGTGTTGGGGTTCGGTTTTGGGGTGCAGTGGTGGGTGGGTAGTGTTGGGGTTCAGTTTTGGGGACCCGCGTTGGGGGTTCAGTGTTGGGTGTTTCAGCTTTGGGGTTCAGTGGTAGCGTTCAGTGTTGGGGTTCAGTGCTGGGGGCCAGTATTGGGTGGTCAGTGTTAGGGTTCAGTGGTTCAGTGTTAGGGTTCAGTGTTGTGGGTTCAGTGTTGGGGTTCAGTGTTGGAAGTTCAGTGGGGGGTCGGTTTGGTTGTTCAGTATTGGGGCTAATTGTTTGGGGGTTCATTGTTGGGGCTCAGTGTTGGGGTTCAGTGTTGGGATTCAGTGTTGGCGGTCAGTGTTGGGGCTCGACATTGGGGGTTAAGTGTTGGGTATCACTGGTGGGTGGTCAGCATTGGGGTTCAGTGTTCGGGGGTTCAGTGGCGGGTGATTAATTTTGGGGTTCAGTGTTCGGGTTCAGCATTGCGGGTTCAGTGTTGGGGTTCAGTTTTGGGAAATCCGTGTGGGGTTTCAGTGTTGGGGGGTTCAGCTTTGGGGTTTCGTGTTAGCGTTCAGTGTTGGGGGTTCAGTGCTGGGGCCAGTGTTGGGGATTCAGTGTTAGGGTTCAGTGTTGCGGGTTCAGGGTTGGGGGTTCAGTGTTGGGGGTTCAGTGTTGGGGGTTCAGTTTTGGAGTTCAGTGTTGGGGTGGTCAGTGTTGGAGGTTCAGTGTTGGGGGATTCAGTGTTGGGGGTTCAGTGTTGGGGATCAGTTTTGGGCGTGGTCAGCGTTGGGGGTTCAGTGTTGGGGTGTTCAGTGTTGGGGGTCAGTGTTTGTGGGTTCAGCGTTGGGGATTCAGTGTTGGGGTTAGTGTTGCGGGATTCAATGTTGGGGGATTCCGTGTTGGGGGTTCCGTGTTTTGGGGTCAGTGTTGGGGTTCAGTGCTGGGGGTTC
Source organism: Pristiophorus japonicus (assembly GCF_044704955.1). Classification (NCBI taxonomy): domain Eukaryota; kingdom Metazoa; phylum Chordata; class Chondrichthyes; family Pristiophoridae; genus Pristiophorus; species Pristiophorus japonicus. The sequence goes on from NC_091993.1 coordinate 58,412,363, forward strand.
AGTGTTGCGGGGTCAGTGTTGGGGCCAGTGTTGGGGCTCAGTGTTGGGGGGTTCAGTGTAGGGGTTCAGTGTTGGGCACTCAGTGCTGGGGCTCAGTGTTGGGGGTTCGGTGTTGGGTTTCAGTGTGGGGGTCAGTGTTGGGGGGATTCAGTTTTGGGGTTCAGTGTTGGGGGTTCATGTTTGGGGTTCAGTGTTAGGATGCACTGTTGGGGGTTCAGTGCTGGGGTCAGTGTTGGGGGTTCAGTGTTAGATTTCAGTGTTGAGGGTTCAGTGTTGGGGTTCAGTGTTATGGTTCAGTGTTGAGGGTTCAGTGTTGGAGGGTTCAGTGTTGGGGGCAGTGTTGGGGTTCAGTGTTGGGGGTTCAGTGTTGGGGATGCAGTGGTGGGGAGTCAGCTTGGGGCTTCAGTGTTAGGATGCAGTGTTGGGGGTTCAGTGTTGGGGTTCAGTGCTGAGGATTCCGTGTTGGGGTTCATTGTTGGGGGGGTCAGTGTGGGGGTTCAGTGTTGGGGGTCAGTGTTTGAGTTCATTGTTGGGGATTCAGTGTTGGGGATTCAATGTAGGGGTCAGTTTTGGAGGTTCAGTGTTGGGATTTCAGTGTTCAGGGGTTCTGTATCGGGGTTCAGTGTTGAGGGTTCGGTTTGGGGAACCGGTGTTGGGGTTCAGTGTTGGGGTTCAGTGTCGGGGTTCAGTGTTTGGGGGTTCAGTGTTGAGGGGGCAGTGTTGGGGTTCAATGTGGGGTTCAGTGTTGGGGTTCAGTGTTGGGGTTCACCGTTCGGGGTTCTGTATTCGGGATCAGTTTTGGGGCTCAGTTTTGGGGTTCAGAGTTGCGGTTCAGTGTTGGGGTCCAGTGTTGGGGGTTCAGTGGTGGAAGTTCAGTGGGGGATCGGTTTGGGGGTTCAGTATTGGGGCTAAGTGTTGGGGTGTTCAGCATTGGGGGTTCAGTGTTGGGGGTACAGTTTTGGGGGTCCAGTGTTGGGGGTTCAGTGGTGGGGGTCAGTTTGGGGGTTCAGTTTTGGGGTTCCGTGTTGGGGGTTCAGTATTGTGGTTCAGTGTTGGGGTTTCAGTGTTGGGGTACAGTGTTGGTGTTCAGTGATCGGGGGTTCAGTGATTGGGGGTTCTGTGTTGGGGGTTTAATGTTGGGGGTCCGTGTTGGGGGTTCAGTGTTGGGGTGTTCAGTGTTGGGGGTTCAGTGTTGGGGGTTCGGCGTTGGGGGTTCAGTGTTGGGGTTCCGTGTTCTGGGTCAGCTGCGGGCGTTCCGTGTTGGGGTTTAGTGTTCGGGGGTTCAGTGTTGGGGGTTCAATGTTGCGGTTTCAGTGTTGGGGTATCAGTTTTGGGGGTTCAATGTTGGGGGTTCAGTGTTGGAGGTCCGTCTTGCGGCTCAGTGTTGGGGTGTTCATAATTGGGGGTTCAACGTTGGGGGTTCAGTGTTGGGGGTCCAGTGTTGGGGTTCAGTGGCGGGGGTCAGTTTGGGGGTTCAGTATTGTGGTTCCGTGTTGGGGGTTCAGTATTGTGGTTCAGTGTTGGGGGTTCAGTATTGTGGTTCAGTGTTGGGGGTTCAGTGTTGGGGTGCCGTGATCGGGGGTTCAGTGATCGGGGGTTCAGTGTTGGGGGTTTAATGTTGGGGTTTCAGTGTTGGGGTTCCTTTTTGGTGGTCAGTTTTGGAGGTTCAATGTTGGGGGTTCAGTGTTGGAGGTCCGTGTTGGGGGTTCAGTGTTGGGGTGTTCAGTGTTGGGGGTTCAGTATTGGGGGTTCAGCTTTGGGGGTTCAGTGTTGCGGGTTCAGGGTTGGGGGTTCAGTGTTTGGGTTCAGTGTTGGGGGCACAGTGTTGGGGTTCAGTGTCGGGGGTTCAGTGTTGGAGTTCAGTGTTCGGGAGTTCAGTGTTGGGCTTCAATGTTGGGGGTTCAGTGTTGGGGAGTCAGTGTCGGGGGCTCAATGTTTGGGGGTTCATTGTTGGGGCTCAGTGTTGAGGTTCAGTGTTGGGATTCAGTGTTGGCGGTCAGTGTTGGGGCTCGGCGTTGGGGGTTAAGTGTTGGGTATCAGTGGTGGGTGGTCAGCATTGGGGTTCAGTGTTCGGGTGTTCAGTGGCGGGTGATTAATTTTGGGGTTCAGTGTTCGGGTTCAGCATTGCGGGTTCAGTGTTGGGGTTCAGTTTTGGGAGATCCGTGTGGGGTTTCAGTGTTGGGGGGTTCAGCTTTGGGGTTTCGTGTTAGCGTTCAGTGTTGGGGGTTCAGTGCTGGGGCCAGTGTTGGTGATTCAGTGTTAGGGTTCAGTGTTGCGGGTTCAGGGTTGGGGGTTCAGTGTTGGAGTTCAGTGTTGGGGTGGTCAGTGTTGGAGGTTCAGTGTTGGGAGATTCAGTGTTGGGGGTTCAGTGTTGGGGATCAGTTTTGGGCGTGGTCAGCGTTGGGGGTTCAGTGTTGGGGTGTTCAGTGTTGGGGGTTCAGTGTTGGGGCTGGTCAGTGTTGGTGGTTCAGTGTTGCGGGGTTCAGTGTTGGGGTTCATTGTTGTGGTTTCAGTGTTGGGGGTTCAGTGTTGGATGATTCGGTGTTGGGCTTCAGTGTTGGGGTTCAGTGTTTGGAGTGGTTCAGTGTTGGGGCTGGTCAGTGTTGGGGGTCCAGTGCTGTGGGTTCAGTGTTGGGGATTCAGTGTTGGGGTTCAGTGTTGATGGTTCAGTGTTGGGGGTTCAATGTTGGGGGTTCAGTGTAGGGGGTTCAGTGTTGTGGGTTCAGTGTTGGGGGTTCAGTGGTGGGGAATTCAGTGTTGAGGGTTCAGTGTTGGGGGTTCAGTGTTGGGGGTCAGTGTTCGGGTAGTGTTGGGTTCCAGTATTGGGAGTTCAGTGTTGGGGTTCAGTGTTGGGGTTTCAGCGTTGGGGATTCAGTGTTGAGGGGTCAGTGTGGGGGTTCAGTGTTGGGTCTTCAGTGTCGGGGGTTCAGTGTTGGGTTTAGTGTTTGGGGTCAGTGTTGGGGGGCTCAATGCCGGGGGTTCAGTGCTGGGAGTTCAGTCTTGGGGTTCATTTTTGGGGGTTCTGTGTTGGGAGGTCAGTGTGGAGGTTCAGTTTCGCGGTTCAGTGCTGGGGTTTCAGTGTTGGGGGATTCAGTGTTGGGGGTTCAATGTTGGGGGTCAGTGTTGGATGGGCTCAATGCTGAGGGTTCCGTGTTGGGGTTCAATGTTGGGGTTCAGTGCTGGGGATTCCGTGTTGGGGTTCATTGGTGGGGGTTCAATGTTGGGGGGTCAGTGTGGGGGGTTCAGTGTTTGGGGTCAGTGTTTGAGTTCATTGTTGGGGATTCAGTGTTGGCGGTTCAATGTAGGGTGTCAGCTTTGGGGGTTCAGTGTTGTGGTTTCAGTGTTCAGGGGTTCCGTATTGGGGTTCGACGCTGGGGTTCGGTGTTGGGGGTTCAGTGTTAGGGCTCAGTGTTCAGGGGTTCAGCGTTGGGGGTTCCGTGTGGGGGTTCAGTGTTGGGGTTCAGTGCTGGGGTTCCGTCTTGCGGTTCATTGTTGGGGGGTCAGCGTTGGGGGGTCAGCGTTGGGGTTCAGTGTAGGGGTTCAGCGTTGGTGGTTCAGTGTAGAGGTTCAGTGTTGGGGGATTCAGTGTTGTGGTTCACCGTTAGGGGTTCTGTGTTGGGGCTCAGTTTTGGGGCTCCGTTTTGGGGTTCCGTATTGGGGTTCCAGTGTTGGGGGTCAGTTTGGGGGTGCCAGTATTGGGGTTCAGAGTTGGGGGTTCAGTATTGTTGTTCAGTGTTGGGGTCAGTGTTGGGGTTCAGTGTTAGGGTTCAGTGTTGTGGTCCTGTGTTGGCGGTTCATTGTTGGGGGTCCAGTGTTGGGGGTTCAGTGGTGGGGGTCAGTTTGGGGGTTGAGTATTGGGGTTTCAGTGTTGGGGGTCCGTGTTGGGGGTCAGTTTTGGATGTTCAATGTTGGGGGCTCAGTGTTTGAGGTCCGTGTTGGGGTGTTCAGTGTTGGGTGTTCAGTATTGGGGGTTCAGCGTTGGGGGTTCCGTGTTGGGGGTTCAGTGTTCTGTGACAGCGGCGGGGGTTCAGTGTTGGGGTTCAGTGTTCGGGGGTTCAGTGTTGGGGGTTCAATGTTGCGGTTTCAGTGTTGGGGTATCAGTTTTGGGGGTTCAATGTTGGGGGCTCAGTGTTGGAGGTCCGTCTTGCGGCTCAGTGTTGGGGTGTTCAGTGTTGGGGGTTCAGTATTGAGGTGTCAGCGTTTCGGGTTCAGTGTTGGGGTGTTCAGCGTCGGGGGTTCAGTGTTGGGGTTCTGTGTTGGGGGTCAGCGGCGGGCGTTCAGTGTTGGGGTTCAGTGTCGGGGGTTCAGTGTTGGGGTTCAGTGTTTGGGTGTTCGGTGTTGGGCTTCAATGTTGTGGGTTCAGTGTCGCGGATTGTGTTTTGGGGAGCTCAGTGTTGGGGTCAGTGTTGGGGTTCGGTTTTGGGGTGCAGTGGTGGGTGGGTAGTGTTGGGGTTCAGTTTTGGGGACCCGCGTTGGGGGTTCAGTGTTGGGTGTTTCAGCTTTGGGGTTCAGTGGTAGCGTTCAGTGTTGGGGTTCAGTGCTGGGGGCCAGTATTGGGTGGTCAGTGTTAGGGTTCAGTGGTTCAGTGTTAGGGTTCAGTGTTGTGGGTTCAGTGTTGGGGTTCAGTGTTGGAAGTTCAGTGGGGGGTCGGTTTGGTTGTTCAGTATTGGGGCTAATTGTTTGGGGGTTCATTGTTGGGGCTCAGTGTTGGGGTTCAGTGTTGGGATTCAGTGTTGGCGGTCAGTGTTGGGGCTCGACATTGGGGGTTAAGTGTTGGGTATCACTGGTGGGTGGTCAGCATTGGGGTTCAGTGTTCGGGGGTTCAGTGGCGGGTGATTAATTTTGGGGTTCAGTGTTCGGGTTCAGCATTGCGGGTTCAGTGTTGGGGTTCAGTTTTGGGAAATCCGTGTGGGGTTTCAGTGTTGGGGGGTTCAGCTTTGGGGTTTCGTGTTAGCGTTCAGTGTTGGGGGTTCAGTGCTGGGGCCAGTGTTGGGGATTCAGTGTTAGGGTTCAGTGTTGCGGGTTCAGGGTTGGGGGTTCAGTGTTGGGGGTTCAGTGTTGGGGGTTCAGTTTTGGAGTTCAGTGTTGGGGTGGTCAGTGTTGGAGGTTCAGTGTTGGGGGATTCAGTGTTGGGGGTTCAGTGTTGGGGATCAGTTTTGGGCGTGGTCAGCGTTGGGGGTTCAGTGTTGGGGTGTTCAGTGTTGGGGGTCAGTGTTTGTGGGTTCAGCGTTGGGGATTCAGTGTTGGGGTTAGTGTTGCGGGATTCAATGTTGGGGGATTCCGTGTTGGGGGTTCCGTGTTTTGGGGTCAGTGTTGGGGTTCAGTGCTGGGGGTTCAGTGTTGCGGGGTCAGTGTTGGGGCCAGTGTTGGGGCTCAGTGTTGGGGGGTTCAGTGTAGGGGTTCAGTGTTGGGCACTCAGTGCTGGGGCTCAGTGTTGGGGGTTCGGTGTTGGGTTTCAGTGTGGGGGTCAGTGTTGGGGGGATTCAGTTTTGGGGTTCAGTGTTGGGGGTTCATGTTTGGGGTTCAGTGTTAGGATGCACTGTTGGGGGTTCAGTGCTGGGGTCAGTGTTGGGGGTTCAGTGTTAGATTTCAGTGTTGAGGGTTCAGTGTTGGGGTTCAGTGTTATGGTTCAGTGTTGAGGGTTCAGTGTTGGAGGGTTCAGTGTTGGGGGCAGTGTTGGGGTTCAGTGTTGGGGGTTCAGTGTTGGGGATGCAGTGGTGGGGAGTCAGCTTGGGGCTTCAGTGTTAGGATGCAGTGTTGGGGGTTCAGTGTTGGGGTTCAGTGCTGAGGATTCCGTGTTGGGGTTCATTGTTGGGGGGGTCAGTGTGGGGGTTCAGTGTTGGGGGTCAGTGTTTGAGTTCATTGTTGGGGATTCAGTGTTGGGGATTCAATGTAGGGGTCAGTTTTGGAGGTTCGGTGTTGGGATTTCAGTGTTCAGGGGTTCTGTATCGGGGTTCAGTGTTGAGGGTTCGGTTTGGGGAACCGGTGTTGGGGTTCAGTGTTGGGGTTCAGTGTCGGGGTTCAGTGTTTGGGGGTTCAGTGTTGAGGGGGCAGTGTTGGGGTTCAATGTGGGGTTCAGTGTTGGGGTTCAGTGTTGGGGTTCACCGTTCGGGGTTCTGTATTCGGGATCAGTTTTGGGGCTCAGTTTTGGGGTTCAGAGTTGCGGTTCAGTGTTGGGGTCCAGTGTTGGGGGTTCAGTGGTGGAAGTTCAGTGGGGGATCGGTTTGGGGGTTCAGTATTGGGGCTAAGTGTTGGGGTGTTCAGCATTGGGGGTTCAGTGTTGGGGGTACAGTTTTGGGGGTCCAGTGTTGGGGGTTCAGTGGTGGGGGTCAGTTTGGGGGTTCAGTTTTGGGGTTCCGTGTTGGGGGTTCAGTATTGTGGTTCAGTGTTGGGGTTTCAGTGTTGGGGTACAGTGTTGGTGTTCAGTGATCGGGGGTTCAGTGATTGGGGGTTCTGTGTTGGGGGTTTAATGTTGGGGGTCCGTGTTGGGGGTTCAGTGTTGGGGTGTTCAGTGTTGGGGGTTCAGTGTTGGGGGTTCGGCGTTGGGGGTTCAGTGTTGGGGTTCCGTGTTCTGGGTCAGCTGCGGGCGTTCCGTGTTGGGGTTTAGTGTTCGGGGGTTCAGTGTTGGGGGTTCAATGTTGCGGTTTCAGTGTTGGGGTATCAGTTTTGGGGGTTCAATGTTGGGGGTTCAGTGTTGGAGGTCCGTCTTGCGGCTCAGTGTTGGGGTGTTCATAATTGGGGGTTCAACGTTGGGGGTTCAGTGTTGGGGGTCCAGTGTTGGGGTTCAGTGGCGGGGGTCAGTTTGGGGGTTCAGTATTGTGGTTCCGTGTTGGGGGTTCAGTATTGTGGTTCAGTGTTGGGGGTTCAGTATTGTGGTTCAGTGTTGGGGGTTCAGTGTTGGGGTGCCGTGATCGGGGGTTCAGTGATCGGGGGTTCAGTGTTGGGGGTTTAATGTTGGGGTTTCAGTGTTGGGGTTCCTTTTTGGTGGTCAGTTTTGGAGGTTCAATGTTGGGGGTTCAGTGTTGGAGGTCCGTGTTGGGGGTTCAGTGTTGGGGTGTTCAGTGTTGGGGGTTCAGTATTGGGGGTTCAGCTTTGGGGGTTCAGTGTTGCGGGTTCAGGGTTGGGGGTTCAGTGTTTGGGTTCAGTGTTGGGGGCACAGTGTTGGGGTTCAGTGTCGGGGGTTCAGTGTTGGAGTTCAGTGTTCGGGAGTTCAGTGTTGGGCTTCAATGTTGGGGGTTCAGTGTTGGGGAGTCAGTGTCGGGGGCTCAATGTTTGGGGGTTCATTGTTGGGGCTCAGTGTTGAGGTTCAGTGTTGGGATTCAGTGTTGGCGGTCAGTGTTGGGGCTCGGCGTTGGGGGTTAAGTGTTGGGTATCAGTGGTGGGTGGTCAGCATTGGGGTTCAGTGTTCGGGTGTTCAGTGGCGGGTGATTAATTTTGGGGTTCAGTGTTCGGGTTCAGCATTGCGGGTTCAGTGTTGGGGTTCAGTTTTGGGAGATCCGTGTGGGGTTTCAGTGTTGGGGGGTTCAGCTTTGGGGTTTCGTGTTAGCGTTCAGTGTTGGGGGTTCAGTGCTGGGGCCAGTGTTGGGGATTCAGTGTTAGGGTTCAGTGTTGCGGGTTCAGGGTTGGGGGTTCAGTGTTGGAGTTCAGTGTTGGGGTGGTCAGTGTTGGAGGTTCAGTGTTGGGAGATTCAGTGTTGGGGGTTCAGTGTTGGGGATCAGTTTTGGGCGTGGTCAGCGTTGGGGGTTCAGTGTTGGGGTGTTCAGTGTTGGGGGTTCAGTGTTGGGGCTGGTCAGTGTTGGTGGTTCAGTGTTGCGGGGTTCAGTGTTGGGGTTCATTGTTGTGGTTTCAGTGTTGGGGGTTCAGTGTTGGATGATTCGGTGTTGGGCTTCAGTGTTGGGGTTCAGTGTTTGGAGTGGTTCAGTGTTGGGGCTGGTCAGTGTTGGGGGTCCAGTGCTGTGGGTTCAGTGTTGGGGATTCAGTGTTGGGGTTCAGTGTTGATGGTTCAGTGTTGGGGGTTCAATGTTGGGGGTTCAGTGTAGGGGGTTCAGTGTTGTGGGTTCAGTGTTGGGGGTTCAGTGGTGGGGAATTCAGTGTTGAGGGTTCAGTGTTGGGGGTTCAGTGTTGGGGGTCAGTGTTCGGGTAGTGTTGGGTTCCAGTATTGGGAGTTCAGTGTTGGGGTTCAGTGTTGGGGTTTCAGCGTTGGGGATTCAGTGTTGAGGGGTCAGTGTGGGGGTTCAGTGTTGGGTCTTCAGTGTCGGGGGTTCAGTGTTGGGTTTAGTGTTTGGGGTCAGTGTTGGGGGGCTCAATGCCGGGGGTTCAGTGCTGGGAGTTCAGTCTTGGGGTTCATTTTTGGGGGTTCTGTGTTGGGAGGTCAGTGTGGAGGTTCAGTTTCGCGGTTCAGTGCTGGGGTTTCAGTGTTGGGGGATTCAGTGTTGGGGGTTCAATGTTGGGGGTCAGTGTTGGATGGGCTCAATGCTGAGGGTTCCGTGTTGGGGTTCAATGTTGGGGTTCAGTGCTGGGGATTCCGTGTTGGGGTTCATTGGTGGGGGTTCAATGTTGGGGGGTCAGTGTGGGGGGTTCAGTGTTTGGGGTCAGTGTTTGAGTTCATTGTTGGGGATTCAGTGTTGGCGGTTCAATGTAGGGTGTCAGCTTTGGGGGTTCAGTGTTGTGGTTTCAGTGTTCAGGGGTTCCGTATTGGGGTTCGACGCTGGGGTTCGGTGTTGGGGGTTCAGTGTTAGGGCTCAGTGTTCAGGGGTTCAGCGTTGGGGGTTCCGTGTGGGGGTTCAGTGTTGGGGTTCAGTGCTGGGGTTCCGTCTTGCGGTTCATTGTTGGGGGGTCAGCGTTGGGGGGTCAGCGTTGGGGTTCAGTGTAGGGGTTCAGCGTTGGTGGTTCAGTGTAGAGGTTCAGTGTTGGGGGATTCAGTGTTGTGGTTCACCGTTAGGGGTTCTGTGTTGGGGCTCAGTTTTGGGGCTCCGTTTTGGGGTTCCGTATTGGGGTTCCAGTGTTGGGGGTCAGTTTGGGGGTGCCAGTATTGGGGTTCAGAGTTGGGGGTTCAGTATTGTTGTTCAGTGTTGGGGTCAGTGTTGGGGTTCAGTGTTAGGGTTCAGTGTTGTGGTCCTGTGTTGGCGGTTCATTGTTGGGGGTCCAGTGTTGGGGGTTCAGTGGTGGGGGTCAGTTTGGGGGTTGAGTATTGGGGTTCGGTGTTGGGGTTCAGTATGTGAGTCAGTGTTGGGGTTCAGTGTTGGGGTGTTCTGCGTTGGGGTTTCAGTGTTGGAGGTCAGTGTTGGGGTTCAGTGTTAGGGTTCAGTGTTGGGTGTTTCAGCTTTGGGGTTCCGTGGTAGCGTTCAGTTTCGGGGGTTCAGTGTTGGGGTTCAGTGTTTGGGTGTTCAGTGTTGGGCTTCAATGTTGTGGGTTCAGTGTTGCGGATTCAGTGTTGGGGTGTTCAGTGTTGGGCTTCAATGTTATGGGTTCAGTGTTGCGGATTCAGTGTTGGGGGCTCAGTGCTGGGGTCAGTGTTGGGGTTCGGGTTTGGGGTTCAGTGGTGGGTGGTTAGTGTTGGGGTTCAGTTTTGGGGACCCGCGTTGGGGGTTCAGTGTTGGGTGTTTCAGCTTTGGGGTTCAGTGGTAGCGTTCAGTGTTGGGGGTTCAGTGCTGGGGACCAGTGTTGGGGGGTCAGTGTTAGGGTTCAGTGGTTCAGTGTTAGGGTTCAGTGTTGTGGGTTCAGTGTTTGGGTTCAGTGTTGGGGGCACAGTGTTGGGGTTCAGTGTCGGGGGGGTCAGTGTGGGGGTTCAGTGTTGGGGGTCAGTGTTTGAGTTCATTGTTGGGGATTCAGTGTTGGGGATTCAATGTAGGGATCAGTTTTGGGGGTTCAGTGTTGTGATTTCAGTGTTCAGGCCTACCGTATTGGGGTTCAGTGTTGAGGGTTCGGTTTGGGGAACCAATGTTGGGGTTCAGTGTTGAGGTTCAGTTTTGAGTTTCAGTGTTTGGGGGTTCCGTGTTGAGGGGGCAGTGTTGGGGTTCAGTGTGGGGTTCAGTGTTGGGGTTCACCGGTCGGGGTTCTGTGTTCGGGATCAGTTTTGCGGCTCAGTTTTGGGGTTCAGTGTTGCGGGTCAGTGTTGGGGTCCAGTGTTGGGGGTTCAGTGTTGGAAGTTCAGTGGGGGTCTGTTTGGGGGTTCAGTATTGGGGGTTCAGTATTGGGGGTTCAGTTTTGGGGGTCCAGTGTTGGTGTTCAGTGGTGAGGGTCAGTTTGGGGGTTCAGTATTGGGGTTCAGTTTTGGGCGTTCAGTATTGTGGTTCAGTGTTGGGGTTTCAGTGTTGGGGTGCAGTGTTGGGATTCAGTAATCGGGGGTTCAGTGATCGGGGGTTCAGTGTTGGGGGTTTAATGTTGGGGTTTCAGTGTTGGGGGTCCGTGTCGGGGGTCAGTTTTGGATGTTCAATGTTGGGGGCTCAGTGTTTGAGGTCCGTGTTGGGGTGTTCAGTGTTGGGTGTTCAGTATTGGGGGTTCAGCGTTGGGGGTTCCGTGTTGGGGGTTCAGTGTTCTGTGACAGCGGCGGGGGTTCAGTGTTGGGGTTCAGTGTTCGGGGGTTCAGTGTTGGGGGTTCAATGTTGCGGTTTCAGTGTTGGGGTATCAGTTTTGGGGGTTCAATGTTGGGGGCTCAGTGTTGGAGTTCCGTCTTGCGGCTCAGTGTTGGGGTGTTCAGTGTTGGGGGTTCAGTATTGAGGTGTCAGCGTTTCGGGTTCAGTGTTGGGGTTCAGTGGCGGGGGTCAGTTTGGGGGTTCAGTATTGTGGTTCCGTGTTGGGGGTTCAGTATTGTGGTTCAGTGTTGGGGGTTCAGTATTGTGGTTCAGTGTTGGGGGTTCAGTGTTGGGGTGCCGTGATCGGGGGTTCAGTGATCGGGGGTTCAGTGTTGGGGGTTTAATGTTGGGGTTTCAGTGTTGGGGTTCCTTTTTGGTGGTCAGTTTTGGAGGTTCAATGTTGGGGGTTCAGTGTTGGAGGTCCGTGTTGGGGGTTCAGTGTTGGGGTGTTCAGTGTTGGGGGTTCAGTATTGGGGGTTCAGCTTTGGGGGTTCAGTGTTGCGGGTTCAGGGTTGGGGGTTCAGTGTTTGGGTTCAGTGTTGGGGGCACAGTGTTGGGGTTCAGTGTCGGGGGTTCAGTGTTGGAGTTCAGTGTTCGGGAGTTCAGTGTTGGGCTTCAATGTTGGGGGTTCAGTGTTGGGGAGTCAGTGTCGGGGGCTCAATGTTTGGGGGTTCATTGTTGGGGCTCAGTGTTGAGGTTCAGTGTTGGGATTCAGTGTTGGCGGTCAGTGTTGGGGCTCGGCGTTGGGGGTTAAGTGTTGGGTATCAGTGGTGGGTGGTCAGCATTGGGGTTCAGTGTTCGGGTGTTCAGTGGCGGGTGATTAATTTTGGGGTTCAGTGTTCGGGTTCAGCATTGCGGGTTCAGTGTTGGGGTTCAGTTTTGGGAGATCCGTGTGGGGTTTCAGTGTTGGGGGGTTCAGCTTTGGGGTTTCGTGTTAGCGTTCAGTGTTGGGGGTTCAGTGCTGGGGCCAGTGTTGGGGATTCAGTGTTAGGGTTCAGTGTTGCGGGTTCAGGGTTGGGGGTTCAGTGTTGGGGGTTCAGTGTTGGGGGTTCAGTGTTGGAGTTCAGTGTTGGGGTGGTCAGTGTTGGAGGTTCAGTGTTGGGAGATTCAGTGTTGGGGGTTCAGTGTTGGGGATCAGTTTTGGGCGTGGTCAGCGTTGGGGGTTCAGTGTTGGGGTGTTCAGTGTTGGGGGTTCAGTGTTGGGGCTGGTCAGTGTTGGTGGTTCAGTGTTGCGGGGTTCAGTGTTGGGGTTCATTGTTGTGGTTTCAGTGTTGGGGGTTCAGTGTTGGATGATTCGGTGTTGGGCTTCAGTGTTGGGGTTCAGTGTTTGGAGTGGTTCAGTGTTGGGGCTGGTCAGTGTTGGGGGTCCAGTGCTGTGGGTTCAGTGTTGGGGATTCAGTGTTGGGGTTCAGTGTTGATGGTTCAGTGTTGGGGGTTCAATGTTGGGGGTTCAGTGTAGGGGGTTCAGTGTTGTGGGTTCAGTGTTGGGGGTTCAGTGGTGGGGAATTCAGTGTTGAGGGTTCAGTGTTGGGGGTTCAGTGTTGGGGGTCAGTGTTCGGGTAGTGTTGGGTTCCAGTATTGGGAGTTCAGTGTTGGGGTTCAGTGTTGGGGGTTCAGCGTTGAGGATTCAGTGTTGAGGGGTCAGTGTGGGGGTTCAGTGTTGGGTCTTCAGTGTCGGGGGTTCAGTGTTGGGTTTAGTGTTTGGGGTCAGTGTTGGGGGGCTCAATGCCGGGGGTTCAGTGCTGGGAGTTCAGTCTTGGGGTTCATTGTTGGGGGTTCAGTGTTGGGAGGTCAGTGTGGAGGTTCAGTTTCGGGGTTCAGTGCTGGGGGTTCAGTGTTGGGGGATTCAGTGTTGGGGGTTCAATGTTGGGGGTCAGTGTTGGATGGGCTCAATGCTGAGGGTTCCGTGTTGGGGTTCAATGTTGGGGTTCAGTGCTGGGGATTCCGTGTTGGGGTTCATTGGTGGGGGTTCAATGTTGGGGGGTCAGTGTGGGGGGTTCAGTGTTTGGGGTCAGTGTTTGAGTTCATTGTTGGGGATTCAGTGTTGGCGGTTCAATGTAGGGTGTCAGCTTTGGGGGTTCAGTGTTGTGGTTTCAGTGTTCAGGGGTTCCGTATTGGGGTTCGACGCTGGGGTTCGGTGTTGGGGGTTCAGTGTTAGGGCTCAGTGTTCAGGGGTTCAGCGTTGGGGGTTCCGTGTGGGGGTTCAGTGTTGGGGTTCAGTGCTGGGGTTCCGTCTTGCGGTTCATTGTTGGGGGGTCAGCGTTGGGGGGTCAGCGTTGGGGTTCAGTGTAGGGGTTCAGCGTTGGTGGTTCAGTGTAGAGGTTCAGTGTTGGGGGATTCAGTGTTGTGGTTCACCGTTAGGGGTTCTGTGTTGGGGCTCAGTTTTGGGGCTCCGTTTTGGGGTTCCGTATTGGGGTTCCAGTGTTGGGGGTCAGTTTGGGGGTGCCAGTATTGGGGTTCAGAGTTGGGGGTTCAGTATTGTTGTTCAGTGTTGGGGTCAGTGTTGGGGTTCAGTGTTAGGGTTCAGTGTTGTGGTCCTGTGTTGGCGGTTCATTGTTGGGGGTCCAGTGTTGGGGGTTCAGTGGTGGGGGTCAGTTTGGGGGTTGAGTATTGGGGTTCGGTGTTGGGGTTCAGTATGTGAGTCAGTGTTGGGGTTCAGTGTTGGGGTGTTCTGCGTTGGGGTTTCAGTGTTGGAGGTCAGTGTTGGGGTTCAGTGTTAGGGTTCAGTGTTGGGTGTTTCAGCTTTGGGGTTCAGTGGTAGCGTTCAGTGTCGGGGGTTCAGTGTTGGGGTTCAGTGTTTGGGTGTTCAGTGTTGGGCTTCAATGTTGTGGGTTCAGTGTTGCGGATTCAGTGTTGGGGTGTTCAGTGTTGGGCTTCAATGTTATGGGTTCAGTGTTGCGGATTCAGTGTTGGGGGCTCAGTGCTGGGGTCAGTGTTGGGGTTCGGGTTTGGGGTTCAGTGGTGGGTGGTTAGTGTTGGGGTTCAGTTTTGGGGACCCGCGTTGGGGGTTCAGTGTTGGGTGTTTCAGCTTTGGGGTTCAGTGGTAGCGTTCAGTGTTGGGGGTTCAGTGCTGGGGACCAGTGTTGGGGGGTCAGTGTTAGGGTTCAGTGGTTCAGTGTTAGGGTTCAGTGTTGTGGGTTCAGTGTTTGGGTTCAGTGTTGGGGGCACAGTGTTGGGGTTCAGTGTCGGGGGGGTCAGTGTGGGGGTTCAGTGTTGGGGGTCAGTGTTTGAGTTCATTGTTGGGGATTCAGTGTTGGGGATTCAATGTAGGGATCAGTTTTGGGGGTTCAGTGTTGTGATTTCAGTGTTCAGGCCTACCGTATTGGGGTTCAGTGTTGAGGGTTCGGTTTGGGGAACCGATGTTGGGGTTCAGTGTTGAGGTTCAGTTTTGAGTTTCAGTGTTTGGGGGTTCCGTGTTGAGGGGGCAGTGTTGGGGTTCAGTGTGGGGTTCAGTGTTGGGGTTCACCGGTCGGGGTTCTGTGTTCGGGATCAGTTTTGCGGCTCAGTTTTGGGGTTCAGTGTTGCGGGTCAGTGTTGGGGTCCAGTGTTGGGGGTTCAGTGTTGGAAGTTCAGTGGGGGTCTGTTTGGGGGTTCAGTATTGGGGGTTCAGTATTGGGGGTTCAGTTTTGGGGGTCCAGTGTTGGTGTTCAGTGGTGAGGGTCAGTTTGGGGGTTCAGTATTGGGGTTCCGTTTTGGGCGTTCAGTATTGTGGTTCAGTGTTGGGGGTTCAGTGTTGGGGTGCAGTGTTGGGGTTCAGTAATCGGGGGTTCAGTGATCGGGGGTTCAGTGTTGGGGTTTAATGTTGGGGTTTCAGTGTTGGGGGTCCGTGTCGGGGGTCAGTTTTGGATGTTCAATGTTGGGGGCTCAGTGTTTGAGGTCCGTGTTGGGGTGTTCAGTGTTGGGTGTTCAGTATTGGGGGTTCAGCGTTGGGGGTTCCGTGTTGGGGGTTCAGTGTTCTGTGACAGCGGCGGGGGTTCAGTGTTGGGGTTCAGTGTTCGGGGGTTCAGTGTTGGGGGTTCAATGTTGCGGTTTCAGTGTTGGGGTATCAGTTTTGGGGGTTCAATGTTGGGGGCTCAGTGTTGGAGGTCCGTCTTGCGGCTCAGTGTTGGGGTGTTCAGTGTTGGGGGTTCAGTATTGAGGTGTCAGCGTTTCGGGTTCAGTGTTGGGGTGTTCAGCGTCGGGGGTTCAGTGTTGGGGTTCTGTGTTGGGGGTCAGCGGCGGGGGTTCAGTGTTGGGGTTCAGTGTCGGGGGTTCAGTGTTGGGGTTCAGTGTTTGGGTGTTCGGTGTTGGGCTTCAATGTTGTGGGTTCAGTGTCGCGGATTGTGTTTTGGGGAGCTCAGTGTTGGGGGCAGTGTTGGGGTTCGGTTTTGGGGTGCAGTGGTGGGTGGGTAGTGTTGGGGTTCAGTTTTGGGGACCCGCGTTGGGGGTTCAGTGTTGGGTGTTTCAGCTTTGGGGTTCAGTGGTAGCGTTCAGTGTTGGGGTTCAGTGCTGGGGGCCAGTATTGGGTGGTCAGTGTTAGGGTTCAGTGGTTCAGTGTTAGGGTTCAGTGTTGTGGGTTCAGTGTTGGGGTTCAGTGTTGGAAGTTCAGTGGGGGGTCGGTTTGGTTGTTCAGTATTGGGGCTAATTGTTGGGGTGTTCATCATTGGGGGTACAATGTTGGGGGTTCAGTGTTGGGGGTCCAGTGTTGGGGTTCAGTGGCGGGGTTCAGTTTGGGGGTTCAGTATTGTGGTTCCGTGTTGGGGGTTCGGTATTGTGGTTCAGTGTTGGGGGTTCAGTGTTGGGGTGCCGTGATCGGGGGTTCAGTGATCGGGGGTTCAGTGTTGGGGGTTTAATGTTGGGGTTCCTTTTTGGTGGTCAGTTTTGGAGGTTCAATGTTGGGGGTTCAGTGTTGGAGGTCCGTGTTGGGGGTTCAGTGTTGGGGTGTTCAGTGTTGGGTGTTCAGTATTGGGGGTTCAGCTTTGAGGGTTCAGTGTTGCGGGTTCAGGGTTGGGGGTTCAGTGTTGGAGGTTCAGTGTTGGGGGATTCAGTGTTGGGGGTTCAGTGTTGGGGATCAGTTTTGGGCGTGGTCAGCGTTGGGGGTTCAGTGTTGGGGTGTTCAGTGCTGGGGGTTCAGTGTTGGGGCTGGTCAGTGTTGGTGGTTCAGTGTTGCGGGGTTCAGTGTTGGGGTTCAGTGATGTGGTTTCAGTGTTGGGGGTTCAGTGTTGGATGATTCGGTATTGGGGTTCAGTGTCGGGTTCAGTGTTTAGGGGTTCAGTGTTGAGGGGGCAGTGTTGGGGTTCACCGTTCGGGGTTCTGTATTCGGGATCAGTTTTGGGGCTCAGTTTTGGGGTTCAGTGTTGCGGTTCAGTGTTGGGGTCCAGTGTTGGGGGTTCAGTGTTGGAAGTTCAGTGGGGGTCGGTTTGGGGGTTCAGTATTGGGGCTAATTGTTGGGGTGTTCTGCATTGGGGGTTCAGTGTTGGGGGTACAGTGTTGGGGGTCCAGTGTTGGGGGTTCAGTGGTGGGGGTCAGTTTGGGGGTTCAGTTTTGGGGTTCCGTGTTGGGGGTTCAGTATTGTGGTTCAGTGTTGGGGTTTCAGTGTTGGGGTGCAGTGTTGGGGTTCAGTGATCGGGGGATCAGTGATCGGGGGTTCTGTGTTGGGGGTTTAATGTTGGGGGTCCGTGTTGGGGGTTCAGTGTTGGGGTGTTCAGTGTTGGGTGTTCAGTATTGGGGGTTCAGCGTTGGAGGTTCAGCGTTGGGGGTTCAGCGTTGGGGGTTCAGTGTTGGGGTTCCGTGTTCTGGGTCAGCTGCGGGGGTTCAGTGTTGGGGTTCAGTGTTCGGGAGTTCAGTGTTGGGGGTTCAATGTTGCAGTTTCAGTGTTGGGGTATCAGTTTTGGGAGTTCAATGTTGGGGGTTCAGTGTTGGAGGTCCGTCTTGCGGCTCGGTGTTGGGGTGTTCAGTGTTGGAAGTTCAGTATTGAGGTGTCAGCGTTTGGGGTTCAGTGTTGGGTTTCAGTGGTGGGGGGTTCAGCGTTGGGGGTTCAGTGTTGGGGGTCAGCGGCGGGGGTTCAGTGTTGTGGTTCAGTGTTGGGGTTCAGTGTTGTGGTTCAGTGTTGGGGTTCAGTGTTTGGGTGTTCAGTGTTGGGCTTCAATGTTGTGGGTTCAGTGTCTCGGATTCAGTGTTGTGGGCTCAGTGTTGGGGTTCGGTTTTGGGGTTCAGTGGTGGGTGGTTAGTGTTGGGGTTCAGTTTTGGGGACCCGCGTTGGGGGTTCAGTGTTGGGTGTTTCAGCTTTGGGGTTCAGTGGTAGCGTTCAGTGTTGGTGGTTCAGTGCTGGGGGCCAGTGTTGGGGGGTCAGTGTTTGGGAACAGTGTTGGGGGCACAGTGTTGGGGTTCAGATTCGGGGGTTCAGTGTTGGAGTTCAGTGTTCGGGAGTTCAGTGTTGGGCTTCAATGTTGGGGGTTCAGTGTTGGGGAATCAGTGTCGGGGACTCAATGTTTGGGGGTTCATTGTTGGGGCTCAGTGTTAGGGTTCAGTGTTGGGATTCAGTGTTGGCGGTCAGTGTTGGGGCTCGGAGTTGGGGGTTA
This sequence comes from Pristiophorus japonicus, assembly GCF_044704955.1. NCBI lineage: Eukaryota > Metazoa > Chordata > Chondrichthyes > Pristiophoridae > Pristiophorus > Pristiophorus japonicus. Next base: position 58,429,497 of record NC_091993.1, read on the forward strand.
AGTTTTGGGTTTCAGTGGTGGGCTGTCAGCATTGGGGTTCAGTGTTCCGGGGGTTCAGCGGCGGGTGATTAATTTTGGGGTTCAGTGTTCGGGTTCAGCATTGCGGGTTCAGTGTTGGGGTTCAGTTTTGGGGGATCCGTGTGGGGTTTCAGTGTTGGGGGGTTCAGCTTTGGGGTTTCGTGTTAGCGTTCAGTGTTGGGGGTTCAGTGCTGGGGGCCAGTGTTGGGGATTCAGTGTTAGGGTTCAGTGTTGCTGGTTCAGGGTTGGGGGTTCAGTGTTGGGGGTTCAGTGTTGGTGGTTCAGTGTTGGAGTTCAGTGTTGGGGTGGTCAGTGTTGGAGGCTCAGTGTTGGGGGATTCAGTGTTGGAGGTTCAGTGTTGGGGATCAGTTTTGGGCGTGGTCAGCGTTGGGGGTTCAGTGTTGGGGTGTTCAGTGTTGGGGGTTCAGTGTTGGGGCTGGTCAGTGTTGGTGGTTCAGTGTTGCGGGGTTCAGTGTTGGGGTTCAGTGTTGTGGTTTCAGTGTCGGGGGTTCTGTTTTGGATGATTCGGTGTTGGGCTTCAGTGTTGGGGTTCAATGTTTGGAGTGGTTCAGTGTTGGGGGTGGTCAGTGTTGGGGGTCCAATGCTGTGGGTTCAGTGTTGGGGATTCAGTGTTGGGGTTCAGTGTTGATGGTTCAGTGTTGGGGTTCAATGTTGGGGGTTCAATGTTGGGGGTTCAGTGTTGGGGTTCAATGTTGGGGGTTCAATGTTGGGGGTTCAGTGTAGGGGGTTCAGTGTTGTGGGTTCAGTGTTGGGGGTTCAATGCTGGGGTTCGGTGTTGGGGGTTCAGTGTTAGGGCTCAGTGTTCAGGGGTTCAGCGTTGGGGGTTCAATGTTGCGGTTTCAGTGTTGGGGTATCAGTTTTGGGGGTTCAATGTTGGGGGCTCAGTGTTGGAGGTCCGTCTTGCGGCTCAGTGTTGGGGTGTTCAGTGTTGGGGGTTCAGTATTGAGGTGTCAGCGTTTCGGGTTCAGTGTTGGGGTGTTCAGCGTCGGGGGTTCAGTGTTGGGGTTCTGTGTTGGGGGTCAGCGGCGGGGGTTCAGTGTTGGGGTTCAGTGTCGGGGGTTCAGTGTTGGGGTTCAGTGTTTGGGTGTTCGGTGTTGGGCTTCAATGTTGTGGGTTCAGTGTCGCGGATTGTGTTTTGGGGAGCTCAGTGTTGGGGTCAGTGTTGGGGTTCGGTTTTGGGGTGCAGTGGTGGGCGGGTAGTGTTGGGGTTCAGTTTTGGGGACCCGCGTTGGGGGTTCAGTGTTGGGTGTTTCAGCTTTGGGGTTCAGTGGTAGCGTTCAGTGTTGGGGTTCAGTGCTGGGGGCCAGTATTGGGTGGTCAGTGTTAGGGTTCAGTGGTTCAGTGTTAGGGTTCAGTGTTGTGGGTTCAGTGTTGGGGTTCAGTGTTGGAAGTTCAGTGGGGGGTCGGTTTGGTTGTTCAGTATTGGGGCTAATTGTTGGGGTGTTCATCATTGGGGGTACAATGTTGGGGGTTCAGTGTTGGGGGTCCACTGTTGGGGTTCAGTGGCGGGGGTCAGTTTGGGGGTTCAGTATTGTGGTTCCGTGTTGGGGGTTCAGTATTGTGGTTCAGTGTTGGGGGTTCAGTGTTGGGGTGCCGTGATCGGGGGTTCAGTGATCGGGGGTTCAGTGTTGGGGGTTTAATGTTGGGGTTTCAGTGTTGGGGTTCCTTTTTGGTGGTCAGTTTTGGAGGTTCAATGTTGGGGGTTCAGTGTTGGAGGTCCGTGTTGGGGGTTCAGTGTTGGGGTGTTCAGTGTTGCGTGTTCAGTATTGGGGGTTCAGCTTTGGGGGTTCAGTGTTGCGGGTTCAGGGTTGGGGGTTCAGTGTTGGGGGTTCAGAGTTGGGGGTTCAGTGTTGGAGTTCAGTGTTGGGGTGGTCAGTGTTGGAGGTTCAGTGTTGGGGGATTCAGTGTTGGGGGTTCAGTGTTGGGGATCAGTTTTGGGCGTGGTCAGCGTTGGGGGTTCAGTGTTGGGGTGTTCAGTGCTGGGGGTTCAGTGTTGGGGCTGGTCAGTGTTGGTGGTTCAGTGTTGCGGGGTTCAGTGTTGGGGTTCAGTGATGTGGTTTCAGTGTTGGGGGTTCAGTGCTGGATGATTCGGTATTGGGGTTCAGTGTCGGGTTCAGTGTTTAGGGGTTCAGTGTTGAGGGGGCAGTGTTGGGGTTCACCGTTCGGGGTTCTGTATTCGGGATCAGTTTTGGGGCTCAGTTTTGGGGTTCAGAGTTGCGGTTCAGTGTTGGGGTCCAGTGTTGGGGGTTCAGTGTTGGAAGTTCAGTGGGGGTCGGTTTGGGGGTTCAGTATTGGGGCTAATTGTTGGGTGTTCAGCATTGGGGGTTCAGTGTTGGGGGTACAGTGTTGGGGGTCCAGTGTTGGGGGTTCAGTGGTGGGGGTCAGTTTGGGGGTTCAGTTTTGGGGTTCCGTGTTGGGGGTTCAGTATTGTGGTTCAGTGTTGGGGTTTCAGTGTTGGGGTGCAGTGTTGGGGTTCAGTGATCGGGGGATCAGTGATCGGGGGTTCTGTGTTGGGGGTTTAATGTTGGGGGTCCGTGTTGGGGGTTCAGTGTTGGGGTGTTCAGTGTTGGGTGTTCAGTATTGGGGGTTCAGCGTTGGAGGTTCAGCGTTGGGGGTTCAGCGTTGGGGGTTGAGTGTTGGGGTTCCGTGTTCTGGGTCAGCTGCGGGGGTTCAGTGTTGGGGTTCAGTGTTCGGGAGTTCAGTGTTGGGGGTTCAATGTTGCAGTTTCAGTGTTGGGGTATCAGTTTTGGGAGTTCAATGTTGGGGGTTCAGTGTTGGAGGTCCGTCTTGCGGCTCAGTGTTGGGGTGTTCAGTGTTGGAAGTTCAGTATTGAGGTGTCAGCGTTTGGGGTTCAGTGTTGGGTTTCAGTGGTGGGGGGTTCAGCGTTGGGGGTTCAGTGTTGGGGGTCAGCGGCGGGGGTTCAGTGTTGTGGTTCAGTGTTGGGGTTCAGTGTTTGGGTGTTCAGTGTTGGGCTTCAATGTTGTGGGTTCAGTGTCTCGGATTCAGTGTTGTGGGCTCAGTGTTGGGGTTCGGTTTTGGGGTTCAGTGGTGGGTGGTTAGTGTTGGGGTTCAGTTTTGGGGACCCGCGTTGGGGGTTCAGTGTTGGGTGTTTCAGCTTTGGGGTTCAGTGGTAGCGTTCAGTGTTGGGGGTTCAGTGCTGGGGGCCAGTGTTGGGGATCAGTGTTTGGGAACAGTGTTGGGGGCACAGTGTTGGGGTTCAGATTCGGGGGTTCAGTGTTGGAGTTCAGTGTTCGGGAGTTCAGTGTTGGGCTTCAATGTTGGGGGTTCAGTGTTGGGGAATCAGTGTCGGGGACTCAATGTTTGGGGGTTCATTGTTGGGGCTCAGTGTTGGGGTTCAGTGTTGGGATTCAGTGTTGGCGGTCAGTGTTGGGGCTCGGAGTTGGGGGTTAAGTTTTGGGTTTCAGTGGTGGGCTGTCAGCATTGGGGTTCAGTATTCCGGGGGTTCAGCGGCGGGTGATTAATTTTGGGGTTCAGTGTTCGGGTTCAGCATTGCGGGTTCAGTGTTGGGGTTCAGTTTTGGGGGATCCGTGTGGGGTTTCAGTGTTGGGGGGTTCAGCTTTGGGGTTTCGTGTTAGCGTTCAGTGTTGGGGGTTCAGTGCTGGGGGCCAGTGATGGGGATTCAGTGTTAGGGTTCAGTGTTGCCGGTTCAGGGTTGGGGGTTCAATGTTGGGGGTTCAGTGTTGGTGGGTCAGTGTTGGAGTTCAGTGTTGGGGTGGTCAGTGTTGGAGGCTCAGTGTTGGGGGATTCAGTGTTGGAGGTTCAGTGTTGGGGATCAGTTTTGGGCGTGGTCAGCGTTGGGGGTTCAGTGTTGGGGTGTTCAGTGTTGGGGGTTCAGTGTTGGGGCTGGTCAGTGTTGGTGGTTCAGTGTTGCGGGGTTCAGTGTTGGGGTTCAGTGTTGTGGTTTCAGTGTTGGGGGTTCTGTGTTGGATGATTCGGTGTTGGGCTTCAGTGTTGGGGTTCAATGTTTGGAGTGGTTCAGTGTTGGGGGTGGTCAGTGTTGGGGGTCCAATGCTGTGGGTTCAGTGTTGGGGATTCAGTGTTGGGGTTCAGTGTTGATGGTTCAGTGTTGGGGTTCAATGTTGGGGGTTCAATGTTGGGGGTTCAATGTTGCGGTTTCAGTGTTGGGGTATCAGTTTTGGGGGTTCAATGTTGGGGGCTCAGTGTTGGAGGTCCGTCTTGCGGCTCAGTGTTGGGGTGTTCAGTGTTGGGGGTTCAGTATTGAGGTGTCAGCGTTTCGGGTTCAGTGTTGGGGTGTTCAGCGTCGGGGGTTCAGTGTTGGGGTTCTGTGTTGGGGGTCAGCGGCCGGGGTTCAGTGTTGGGGTTCAGTGTCGGGGGTTCAGTGTTGGGGTTCAGTGTTTGGGTGTTCGGTGTTGGGCTTCAATGTTGTGGGTTCAGTGTCGCGGATTGTGTTTTGGGGAGCTCAGTGTTGGGGGCAGTGTTGGGGTTCGGTTTTGGGGTGCAGTGGTGGGTGGGTAGTGTTGGGGTTCAGTTTTGGGGACCCGCGTTGGGGGTTCAGTGTTGGGTGTTTCAGCTTTGGGGTTCAGTGGTAGCGTTCAGTGTTGGGGTTCAGTGCTGGGGGCCAGTATTGGGTGGTCAGTGTTAGGGTTCAGTGGTTCAGTGTTAGGGTTCAGTGTTGTGGGTTCAGTGTTGGGGTTCAGTGTTGGAAGTTCAGTGGGGGGTCGGTTTGGTTGTTCAGTATTGGGGCTAATTGTTGGGGCGTTCATCATTGGGGGTACAATGTTGGGGGTTCAGTGTTGGGGGTCCAGTGTTGGGGTTCAGTGGCGGGGGTCAGTTTGGGGGTTCAGTATTGTGGTTCCGTGTTGGGGGTTCAGTATTGTGGTTCAGTGTTGGGGGTTCAATGTTGGGGTGCCGCGATCGGGGGTTCAGTGATCGGGGGTTCAGTGTTGGGGGTTTAATGTTGGAGTTTCAGTGTTGGGGTTCCTTTTTGGTGGTCAGTTTTGGAGGTTCAATGTTGGGGGTTCAGTGTTGGAGGTCCGTGTTGGGGGTTCAGTGTTGGGGTGTTCAGTGTTGGGTGTTCAGTATTGGGGGTTCAGCTTTGGGGGTTCAGTGTTGCGGGTTCAGGGTTGGGGGTTCAGTGTTGGGGGTTCAGTGTTGGGGGTTCAGTGTTGGAGTTCAGTGTTGGGGTGGTCAGTGTTGGAGGTTCAGTGTTGGGGGATTCAGTGTTGGGGGTTCAGTGTTGGGGATCAGTTTTGGGCGTGGTCAGCGTTGGGGGTTCAGTGTTGGGGTGTTCAGTGCTGGGGGTTCAGTGTTGGGGCTGGTCAGTGTTGGTGGTTCAGTGTTGCGGGGTTCAGTGTTGGGGTTCAGTGATGTGGTTTCAGTGTTGGGGGTTCAGTGTTGGATGATTCGGTATTGGGGTTCAGTGTCGGGGTTCGGTGTTTGGGGGTTCAGTGTTGAGGGGGCAGTGTTGGGGTTCACCGTTCGGGGTTCTGTATTCGGGATCAGTTTTGGGGCTCAGTTTTGGGGTTCAGAGTTGCGGTTCAGTATTGGGGTCCAGTGTTGGGGATTCAGTGTTGGAAGTTCAGTGGGGGTCGGTTTGGGGGTTCAGTATTGGGGCTAATTGTTGGGGTGTTCAGCATTGGGGGTTCAGTGTTGGGGGTACAGTGTTGGGGGTCCAGTGTTGGGGGTTCAGTGGTGGGGGTCAGTTTGGGGGTTCAGTTTTGGGGTTCCGTGTTGGGGGTTCAGTATTGTTGTTCAGTGTTGGGGTTTCAGTGTTGGGGTGCAGTGTTGGGGTTCAGTGATCGGGGGATCAGTGATCGGGGGTTCTGTGTTGGGGGTTTAATTTTGGGGGTCCGTGTTGGGGGTTCAGTGTTGGGGTGTTCAGTGTTGGGTGTTCAGTATTGGGGGTTCAGCGTTGGAGGTTCAGCGGTGGGGGTTCAGCGTTGGGGGTTCAGTGTTGGGGTTCCGTGTTCTGGGTCAGCTGCGGGGGTTCAGTGTTGGGGTTCAGTGTTCGGGAGTTCAGTGTTGGGGGTTCAATGTTGCAGTTTCAGTGTTGGAGTATCAGTTTTGGGAGTTCAATGTTGGGGGTTCAGTGTTGGAGGTCCGTCTTGCGGCTCAGTGTTGGGGTGTTCAGTGTTGGAAGTTCAGTATTGAGGTGTCAGCGTTTGGGGTTCAGTGTTGGGTTTCAGTGGTGGGGGGTTCAGCGTTGGGGGTTCAGTGTTGGGGGTCAGCGGCGGGGGTTCAGTGTTGTGGTTCAGTGTTGGGGTTCAGTGTTTGGGTGTTCAGTGTTGGGCTTCAATGTTGTGGGTTCAGTGTCTCGGATTCAGTGTTGTGGGCTCAGTGTTGGGGTTCGGTTTTGGGGTTCAGTGGTGGGTGGTTAGTGTTGGGGTTCAGTTTTGGGGACCCGCGTTGGGGGTTCAGTGTTGGGTGTTTCAGCTTTGGGGTTCAGTGGTAGCGTTCAGTGTTGGGGGTTCAGTGCTGGGGGCCAGTGTTGGGGGGTCAGTGTTTGGGAACAGTGTTGGGGGCACAGTGTTGGGGTTCAGATTCGGGGGTTCAGTGTTGGAGTTCAGTGTTCGGGAGTTCAGTGTTGGGCTTCAATGTTGGGGGTTCAGTGTTGGGGGTTCAGTGTCGGGGACTCAATGTTTGGGGGTTCATTGTTGGGGCTCAGTGTTGGGGTTCAGTGTTGGGATTCAGTGTTGGCGGTCAGTGTTGGGGCTCGGAGTTGGGGGTTAAGTTTTGGGTTTCAGTGGTGGGCTGTCAGCATTGGGGTTCAGTGTTCCGGGGGTTCAGCGGCGGGTGATTAATTTTGGGGTTCAGTGTTCGGGTTCAGCATTGCGGGTTCAGTGTTGGGGTTCAGTTTTGGGGGATCCGTGTGGGGTTTCAGTGTTGGGGGGTTCAGCTTTGGGGTTTCGTGTTAGCGTTCAGTGTTGGGGGTTCAGTGCTGGGGGCCAGTGTTGGGGATTCAGTGTTACGGTTCAGTGTTGCCGGTTCAGGGTTGGGGGTTCAGTGTTGGGGGTTCAGTGTTGGTGGTTCAGTGTTGGAGTTCAGTGTTGGGGTGGTCAGTGTTGGAGGCTCAGTGTTGGGGGATTCAGTGTTGGAGGTTCAGTGTTGGGGATCAGTTTTGGGCGTGGTCAGCGTTGGGGGTTCAGTGTTGGGGTGTTCAGTGTTGGGGGTTCAGTGTTGGGGCTGGTCAGTGTTGGTGGTTCAGTGTTGCGGGGTTCAGTGTTGGGGTTCAGTGTTGTGGTTTCAGTGTTGGGGGTTCTGTGTTGGATGATTCGGTGTTGGGCTTCAGTGTTGGGGTTCAATGTTTGGAGTGGTTCAGTGTTGGGGGTGGTCAGTGTTGGGGGTCCAATGCTGTGGGTTCAGTGTTGGGGATTCAGTGTTGGGGTTCAGTGTTGATGGTTCAGTGTTGGGTTCAATGTTGGGGGTTCAATGTTGGGGGTTCAATGTTGCGGTTTCAGTGTTGGGGTATCAGTTTTGGGGGTTCAATGTTGGGGGCTCAGTGTTGGAGGTCCGTCTTGCGGCTCAGTGTTGGGGTGTTCAGTGTTGGGGGTTCAGTATTGAGGTGTCAGCGTTTCGGGTTCAGTGTTGGGGTGTTCAGCGTCGGGGGTTCAGTGTTGGGGTTCTGTGTTGGGGGTCAGCGGCCGGGGTTCAGTGTTGGGGTTCAGTGTCGGGGGTTCAGTGTTGGGGTTCAGTGTTTGGGTGTTCGGTGTTGGGCTTCAATGTTGTGGGTTCAGTGTCGCGGATTGTGTTTTGGGGAGCTCAGTGTTGGGGTCAGTGTTGGGGTTCGGTTTTGGGGTGCAGTGGTGGGTGGGTAGTGTTGGGGTTCAGTTTTGGGGACCCGCGTTGGGGGTTCAGTGTTGGGTGTTTCAGCTTTGGGGTTCAGTGGTAGCGTTCAGTGTTGGGGTTCAGTGCTGGGGGCCAGTATTGGGTGGTCAGTGTTAGGGTTCAGTGGTTCAGTGTTAGGGTTCAGTGTTGTGGGTTCAGTGTTGGGGTTCAGTGTTGGAAGTTCAGTGGGGGGTCGGTTTGGTTGTTCAGTATTGGGGCTAATTGTTGGGGCGTTCATCATTGGGGGTACAATGTTGGGGGTTCAGTGTTGGGGGTCCAGTGTTGGGGTTCAGTGGCGGGGGTCAGTTTGGGGGTTCAGTATTGTGGTTCCGTGTTGGGGGTTCAGTATTGTGGTTCAGTGTTGGGGGTTCAATGTTGGGGTGCCGTGATCGGGGGTTCAGTGATCGGGGGTTCAGTGTTGGGGGTTTAATGTTGGGGTTTCAGTGTTGGGGTTCCTTTTTGGTGGTCAGTTTTGGAGGTTCAATGTTGGGGGTTCAGTGTTGGAGGTCCGTGTTGGGGGTTCAGTGTTGGGGTGTTCAGTGTTGGGTGTTCAGTTTTGGGGGTTCAGCTTTGGGGGTTCAGTGTTGCGGGTTCAGGGTTGGGGGTTCAGTGTTTGGGGTTCAGTGTTGGGGGTTCAGTGTTGGAGTTCAGTGTTGGGGTGGTCAGTGTTGGAGGTTCAGTGTTGGGGGATTCAGTGTTGGGGGTTCAGTGTTGGGGATCAGTTTTGGGCGTGGTCAGCTTTGGGGGTTCAGTGTTGGGGTGTTCAGTGCTGGGGGTTCAGTGTTGGGGCTGGTCAGTGTTGGCGGTTCAGTGTTGCGGGGTTCAGTGTTGGGGTTCAATGATGTGGTTTCAGTGTTGGGGGTTCAGTGTTGGATGATTCGGTATTGGGGTTCAGTGTCGGGGTTCAGTGTTTGGGGGTTCAGTGTTGAGGGGGCAGTGTTGGGGTTCACCGTTCGGGGTTCTGTATTCGGGATCAGTTTTTGGGGCTCAGTTTTGGGGTTCAGAGTTGCGGTTCAGTGTTGGGGTCCAGTGTTGGGGGTTCAGTGTTGGAAGTTCAGTGGGGGTCGGTTTGGGGGTTCAGTAGTGGGGCTAATTGTTGGGGTGTTCAGCATTGGGGGTTCAGCGTTGGGGGTACAGTGTTGGGGGTCCAGTGTTGGGGGTTCAGTGGTGGGGGTCAGTTTGGGGGTTCAGTTTTGGGGTTCCGTGTTGGGGGTTCAGTATTGTGGTTCAGTGTTGGGGTTTCAGTGTTGGGGTTCAGTGATCGGGGGATCAGTGATCGGGGGTTCTGTGTTGGGGGTTTAATGTTGGGGGTCCGTGTTGGGGGTTCAGTGTTGGGGTGTTCAGTGTTGGGTGTTCAGTATTGGGGGTTCAGCGTTGGAGGTTCAGCGTTGGGGGTTCAGCGTTGGAAGTTCAGTGGGGGTCGGTTTGGGGGTTCAGTATTGGGGCTAATTGTTGGGGTGTTCAGCATTGGGGGTTCAGTGTTGGGGGTACAGTGTTGGGGGTCCAGTGTTGGGGGTTCAGTGGTGGGGGTCAGTTTGGGGGTTCAGTTTTGGGGTTCCGTGTTGGGGGTTCAGTATTGTGGTTCAGTGTTGGGGTTTCAGTGTTGGGGTGCAGTGTTGGGGTTCAGTGATCGGGGGATCAGTGATCGGGGGTTCTGTGTTGGGGGTTTAATGTTGGGGGTCCGTGTTGGGGGTTCAGTGTTGGGGTGTTCAGTGTTGGGTGTTCAGTATTGGGGGTTCAGCGTTGGAGGTTCAGCGTTGGGGGTTCAGCGTTGGGGGTTCAGTGTTGGGGTTCCGTGTTCTGGGTCAGCTGCGGGGGTTCAGTGTTGGGGTTCAGTGTTCGGGAGTTCAGTGTTGGGGGTTCAATGTTGCAGTTTCAGTGTTGGGGTATCAGTTTTGGGAGTTCAATGTTGGGGGTTCAGTGTTGGAGGTCCGTCTTGCGGCTCAGTGTTGGGGTGTTCAGTGTTGGAAGTTCAGTATTGAGGTGTCAGCGTTTGGGGTTCAGTGTTGGGTTTCAGTGGTGGGGGGTTCAGCGTTGGGGGTTCAGTGTTGGGGGTCAGCGGCGGGGGTTCAGTGTTGTGGTTCAGTGTTGGGGTTCAGTGTTTGGGTGTTCAGTGTTGGGCTTCAATGTTGTGGGTTCAGTGTCTCGGATTCAGTGTTGTGGGCTCAGTGTTGGGGTTCGGTTTTGGGGTTCAGTGGTGGGTGGTTAGTGTTGGGGTTCAGTTTTGGGGACCCGCGTTGGGGGTTCAGTGTTGGGTGTTTCAGCTTTGGGGTTCAGTGGTAGCGTTCAGTGTTGGGGGTTCAGTGCTGGGGGCCAGTGTTGGGGGGTCAGTGTTTGGGAACAGTGTTGGGGGCACAGTGTTGGGGTTCAGATTCGGGGGTTCAGTGTTGGAGTTCAGTGTTCGGGAGTTCAGTGTTGGGCTTCAATGTTGGGGGTTCAGTGTTGGGGAATCAGTGTCGGGGACTCAATGTTTGGGGGTTCATTGTTGGGGCTCAGTGTTAGGGTTCAGTGTTGGGATTCAGTGTTGGCGGTCAGTGTTGGGGCTCGGAGTTGGGGGTTAAGTTTTGGGTTTCAGTGGTGGGCTGTCAGCATTGGGGTTCAGTGTTCCGGGGGTTCAGCGGCGGGTGAGTAATTTTGGGGTTCAGTGTTCGGGTTCAGCATTGCGGGTTCAGTGTTGGGGTTCAGTTTTGGGGGATCCGTGTGGGGTTTCAGTGTTGGGGGGTTCAGCTTTGGGGTTTCGTGTTAGCGTTCAGTGTTGGGGGTTCAGTGCTGGGGGCCAGTGTTGGGGATTCAGTGTTAGGGTTCAGTGTTGCCGGTTCAGGGTTGGGGGTTCAGTGTTGGGGGTTCAGTGTTGGTGGTTCAGTGTTGGAGTTCAGTGTTGGGGTGGTCAGTGTTGGAGGCTCAGTGTTGGGGGATTCAGTGTTGGAGGTTCAGTGTTGGGGATCAGTTTTGGGCGTGGTCAGCGTTGGGGGTTCAGTGTTGGGGTGTTCAGTGTTGGGGGTTCAGTGTTGGGGCTGGTCAGTGTTGGTGGTTCAGTGTTGCGGGGTTCAGTGTTGGGGTTCAGTGTTGTGGTTTCAGTGTTGGGGGTTCTGTGTTGGATGATTCGGTGTTGGGCTTCAGTGTTGGGGTTCAATGTTTGGAGTGGTTCAGTGTTGGGGGTGGTCAGTGTTGGGGGTCCAATGCTGTGGGTTCAGTGTTGGGGATTCAGTGTTGGGGTTCAGTGTTGATGGTTCAGTGTTGGGGTTCAATGTTGGGGGTTCAATGTTGGGGGTTCAATGTTGCGGTTTCAGTGTTGGGGTATCAGTTTTGGGCGTTCAATGTTGGGGGCTCAGTGTTGGAGGTCCGTCTTGCGGCTCAGTGTTGGGGTGTTCAGTGTTGGGGGTTCAGTATTGAGGTGTCAGCGTTTCGGGTTCAGTGTTGGGGTGTTCAGCGTCGGGGGTTCAGTGTTGGGGTTCTGTGTTGGGGGTCAGCGGCCGGGGTTCAGTGTTGGGGTTCAGTGTCGGGGGTTCAGTGTTGGGGTTCAGTGTTTGAGTGTTCGGTGTTGGGCTTCAATGTTGTGGGTTCAGTGTCGCGGATTGTGTTTTGGGGAGCTCAGTGTTGGGGGCAGTGTTGGGGTTCGGTTTTGGGGTGCAGTGGTGGGTGGGTAGTGTTGGGGTTCAGTTTTGGGGACCCGCGTTGGGGGTTCAGTGTTGGGTGTTTCAGCTTTGGGGTTCAGTGGTAGCGTTCAGTGTTGGGGTTCAGTGCTGGGGGCCAGTATTGGGTGGTCAGTGTTAGGGTTCAGTGGTTCAGTGTTAGGGTTCAGTGTTGTGGGTTCAGTGTTGGGGTTCAGTGTTGGAAGTTCAGTGGGGGGTCGGTTTGGTTGTTCAGTATTGGGGCTAATTGTTGGGGTGTTCATCATTGGGGGTACAATGTTGGGGGTTCAGTGTTGGGGGTCCAGTGTTGGGGTTCAGTGGCGGGGGTCAGTTTGGGGGTTCAGTATTGTGGTTCCGTGTTGGGGGTTCAGTATTGTGGTTCAGTGTTGGGGGTTCAATGTTGGGGTGCCGTGATCGAGGGTTCAGTGATCGGGGGTTCAGTGTTGGGGGTTTAATGTTGGGGTTTCAGTGTTGGGGTTCCTTTTTGGTGGTCAGTTTTGGAGGTTCAATGTTGGGGGTTCAGTGTTGGAGGTCCGTGTTGGGGGTTCAGTGTTGGGGTGTTCAGTGTTGGGTGTTCAGTATTGGGGGTTCAGCTTTGGGGGTTCAGTGTTGCGGGTTCAGGGTTGGGGGTTCAGTGTTGGGGGTTCAGTGTTGGGGGTTCAGTGTTGGAGTTCAGTGTTGGGGTGGTCAGTGTTGGAGGTTCAGTGTTGGGGGATTCAGTGTTGGGTGTTCAGTATTGGGGGTTCAGCGTTGGAGGTTCAGCGGTGGGGGTTCAGCGTTGGGGGTTCAGTGTTGGGGTTCCGTGTTCTGGGTCAGCTGCGGGGGTTCAGTGTTGGGGTTCAGTGTTCGGGAGTTCAGTGTTGGGGGTTCAATGTTGCAGTTTCAGTGTTGGGGTATCAGTTTTGGGAGTTCAATGTTGGGGGTTCAGTGTTGGAGGTCCGTCTTGCGGCTCAGTGTTGGGGTGTTCAGTGTTGGAAGTTCAGTATTGAGGTGTCAGCGTTTGGGGTTCAGTGTTGGGTTTCAGTGGTGGGGGGTTCAGCGTTGGGGGTTCAGTGTTGGGGGTCAGCGGCGGGGGTTCAGTGTTGTGGTTCAGTGTTGGGGTTCAGTGTTTGGGTGTTCAGTGTTGGGCTTCAATGTTGTGGGTTCAGTGTCTCGGATTCAGTGTTGTGGGCTCAGTGTTGGGGTTCGGTTTTGGGGTTCAGTGGTGGGTGGTTAGTGTTGGGGTTCAGTTTTGGGGACCCGCGTTGGGGGTTCAGTGTTGGGGGTCCAGTGTTGGGGGTCCAGTGTTGGGGTTCAGTGGCGGGGGTCAGTTTGGGGGTTCAGTATTGTGGTTCCGTGTTGGGGGTTCAGTATTGTGGTTCAGTGTTGGGGGTTCAATGTTGGGGTGCCGTGATCGGGGGTTCAGTGATCGGGGGTTCAGTGTTGGGGGTTTAATGTTGGGGTTTCAGTGTTGGGGTTCCTTTTTGGTGGTCAGTTTTGGAGGTTCAATGTTGGGGGTTCAGTGTTGGAGGTCCGTGTTGGGGGTTCAGTGTTGGGGTGTTCAGTGTTGGGTGTTCAGTTTTGGGGGTTCAGCTTTGGGGGTTCAGTGTTGCGGGTTCAGGGTTGGGGGTTCAGTGTTTGGGGTTCAGTGTTGGGGGTTCAGTGTTGGAGTTCAGTGTTGGGGTGGTCAGTGTTGGAGGTTCAGTGTTGGGGGATTCAGTGTTGGGGGTTCAGTGTTGGGGATCAGTTTTGGGCGTGGTCAGCGTTGGGGGTTCAGTGTTGGGGTGTTCAGTGCTGGGGGTTCAGTGTTGGGGCTGGTCAGTGTTGGCGGTTCAGTGTTGCGGGGTTCAGTGTTGGGGTTCAATGATGTGGTTTCAGTGTTGGGGGTTCAGTGTTGGATGATTCGGTATTGGGGTTCAGTGTCGGGGTTCAGTGTTTGGGGGTTCAGTGTTGAGGGGGCAGTGTTGGGGTTCACCGTTCCGGGTTCTGTATTCGGGATCAGTTTTTGGGGCTCAGTTTTGGGGTTCAGAGTTGCGGTTCAGTGTTGGGGTCCAGTGTTGGGGGTTCAGTGTTGGAAGTTCAGTGGGGGTCGGTTTGGGGGTTCAGTAGTGGGGCTAATTGTTGGGGTGTTCAGCATTGGGGGTTCAGTGTTGGGGGTACAGTGTTGGGGGTCCAGTGTTGGGGGTTCAGTGGTGGGGGTCAGTTTGGGGGTTCAGTTTTGGGGTTCCGTGTTGGGGGTTCAGTATTGTGGTTCAGTGTTGGGGTTTCAGTGTTGGGGTTCAGTGATCGGGGGATCAGTGATCGGGGGTTCTGTGTTGGGGGTTTAATGTTGGGGGTCCGTGTTGGGGGTTCAGTGTTGGGGTGTTCAGTGTTGGGTGTTCAGTATTGGGGGTTCAGCGTTGGAGGTTCAGCGTTGGGGGTTCAGCGTTGGAAGTTCAGTGGGGGTCGGTTTGGGGGTTCAGTATTGGGGCTAATTGTTGGGGTGTTCAGCATTGGGGGTTCAGTGTTGGGGGTACAGTGTTGGGGGTCCAGTGTTGGGGGTTCAGTGGTGGGGGTCAGTTTGGGGGTTCAGTTTTGGGGTTCCGTGTTGGGGGTTCAGTATTGTGGTTCAGTGTTGGGGTTTCAGTGTTGGGGTGCAGTGTTGGGGTTCAGTGATCGGGGGATCAGTGATCGGGGGTTCTGTGTTGGGGGTTTAATGTTGGGGGTCCGTGTTGGGGGTTCAGTGTTGGGGTGTTCAGTGTTGGGTGTTCAGTATTGGGGGTTCAGCGTTGGAGGTTCAGCGTTGGGGGTTCAGCGTTGGGGGTTCAGTGTTGGGGTTCCGTGTTCTGGGTCAGCTGCGGGGGTTCAGTGTTGGGGTTCAGTGTTCGGGAGTTCAGTGTTGGGGGTTCAATGTTGCAGTTTCAGTGTTGGGGTATCAGTTTTGGGAGTTCAATGTTGGGGGTTCAGTGTTGGAGGTCCGTCTTGCGGCTCAGTGTTGGGGTGTTCAGTGTTGGAAGTTCAGTATTGAGGTGTCAGCGTTTGGGGTTCAGTGTTGGGTTTCAGTGGTGGGGGGTTCAGCGTTGGGGGTTCAGTGTTGGGGGTCAGCGGCGGGGGTTCAGTGTTGTGGTTCAGTGTTGGGGTTCAGTGTTTGGGTGTTCAGTGTTGGGCTTCAATGTTGTGGGTTCAGTGTCTCGGATTCAGTGTTGTGGGCTCAGTGTTGGGGTTCGGTTTTGGGGTTCAGTGGTGGGTGGTTAGTGTTGGGGTTCAGTTTTGGGGACCCGCGTTGGGGGTTCAGTGTTGGGTGTTTCAGCTTTGGGGTTCAGTGGTAGCGTTCAGTGTTGGGGGTTCAGTGCTGGGGGCCAGTGTTGGGGGGTCAGTGTTTGGGAACAGTGTTGGGGGCACAGTGTTGGGGTTCAGATTCGGGGGTTCAGTGTTGGAGTTCAGTGTTCGGGAGTTCAGTGTTGGGCTTCAATGTTGGGGGTTCAGTGTTGGGGAATCAGTGTCGGGGACTCAATGTTTGGGGGTTCATTGTTGGGGCTCAGTGTTAGGGTTCAGTGTTGGGATTCAGTGTTGGCGGTCAGTGTTGGGGCTCGGAGTTGGGGGTTAAGTTTTGGGTTTCAGTGGTGGGCTGTCAGCATTGGGGTTCAGTGTTCCGGGGGTTCAGCGGCGGGTGAGTAATTTTGGGGTTCAGTGTTCGGGTTCAGCATTGCGGGTTCAGTGTTGGGGTTCAGTTTTGGGGGATCCGTGTGGGGTTTCAGTGTTGGGGGGTTCAGCTTTGGGGTTTCGTGTTAGCGTTCAGTGTTGGGGGTTCAGTGCTGGGGGCCAGTGTTGGGGATTCAGTGTTAGGGTTCAGTGTTGCCGGTTCAGGGTTGGGGGTTCAGTGTTGGGGGTTCAGTGTTGGTGGTTCAGTGTTGGAGTTCAGTGTTGGGGTGGTCAGTGTTGGAGGCTCAGTGTTGGGGGATTCAGTGTTGGAGGTTCAGTGTTGGGGATCAGTTTTGGGCGTGGTCAGCGTTGGGGGTTCAGTGTTGGGGTGTTCAGTGTTGGGGGTTCAGTGTTGGGGCTGGTCAGTGTTGGTGGTTCAGTGTTGCGGGGTTCAGTGTTGGGGTTCAGTGTTGTGGTTTCAGTGTTGGGGGTTCTGTGTTGGATGATTCGGTGTTGGGCTTCAGTGTTGGGGTTCAATGTTTGGAGTGGTTCAGTGTTGGGGGTGGTCAGTGTTGGGGGTCCAATGCTGTGGGTTCAGTGTTGGGGATTCAGTGTTGGGGTTCAGTGTTGATGGTTCAGTGTTGGGGTTCAATGTTGGGGGTTCAATGTTGGGGGTTCAATGTTGCGGTTTCAGTGTTGGGGTATCAGTTTTGGGCGTTCAATGTTGGGGGCTCAGTGTTGGAGGTCCGTCTTGCGGCTCAGTGTTGGGGTGTTCAGTGTTGGGGGTTCAGTATTGAGGTGTCAGCGTTTCGGGTTCAGTGTTGGGGTGTTCAGCGTCGGGGGTTCAGTGTTGGGGTTCTGTGTTGGGGGTCAGCGGCCGGGGTTCAGTGTTGGGGTTCAGTGTCGGGGGTTCAGTGTTGGGGTTCAGTGTTTGGGTGTTCGGTGTTGGGCTTCAATGTTGTGGGTTCAGTGTCGCGGATTGTGTTTTGGGGAGCTCAGTGTTGGGGGCAGTGTTGGGGTTCGGTTTTGGGGTGCAGTGGTGGGTGGGTAGTGTTGGGGTTCAGTTTTGGGGACCCGCGTTGGGGGTTCAGTGTTGGGTGTTTCAGCTTTGGGGTTCAGTGGTAGCGTTCAGTGTTGGGGTTCAGTGCTGGGGGCCAGTATTGGGTGGTCAGTGTTAGGGTTCAGTGGTTCAGTGTTAGGGTTCAGTGTTGTGGGTTCAGTGTTGGGGTTCAGTGTTGGAAGTTCAGTGGGGGGTCGGTTTGGTTGTTCAGTATTGGGGCTAATTGTTGGGGTGTTCATCATTGGGGGTACAATGTTGGGGGTTCAGTGTTGGGGGTCCAGTGTTGGGGTTCAGTGGCGGGGGTCCGTTTGGGGGTTCAGTATTGTGGTTCCGTGTTGGGGGTTCAGTATTGTGGTTCAGTGTTGGGGGTTCAATGTTGGGGTGCCGTGATCGAGGGTTCAGTGATCGGGGGTTCAGTGTTGGGGGTTTAATGTTGGGGTTTCAGTGTTGGGGTTCCTTTTTGGTGGTCAGTTTTGGAGGTTCAATGTTGGGGGTTCAGTGTTGGAGGTCCGTGTTGGGGGTTCAGTGTTGGGGTGTTCAGTGTTGGGTGTTCAGTATTGGGGGTTCAGCTTTGGGGGTTCAGTGTTGCGGGTTCAGGGTTGGGGGTTCAGTGTTGGGGGTTCAGTGTTGGGGGTTCAGTGTTGGAGTTCAGTGTTGGGGTGGTCAGTGTTGGAGGTTCAGTGTTGGGGGATTCAGTGTTGGGTGTTCAGTATTGGGGGTTCAGCGTTGGAGGTTCAGCGGTGGGGGTTCAGCGTTGGGGGTTCAGTGTTGGGGTTCCGTGTTCTGGGTCAGCTGCGGGGGTTCAGTGTTGGGGTTCAGTGTTCGGGAGTTCAGTGTTGGGGGTTCAATGTTGCAGTTTCAGTGTTGGGGTATCAGTTTTGGGAGTTCAATGTTGGGGGTTCAGTGTTGGAGGTCCGTCTTGCGGCTCAGTGTTGGGGTGTTCAGTGTTGGAAGTTCAGTATTGAGGTGTCAGCGTTTGGGGTTCAGTGTTGGGTTTCAGTGGTGGGGGGTTCAGCGTTGGGGGTTCAGTGTTGGGGGTCAGCGGCGGGGGTTCAGTGTTGTGGTTCAGTGTTGGGGTTCAGTGTTTGGGTGTTCAGTGTTGGGCTTCAATGTTGTGGGTTCAGTGTCTCGGATTCAGTGTTGTGGGCTCAGTGTTGGGGTTCGGTTTTGGGGTTCAGTGGTGGGTGGTTAGTGTTGGGGTTCAGTTTTGGGGACCCGCGTTGGGGGTTCAGTGTTGGGTGTTTCAGCTTTGGGGTTCAGTGGTAGCGTTCAGTGTTGGGGGTTCAGTGCTGGGGGCCAGTGTTGGGGGGTCAGTGTTTGGGAACAGTGTTGGGGGCACAGTGTTGGGGTTCAGATTCGGGGGTTCAGTGTTGGAGTTCAGTGTTCGGGAGTTCAGTGTTGGGCTTCAATGTTGGGGGTTCAGTGTTGGGGAATCAGTGTCGGGGACTCAATGTTTGGGGGTTCATTGTTGGGGCTCAGTGTTGGGGTTCAGTGTTGGGATTCAGTGTTGGCGGTCAGTGTTGGGGCTCGGAGTTGGGGGTTAAGTTTTGGGTTTCAGTGGTGGGCTGTCAGCATTGGGGTTCAGTGTTCCGGGGGTTCAGCGGCGGGTGATTAATTTTGAGGTTCAGTGTTCGGGTTCAGCATTGCGGGTTCAGTGTTGGGGTTCAGTTTTGGGGGATCCGTGTGGGGTTTCAGTGTTGGGGGTTTCAGCTTTGGGGTTTCGTGTTAGCGTTCAGTGTTGGGGGTTCAGTGCTGGGGGCCAGTGTTGGGGATTCAGTGTTAGGGTTCAGTGTTGCCGGTTCAGGGTTGGGGGTTCAATGTTGGGGGTTCAGTGTTGGTGGGTCAGTGTTGGAGTTCAGTGTTGGGGTGGTCAGTGTTGGAGGCTCAGTGTTGGGGGATTCAGTGTTGGAGGTTCAGTGTTGGGGATCAGTTTTGGGCGTGGTCAGCGTTGGGGGTTCAGTGTTGGGGTGTTCAGTGTTGGGGTTTCAGTGTTGGGGCTGGTCAGTGTTGGTGGTTCAGTGTTGCGGGGTTCAGTGTTGGGGTTCAGTGTTGTGGTTTCAGTGTTGGGGGTTCTGTGTTGGATGATTCGGTGTTGGGCTTCAGTGTTGGGGTTCAATGTTTGGAGTGGTTCAGTGTTGGGGGTGGTCAGTGTTGGGGGTCCAATGCTGTGGGTTCAGTGTTGGGGATTCAGTGTTGGGGTTCAGTGTTGATGGTTCAGTGTTGTGGTTCAATGTTGGGGGTTCAATGTTGGGGGTTCAATGTTGCGGTTTCAGTGTTGGGGTATCAGTTTTGGGGGTTCAATGTTGGGGGCTCAGTGTTGGAGGTCCGTCTTGCGGCTCAGTGTTGGGGTGTTCAGTGTTGGGGGTTCAGTATTGAGGTGTCAGCGTTTCGGGTTCAGTGTTGGGGTGTTCAGCGTCGGGGGTTCAGTGTTGGGGTTCTGTGTTGGGGGTCAGCGGCCGGGGTTCAGTGTTGGGGTTCAGTGTCGGGGGTTCAGTGTTGGGGTTCAGTGTTTGGGTGTTCGGTGTTGGGCTTCAATGTTGTGGGTTCAGTGTCGCGGATTGTGTTTTGGGGAGCTCAGTGTTGGGGTCAGTGTTGGGGTTCGGTTTTGGGGTGCAGTGGTGGGTGGGTAGTGTTGGGGTTCAGTTTTGGGGACCCGCGTTGGGGGTTCAGTGTTGGGTGTTTCAGCTTTGGGGTTCAGTGGTAGCGTTCAGTGTTGGGGTTCAGTGCTGGGGGCCAGTATTGGGTGGTCAGTGTTAGGGTTCAGTGGTTCAGTGTTAGGGTTCAGTGTTGTGGGTTCAGTGTTGGGGTTCAGTGTTGGAAGTTCAGTGGGGGGTCGGTTTGGTTGTTCAGTATTGGGGCTAATTGTTGGGGCGTTCATCATTGGGGGTACAATGTTGGGGGTCCAGTGTTGGGGTTCAGTGGCGGGGGTCAGTTTGGGGGTTCAGTATTGTGGTTCCGTGTTGGGGGTTCAGTATTGTGGTTCAGTGTTGGGGGTTCAATGTTGGGGTGCCGTGATCGGGGGTTCAGTGATCGGGGGTTCAGTGTTGGGGGTTTAATGTTGGGGTTTCAGTGTTGGGGTTCCTTTTTGGTGGTCAGTTTTGGAGGTTCAATGTTGGGGGTTCAGTGTTGGAGGTCCGTGTTGGGGGTTCAGTGTTGGGGTGTTCAGTGTTGGGTGTTCAGTATTGGGGGTTCAGCTTTGGGGGTTCAGTGTTGCGGGTTCAGGGTTGGGGGTTCAGTGTTGGGGGTTCAGTGTTGGGGGTTCAGTGTTGGAGTTCAGTGTTGGGGTGGTCAGTGTTGGAGGTTCAGTGTTGGGGGATTCAGTGTTGGGGGTTCAGTGTTGGGGATCAGTTTTGGGCGTGGTCAGCGTTGGGGGTTCAGTGATGTGGTTTCAGTGTTGGGGGTTCAGTGTTGGATGATTCGGTATTGGGGTTCAGTGTCGGGGTTCAGTGTTTGGGGGTTCAGTGTTGAGGGGGCAGTGTTGGGGTTCACCGTTCGGGGTTCTGTATTCGGGATCAGTTTTGGGGCTCAGTTTTGGGGTTCAGAGTTGCGGTTCAGTGTTGGGGTCCAGTGTTGGGGGTTCAGTGTTGGAAGTTCAGTGGGGGTCGGTTTGGGGGTTCAGTATTGGGGCTAATTGTTGGGGTGTTCAGCATTGGGGATTCAGTGTTGGGGTTCAGTGTTGATGGTTCAGTGTTGGGGTTCAATGTTGGGGGTTCAATGTTGGGGGTTCAATGTTGCGGTTTCAGTGTTGGGGTATCAGTTTTGGGGGTTCAATGTTGGGGGCTCAGTGTTGGAGGTCCGTCTTGCGGCTCAGTGTTGGGGTGTTCAGTGTTGGGGGTTCAGTATTGAGGTGTCAGCGTTTCGGGTTCAGTGTTGGGGTGTTCAGCGTCGGGGGTTCAGTGTTGGGGTTCTGTGTTGGGGGTCAGCGGCCGGGGTTCAGTGTTGGGGTTCAGTGTCGGGGGTTCAGTGTTGGGGTTCAGTGTTTGGGTGTTCGGTGTTGGGCTTCAATGTTGTGGGTTCAGTGTCGCGGATTGTGTTTTGGGGAGCTCAGTGTTGGGGGCAGTGTTGGGGTTCGGTTTTGGGGTGCAGTGGTGGGTGGGTAGTGTTGGGGTTCAGTTTTGGGGACCCGCGTTGGGGGTTCAGTGTTGGGTGTTTCAGCTTTGGGGTTCAGTGGTAGCGTTCAGTGTTGGGGTTCAGTGCTGGGGGCCAGTATTGGGTGGTCAGTGTTAGGGTTCAGTGGTTCAGTGTTAGGGTTCAGTGTTGTGGGTTCAGTGTTGGGGTTCAGTGTTGGAAGTTCAGTGGGGGGTCGGTTTGGTTGTTCAGTATTGGGGCTAATTGTTGGGGTGTTCATCATTGGGGGTACAATGTTGGGGGTTCAGTGTTGGGGGTCCAGTGTTGGGGTTCAGTGGCGGGGGTCCGTTTGGGGGTTCAGTATTGTGGTTCCGTGTTGGGGGTTCAGTATTGTGGTTCAGTGTTGGGGGTTCAATGTTGGGGTGCCGTGATCGAGGGTTCAGTGATCGGGGGTTCAGTGTTGGGGGTTTAATGTTGGGGTTTCAGTGTTGGGGTTCCTTTTTGGTGGTCAGTTTTGGAGGTTCAATGTTGGGGGTTCAGTGTTGGAGGTCCGTGTTGGGGGTTCAGTGTTGGGGTGTTCAGTGTTGGGTGTTCAGTATTGGGGGTTCAGCTTTGGGGGTTCAGTGTTGCGGGTTCAGGGTTGGGGGTTCAGTGTTGGGGGTTCAGTGTTGGGGGTTCAGTGTTGGAGTTCAGTGTTGGGGTGGTCAGTGTTGGAGGTTCAGTGTTGGGGGATTCAGTGTTGGGTGTTCAGTATTGGGGGTTCAGCGTTGGAGGTTCAGCGGTGGGGGTTCAGCGTTGGGGGTTCAGTGTTGGGGTTCCGTGTTCTGGGTCAGCTGCGGGGGTTCAGTGTTGGGGTTCAGTGTTCGGGAGTTCAGTGTTGGGGGTTCAATGTTGCAGTTTCAGTGTTGGGGTATCAGTTTTGGGAGTTCAATGTTGGGGGTTCAGTGTTGGAGGTCCGTCTTGCGGCTCAGTGTTGGGGTGTTCAGTGTTGGAAGTTCAGTATTGAGGTGTCAGCGTTTGGGGTTCAGTGTTGGGTTTCAGTGGTGGGGGGTTCAGCGTTGGGGGTTCAGTGTTGGGGGTCAGCGGCGGGGGTTCAGTGTTGTGGTTCAGTGTTGGGGTTCAGTGTTTGGGTGTTCAGTGTTGGGCTTCAATGTTGTGGGTTCAGTGTCTCGGATTCAGTGTTGTGGGCTCAGTGTTGGGGTTCGGTTTTGTGGTTCAGTGGTGGGTGGTTAGTGTTGGGGTTCAGTTTTGGGGACCCGCGTTGGGGGTTCAGTGTTGGGTGTTTCAGCTTTGGGGTTCAGTGGTAGCGTTCAGTGTTGGGGGTTCAGTGCTGGGGGCCAGTGTTGGGGGGTCAGTGTTTGGGAACAGTGTTGGGGGCACAGTGTTGGGGTTCAGATTCGGGGGTTCAGTGTTGGAGTTCAGTGTTCGGGAGTTCAGTGTTGGGCTTCAATGTTGGGGGTTCAGTGTTGGGGAATCAGTGTCGGGGACTCAATGTTTGGGGGTTCATTGTTGGGGCTCAGTGTTGGGGTTCAGTGTTGGGATTCAGTGTTGGCGGTCAGTGTTGGGGCTCGGAGTTGGGGGTTAAGTTTTGGGTTTCAGTGGTGGGCTGTCAGCATTGGGGTTCAGTGTTCCGGGGGTTCAGCGGCGGGTGATTAATTTTGGGGTTCAGTGTTCGGGTTCAGCATTGCGGGTTCAGTGTTGGGGTTCAGTTTTGGGGGATCCGTGTGGGGTTTCAGTGTTGGGGGTTTCAGCTTTGGGGTTTCGTGTTAGCGTTCAGTGTTGGGGGTTCAGTGCTGGGGGCCAGTGTTGGGGATTCAGTGTTAGGGTTCAGTGTTGCCGGTTCAGGGTTGGGGGTTCAGTGTTGGGGGTTCAGTGTTGGTGGTTCAGTGTTGGAGTTCAGTGTTGGGGTGGTCAGTGTTGGAGGCTCAGTGTTGGGGGATTCAGTGTTGGAGGTTCAGTGTTGGGGATCAGTTTTGGGCGTGGTCAGCGTTGGGGGTTCAGTGTTGGGGTGTTCAGTGTTGGGGTTTCAGTGTTGGGGCTGGTCAGTGTTGGTGGTTCAGTGTTGCGGGGTTCAGTGTTGGGGTTCAGTGTTGTGGTTTCAGTGTTGGGGGTTCTGTGTTGGATGATTCGGTGTTGGGCTTCAGTGTTGGGGTTCAATGTTTGGAGTGGTTCAGTGTTGGGGGTGGTCAGTGTTGGGGGTCCAATGCTGTGGGTTCAGTGTTGGGGATTCAGTGTTGGGGTTCAGTGTTGATGGTTCAGTGTTGGGGTTCAATGTTGGGGGTTCAATGTTGGGGGTTCAATGTTGCGGTTTCAGTGTTGGGGTATCAGTTTTGGGGGTTCAATGTTGGGGGCTCAGTGTTGGAGGTCCGTCTTGCGGCTCAGTGTTGGGGTGTTCAGTGTTGGGGGTTCAGTATTGAGGTGTCAGCGTTTCGGGTTCAGTGTTGGGGTGTTCAGCGTCGGGGGTTCAGTGTTGGGGTTCTGTGTTGGGGGTCAGCGGCCGGGGTTCAGTGTTGGGGTTCAGTGTCGGGGGTTCAGTGTTGGGGTTCAGTGTTTGGGTGTTCGGTGTTGGGCTTCAATGTTGTGGGTTCAGTGTCGCGGATTGTGTTTTGGGGAGCTCAGTGTTGGGGTCAGTGTTGGGGTTCGGTTTTGGGGTGCAGTGGTGGGTGGGTAAGTGTTGGGGTTCAGTTTTGGGGACCCGCGTTGGGGGTTCAGTGTTGGGTGTTTCAGCTTTGGGGTTCAGTGGTAGCGTTCAGTGTTGGGGTTCAGTGCTGGGGGCCAGTATTGGGTGGTCAGTGTTAGGGTTCAGTGGTTCAGTGTTAGGGTTCAGTGTTGTGGGTTCAGTGTTGGGGTTCAGTGTTGGAAGTTCAGTGGGGGGTCGGTTTGGTTGTTCAGTATTGGGGCTAATTGTTGGGGCGTTCATCATTGGGGGTACAATGTTGGGGGTTCAGTGTTGGGGGTCCAGTGTTGGGGTTCAGTGGCGGGGGTCAGTTTGGGGGTTCAGTATTGTGGTTCCGTGTTGGGGGTTCAGTATTGTGGTTCAGTGTTGGGGGTTCAATGTTGGGGTGCCGTGATCGGGGGTTCAGTGATCGGGGGTTCAGTGTTGGGGGTTTAATGTTGGGGTTTCAGTGTTGGGGTTCCTTTTTGGTGGTCAGTTTTGGAGGTTCAATGTTGGGGGTTCAGTGTTGGAGGTCCGTGTTGGGGGTTCAGTGTTGGGGTGTTCAGTGTTGGGTGTTCAGTATTGGGGGTTCAGCTTTGGGGGTTCAGTGTTGCGGGTTCAGGGTTGGGGGTTCAGTGTTGGGGGTTCAGTGTTGGGGGTTCAGTGTTGGAGTTCAGTGTTGGGGTGGTCAGTGTTGGAGGTTCAGTGTTGGGGGATTCAGTGTTGGGGGTTCAGTGTTGGGGATCAGTTTTGGGCGTGGTCAGCGTTGGGGGTTCAGTGATGTGGTTTCAGTGTTGGGGGTTCAGTGTTGGATGATTCGGTATTGGGGTTCAGTGTCGGGGTTCAGTGTTTGGGGGTTCAGTGTTGAGGGGGCAGTGTTGGGGTTCACCGTTCGGGGTTCTGTATTCGGGATCAGTTTTGGGGCTCAGTTTTGGGGTTCAGAGTTGCGGTTCAGTGTTGGGGTCCAGTGTTGGGGGTTCAGTGTTGGAAGTTCAGTGGGGGTCGGTTTGGGGGTTCAGTATTGGGGCTAATTGTTGGGGTGTTCAGCATTGGGGGTTCAGTGTTGGGGGTACAGTGTTGGGGGTCCAGTGTTGGGGATCAGTTTTGGGCGTGGTCAGCGTTGGGGGTTCAGTGATGTGGTTTCAGTGTTGGGGGTTCAGTGTTGGATGATTCGGTATTGGGGTTCAGTGTCGGGGTTCAGTGTTTGGGGGTTCAGTGTTGAGGGGGCAGTGTTGGGGTTCACCGTTCGGGGTTCTGTATTCGGGATCAGTTTTGGGGCTCAGTTTTGGGGTTCAGAGTTGCGGTTCAGTGTTGGGGTCCAGTGTTGGGGGTTCAGTGTTGGAAGTTCAGTGGGGGTCGGTTTGGGGGTTCAGTATTGGGGCTAATTGTTGGGGTGTTCAGCATTGTGGGTTCAGTGTTGGGGGTACAGTGTTGGGGGTCCAGTGTTGGGGGTTCAGTGGTGGGGGTCAGTTTGGGGGTTCAGTTTTGGGGTTCCGTGTTGGGGGTTCAGTATTGTGGTTCAGTGTTGGGGTTTCAGTGTTGGGGTTCAGTGATCGGGGGATCAGTGATCGGGGGTTCTGTGTTGGGGGTTTAATGTTGGGGGTCCGTGTTGGGGGTTCAGTGTTGGGGTGTTCAGTGTTGGGTTTTCAGTATTGGGGGTTCAGCGTTGGAGGTTCAGCGTTGGGGGTTCAGCGTTGGAAGTTCAGTGGGGGTCGGTTTGGGGGTTCAGTATTGGGGCTAATTGTTGGGGTGTTCAGCATTGGGGGTTCAGTGTTGGGGGTACAGTGTTGGGGGTCCAGTGTTGGGGGTTCAGTGGTGGGGGTCAGTTTGGGGGTTCAGTTTTGGGGTTCCGTGTTGGGGGTTCAGTATTGTGGTTCAGTGTTGGGGTTTCAGTGTTGGGGTGCAGTGTTGGGGTTCAGTGATCGGGGGATCAGTGATCGGGGGTTCTGTGTTGGGGGTTTAATGTTGGGGGTCCGTGTTGGGGGTTTAGTGTTGGGGTGTTCAGTGTTGGGTGTTCAGTATTGGGGGTTCAGCGTTGGAGGTTCAGCGTTGGGGGTTCAGCGTTGGGGGTTCAGTGTTGGGGTTCCGTGTTCTGGGTCAGCTGCGGGGGTTCAGTGTTGGGGTTCAGTGTTCGGGAGTTCAGTGTTGGGGGTTCAATGTTGCAGTTTCAGTGTTGGGGTATCAGTTTTGGGAGTTCAATGTTGGGGGTTCAGTGTTGGAGGCCCGTATTGCGGCTCAGTGTTGGGGTGTTCAGTGTTGGAAGTTCAGTATTGAGGTGTCAGCGTTTGGGGTTCAGTGTTGGGTTTCAGTAGTGGGGGGTTCAGCGTTGGGGGTTCAGTGTTGGGGGTCAGCGGCGGGGGTTCAGTGTTGTGGTTCAGTGTTGGGGTTCAGTGTTTGGGTGTTCAGTGTTGGGCTTCAATGTTGTGGGTTCAGTGTCTCGGATTCAGTGTTGTGGGCTCAGTGTTGGGGTTCGGTTTTGGGGTTCAGTGGTGGGTGGTTAGTGTTGGGGTTCAGTTTTGGGGACCCGCGTTGGGGGTTCAGTGTTGGGTGTTTCAGCTTTGGGGTTCAGTGGTAGCGTTCAGTGTTGGGGGTTCAGTGCTGGGGGCCAGTGTTGGGGGGTCAGTGTTTGGGAACAGTGTTGGGGGCACAGTGTTGGGGTTCAGATTCGGGGGTTCAGTGTTGGAGTTCAGTGTTCGGGAGTTCAGTGTTGGGCTTCAATGTTGGGGGTTCAGTGTTGGGGAATCAGTGTCGGGGACTCAATGTTTGGGGGTTCATTGTTGGGGCTCAGTGTTAGGGTTCAGTGTTGGGATTCAGTGTTGGCGGTCAGTGTTGGGGCTCGGAGTTGGGGGTTAAGTTTTGGGTTTCAGTGGTGGGCTGTCAGCATTGGGGTTCAGTGTTCCGGGGGTTCAGCGGCGGGTGATTAATTTTGGGGTTCAGTGTTCGGGTTCAGCATTGCGGGTTCAGTGTTGGGGTTCAGTTTTGGGGGATCCGTGTGGGGTTTCAGTGTTGGGGGGTTCAGCTTTGGGGTTTCGTGTTAGCGTTCAGTGTTGGGGGTTCAGTGCTGGGGGCCAGTGTTGGGGATTCAGTGTTAGGGTTCAGTGTTGCCGGTTCAGGGTTGGGGGTTCAGTGTTGGGGGTTCAGTGTTGGTGGTTCAGTGTTGGAGTTCAGTGTTGGGGTGGTCAGTGTTGGAGGCTCAGTGTTGGGGGATTCAGTGTTGGAGGTTCAGTGTTGGGGATCAGTTTTGGGCGTGGTCAGCGTTGGGGGTTCAGTGTTGGGGTGTTCAGTGTTGGGGGTTCAGTGTTGGGGCTGGTCAGTGTTGGTGGTTCAGTGTTGCGGGGTTCAGTGTTGGGGTTCAGTGTTGTGGTTTCAGTGTTGGGGGTTCTGTGTTGGATGATTCGGTGTTGGGCTTCAGTGTTGGGGTTCAATGTTTGGAGTGGTTCAGTGTTGGGGGTGGTCAGTGTTGGGGGTCCAATGCTGTGGGTTCAGTGTTGGGGATTCAGTGTTGGGGTTCAGTGTTGATGGTTCAGTGTTGGGGTTCAATGTTGGGGGTTCAATGTTGGGGGTTCAATGTTGCGGTTTCAGTGTTGGGGTATCAGTTTTGGGGGTTCAATGTTGGGGGCTCAGTGTTGGAGGTCCGTCTTGCGGCTCAGTGTTGGGGTGTTCAGTGTTGGGGGTTCAGTGTTGGGGTTCTGTGTTGGGGGTCATCGGCCGGGGTTCAGTGTTGGGGTTCAGTGTCGGGGGTTCAGTGTTGGGGTTCAGTGTTTGGGTGTTCGGTGTTGGGCTTCAATGTTGTGGGTTCAGTGTCGCGGATTGTGTTTTGGGGAGCTCAGTGTTGGGGTCAGTGTTGGGGTTCGGTTTTGGGGTGCAGTGGTGGGTGGGTAGTGTTGGGGTTCAGTTTTGGGGACCCGCGTTGGGGGTTCAGTGTTGGGTGTTTCAGCTTTGGGGTTCAGTGGTAGCGTTCAGTGTTGGGGTTCAGTGCTGGGGGCCAGTATTGGGTGGTCAGTGTTAGGGTTCAGTGGTTCAGTGTTAGGGTTCAGTGTTGTGGGTTCAGTGTTGGGGTTCAGTGTTGGAAGTTCAGTGGGGGGTCGGTTTGGTTGTTCAGTATTGGGGCTAATTGTTGGGGTGTTCATCATTGGGGGTACAATGTTGGGGGTTCAGTGTTGGGGATCCAGTGTTGGGGTTCAGTGGCGGGGGTCAGTTTGGGGGTTCAGTATTGTGGTTCCGTGTTGTGGGTTCAGTATTGTGGTTCAGTGTTGGGGGTTCAATGTTGGGGTGCCGTGATCGAGGGTTCAGTGATCGGGGGTTCAGTGTTGGGGGTTTAATGTTGGGGTTTCAGTGTTGGGGTTCCTTTTTGGTGGTCAGTTTTGGAGGTTCAATGTTGGGGGTTCAGTGTTGGAGGTCCGTGTTGGGGGTTCAGTGTTGGGGTGTTCAGTGTTGGGTGTTCAGTATTGGGGGTTCAGCTTTGGGGGTTCAGTGTTGCGGGTTCAGGGTTGGGGGTTCAGTGTTGGGGGTACAGTGTTGGGGGTTCAGTGTTGGGGTGGTCAGTGTTGGAGGTTCAGTGTTGGGGGATTCAGTGTTGGGGGTTCAGTGTTGGGGATCAGTTTTGGGCGTGGTCAGCGTTGGGGGTTCAGTGTTGGGGTGTTCAGTGCTGGGGGTTCAGTGTTGGGGCTGGTCAGTGTTGGTGGTTCAGTGTTGCGGGGTTCAGTGTTGGGGTTCAGTGATGTGGTTTCAGTGTTGGGGGTTCAGTGTTGGATGATTCGGTATTGGGGTTCAGTGTCGGGGTTCAGTGTTTGGGGGTTCAGTGTTGAGGGGGCAGTGTTGGAAGTTCAGTGGGGGTCGGTTTGGGGGTTCAGTATTGGGGCTAATTGTTGGGGTGTTCAGCATTGGGGGTTCAGTGTTGGGGGTACAGTGTTGGGGGTCCAGTGTTGGGGGTTCAGTGGTGGGGGTCAGTTTGGGGGTTCAGTTTTGGGGTTCCGTGTTGGGGGTTCAGTATTGTGGTTCAGTGTTGGGGTTTCAGTGTTGGGGTTCAGTGATCGGGGGATCAGTGATCGGGGGTTCTGTGTTGGGGGTTTAATGTTGGGGGTCCGTGTTGGGGGTTCAGTGTTGGGGTGTTCAGTGTTGTGTGTTCAGTATTGGGGGTTCAGCGTTGGAGGTTCAGCGTTGGGGGTTCAGCGTTGGAAGTTCAGTGGGGGTCGGTTTGGGGGTTCAGTATTGGGGCTAATTGTTGGGGTGTTCAGCATTGGGGGTTCAGTGTTGGGGGTACAGTGTTGGGGGTCCAGTGTTGGGGGTTCAGTGGTGGGGGTCAGTTTGGGGGTTCAGTTTTGGGGTTCCGTGTTGGGGGTTCAGTATTGTGGTTCAGTGTTGGGGTTTCAGTGTTGGGGTGCAGTGTTGGGGTTCAGTGATCGGGGGATCAGTGATCGGGGGTTCTGTGTTGGGGGTTTAATGTTGGGGGTCCGTGTTGGGGGTTCAGTGTTGGGGTGTTCAGTGTTGGGTGTTCAGTATTGGGGGTTCAGCGTTGGAGGTTCAGCGTTGGGGGTTCAGCGTTGGGGGTTCAGTGTTGGGGTTCCGTGTTCTGGGTCAGCTGCGGGGGTTCAGTGTTGGGGTTCAGTGTTCGGGAGTTCAGTGTTGGGGGTTAAATGTTGCAGTTTCAGTGTTGGGGTATCAGTTTTGGGAGTTCAATGTTGGGGGTTCAGTGTTGGAGGTCCGTCTTGCGGCTCAGTGTTGGGGTGTTCAGTGTTGGAAGTTCAGTATTGAGGTGTCAGCGTTTGGGGTTCAGTGTTGGGTTTCAGTGGTGGGGGGTTCAGCGTTGGGGGTTCAGTGTTGGGGGTCAGCGGCGGGGGTTCAGTGTTGTGGTTCAGTGTTGGGGTTCAGTGTTTGGGTGTTCAGTGTTGGGCTTCAATGTTGTGGGTTCAGTGTCTCGGATTCAGTGTTGTGGGCTCAGTGTTGGGGTTCGGTTTTGGGGTTCAGTGGTGGGTGGTTAGTGTTGGGGTTCAGTTTTGGGGACCCGCGTTGGGGGTTCAGTGTTGGGTGTTTCAGCTTTGGGGTTCAGTGGTAGCGTTCAGTGTTGGGGGTTCAGTGCTGGGGGCCAGTGTTGGGGGGTCAGTGTTTGGGAACAGTGTTGGGGGCACAGTGTTGGGGTTCAGATTCGGGGGTTCAGTGTTGGAGTTCAGTGTTCGGGAGTTCAGTGTTGGGCTTCAATGTTGGGGGTTCAGTGTTGGGGAATCAGTGTCGGGGACTCAATGTTTGGGGGTTCATTGTTGGGGCTCAGTGTTAGGGTTCAGTGTTGGGATTCAGTGTTGGCGGTCAGTGTTGGGGCTCGGAGTTGGGGGTTAAGTTTTGGGTTTCAGTGGTGGGCTGTCAGCATTGGGGTTCAGTGTTCCGGGGGTTCAGCGGCGGGTGATTAATTTTGGGGTTCAGTGTTCGGGTTCAGCATTGCGGGTTCAGTGTTGGGGTTCAGTTTTGGGGGATCCGCGTGGGGTTTCAGTGTTGGGGGGTTCAGCTTTGGGGTTTCGTGTTAGCGTTCAGTGTTGGGGGTTCAGTGCTGGGGGCCAGTGTTGGGGATTCAGTGTTAGGGTTCAGTGTTGCCGGTTCAGGGTTGGGGGTTCAGTGTTGGGGGTTCAGTGTTGGTGGTTCAGTGTTGGAGTTCAGTGTTGGGGTGGTCAGTGTTGGAGGCTCAGTGTTGGGGGATTCAGTGTTGGAGGTTCAGTGTTGGGGATCAGTTTTGGGCGTGGTCAGCGTTGGGGGTTCAGTGTTGGGGTGTTCAGTGTTGGGGGTTCAGTGTTGGGGCTGGTCAGTGTTGGTGGTTCAGTGTTGCGGGGTTCAGTGTTGGGGTTCAGTGTTGTGGTTTCAGTGTTGGGGGTTCTGTGTTGGATGATTCGGTGTTGGGCTTCAGTGTTGGGGTTCAATGTTTGGAGTGGTTCAGTGTTGGGGGTGGTCAGTGTTGGGGGTCCAATGCTGTGGGTTCAGTGTTGGGGATTCAGTGTTGGGGTTCAGTGTTGATGGTTCAGTGTTGGGGTTCAATGTTGGGGGTTCAATGTTGGGGGTTCAATGTTGCGGTTTCAGTGTTGGGGTATCAGTTTTGGGGGTTCAATGTTGGGGGCTCAGTGTTGGAGGTCCGTCTTGCGGCTCAGTGTTGGGGTGTTCAGTGTTGGGGGTTCAGTATTGAGGTGTCAGCGTTTCGGGTTCAGTGTTGGGGTGTTCAGCGTCGGGGGTTCAGTGTTGGGGTTCTGTGTTGGGGGTCAGCGGCCGGGGTTCAGTGTTGGGGTTCAGTGTCGGGGGTTCAGTGTTGGGGTTCAGTGTTTGGGTGTTCGGTGTTGGGCTTCAATGTTGTGGGTTCAGTGTCGCGGATTGTGTTTTGGGGAGCTCAGTGTTGGGGTCAGTGTTGGGGTTCGGTTTTGGGGTGCAGTGGTGGGTGGGTAGTGTTGGGGTTCAGTTTTGGGGACCCGCGTTGGGGGTTCAGTGTTGGGTGTTTCAGCTTTGGGGTTCAGTGGTAGCGTTCAGTGTTGGGGTTCAGTGCTGGGGGCCAGTATTGGGTGGTCAGTGTTAGGGTTCAGTGGTTCAGTGTTAGGGTTCAGTGTTGTGGGTTCAGTGTTGGGGTTCAGTGTTGGAAGTTCAGTGGGGGGTCGGTTTGGTTGTTCAGTATTGGGGCTAATTGTTGGGGTGTTCATCATTGGGGGTACAATGTTGGGGGTTCAGTGTTGGGGGTCCAGTGTTGGGGTTCAGTGGCGGGGGTCAGTTTGGGGGTTCAGTATTGTGGTTCCGTGTTGGGGGTTCAGTATTGTGGTTCAGTGTTGGGGGTTCAATGTTGGGGTGCCGTGATCGAGGGTTCAGTGATCGGGGGTTCAGTGTTGGGGGTTTAATGTTGGGGTTTCAGTGTTGGGGTTCCTTTTTGGTGGTCAGTTTTGGAGGTTCAATGTTGGGGGTTCAGTGTTGGAGGTCCGTGTTGGGGGTTCAGTGTTGGGGTGTTCAGTGTTGGGTGTTCAGTATTGGGGGTTCAGCTTTGGGGGTTCAGTGTTGCGGGTTCAGGGTTGGGGGTTCAGTGTTGGGGGTTCAGTGTTGGGGGTTCAGTGTTGGAGTTCAGTGTTGGGGTGGTCAGTGTTGGAGGTTCAGTGTTGGGGGATTCAGTGTTGGGGGTTCAGTGTTGGGGATCAGTTTTGGGCGTGGTCAGCGTTGGGGGTTCAGTGTTGGGGTGTTCAGTGCTGGGGGTTCAGTGTTGGGGCTGGTCAGTGTTGGTGGTTCAGTGTTGCGGGGTTCAGTGTTGGGGTTCAGTGATGTGGTTTCAGTGTTGGGGGTTCAGTGTTGGATGATTCGGTATTGGGGTTCAGTGTCGGGGTTCAGTGTTTGGGGGTTCAGTGTTGAGGGGGCAGTGTTGGAAGTTCAGTGGGGGTCGGTTTGGGGGTTCAGTATTGGGGCTAATTGTTGGGGTGTTCAGCATTGGGTGTTCAGTGTTGGGGGTACAGTGTTGGGGGTCCAGTGTTGGGGGTTCAGTGGTGGGGGTCAGTTTGGGGGTTCAGTTTTGGGGTTCCGTGTTGGGGGTTCAGTATTGTGGTTCAGTGTTGGGGTTTCAGTGTTGGGGTTCAGTGATCGGGGGATCAGTGATCGGGGGTTCTGTGTTGGGGGTTTAATGTTGGGGGTCCGTGTTGGGGGTTCAGCGTTGGGGTGTTCAGTGTTGTGTGTTCAGCGTTGGAGGTTCAGCGTTGGGGGTTCAGCGTTGGAAGTTCAGTGGGGGTCGGTTTGGGGGTTCAGTATTGGGGCTAATTGTTGGGGTGTTCAGCATTGGGGGTTCAGTGTTGGGGGTACAGTGTTGGGGGTCCAGTGTTGGGGGTTCAGTGGTGGGGGTCAGTTTGGGGGTTCAGTTTTGGGGTTCCGTGTTGGGGGTTCAGTATTGTGGTTCAGTGTTGGGGTTTCAGTGTTGGGGTGCAGTGTTGGGGTTCAGTGATCGGGGGATCAGTGATCGGGGGTTCTGTGTTGGGGGTTTAATGTTGGGGGTCCGTGTTGGGGGTTCAGTGTTGGGGTGTTCAGTGTTGGGTGTTCAGTATTGGGGGTTCAGCGTTGGAGGTTCAGCGTTGGGGGTTCAGTGTTGGGGTTCCGTGTTCTGGGTCAGCTGCGGGGGTTCAGTGTTGGGGTTCAGTGTTCGGGAGTTCAGTGTTGGGGGTTAAATGTTGCAGTTTCAGTGTTGGGGTATCAGTTTTGGGAGTTCAATGTTGGGGGTTCAGTGTTGGAGGTCCGTCTTGCGGCTCAGTGTTGGGGTGTTCAGTGTTGGAAGTTCAGTATTGAGGTGTCAGCGTTTGGGGTTCAGTGTTGGGTTTCAGTGGTGGGGGGTTCAGCGTTGGGGGTTCAGTGTTGGGGGTCAGCGGCGGGGGTTCAGTGTTGTGGTTCAGTGTTGGGGTTCAGTGTTTGGGTGTTCAGTGTTGGGCTTCAATGTTGTGGGTTCAGTGTCTCGGATTCAGTGTTGTGGGCTCAGTGTTGGGGTTCGGTTTTGGGGTTCAGTGGTGGGTGGTTAGTGTTGGGGTTCAGTTTTGGGGACCCGCGTTGGGGGTTCAGTGTTGGGTGTTTCAGCTTTGGGGTTCAGTGGTAGCGTTCAGTGTTGGGGGTTCAGTGCTGGGGGCCAGTGTTGGGGGGTCAGTGTTTGGGAACAGTGTTGGGGGCACAGTGTTGGGGTTCAGATTCGGGGGTTCAGTGTTGGAGTTCAGTGTTCGGGAGTTCAGTGTTGGGCTTCAATGTTGGGGGTTCAGTGTTGGGGAATCAGTGTCGGGGACTCAATGTTTGGGGGTTCATTGTTGGGGCTCAGTGTTAGGGTTCAGTGTTGGGATTCAGTGTTGGCGGTCAGTGTTGGGGCTCGGAGTTGGGGGTTAAGTTTTGGGTTTCAGTGGTGGGCTGTCAGCATTGGGGTTCAGTGTTCCGGGGGTTCAGCGGCGGGTGATTAATTTTGGGGTTCAGTGTTCGGGTTCAGCATTGCGGGTTCAGTGTTGGGGTTCAGTTTTGGGGGATCCGTGTGGGGTTTCAGTGTTGGGGGGTTCAGCTTTGGGGTTTCGTGTTAGCGTTCAGTGTTGGGGGTTCAGTGCTGGGGGCCAGTGTTGGGGATTCAGTGTTAGGGTTCAGTGTTGCCGGTTCAGGGTTGGGG
The DNA here is from genome assembly GCF_044704955.1 of Pristiophorus japonicus. Classification (NCBI taxonomy): domain Eukaryota; kingdom Metazoa; phylum Chordata; class Chondrichthyes; family Pristiophoridae; genus Pristiophorus; species Pristiophorus japonicus. Next base: position 58,462,481 of record NC_091993.1, read on the forward strand.
GTTCAGTGTTGGGGGTTCAGTGTTGGTGGTTCAGTGTTGGAGTTCAGTGTTGGGGTGGTCAGTGTTGGAGGCTCAGTGTTGGGGGATTCAGTGTTGGAGGTTCAGTGTTGGGGATCAGTTTTGGGCGTGGTCAGCGTTGGGGGTTCAGTGTTAGGGTGTTCAGTGTTGGGGGTTCAGTGTTGGGGCTGGTCAGTGTTGGTGGTTCAGTGTTGCGGGGTTCAGTGTTGGGGTTCAGTGTTGTGGTTTCAGTGTTGGGGGTTCTGTGTTGGATGATTCGGTGTTGGGCTTCAGTGTTGGGGTTCAATGTTTGGAGTGGTTCAGTGTTGGGGGTGGTCAGTGTTGGGGGTCCAATGCTGTGGGTTCAGTGTTGGGGATTCAGTGTTGGGGTTCAGTGTTGATGGTTCAGTGTTGGGGTTCAATGTTGGGGGTTCAATGTTGGGGGTTCAATGTTGCGGTTTCAGTGTTGGGGTATCAGTTTTGGGGGTTCAATGTTGGGGGCTCAGTGTTGGAGGTCCGTCTTGCGGCTCAGTGTTGGGGTGTTCAGTGTTGGGGGTTCAGTATTGAGGTGTCAGCGTTTCGGGTTCAGTGTTGGGGTGTTCAGCGTCGGGGGTTCAGTGTTGGGGTTCTGTGTTGGGGGTCAGCGGCCGGGGTTCAGTGTTGGGGTTCAGTGTCGGGGGTTCAGTGTTGGGGTTCAGTGTTTGGGTGTTCGGTGTTGGGCTTCAATGTTGTGGGTTCAGTGTCGCGGATTGTGTTTTGGGGAGCTCAGTGTTGGGGTCAGTGTTGGGGTTCGGTTTTGGGGTGCAGTGGTGGGTGGGTAGTGTTGGGGTTCAGTTTTGGGGACCCGCGTTGGGGGTTCAGTGTTGGGTGTTTCAGCTTTGGGGTTCAGTGGTAGCGTTCAGTGTTGGGGTTCAGTGCTGGGGGCCAGTATTGGGTGGTCAGTGTTAGGGTTCAGTGGTTCAGTGTTAGGGTTCAGTGTTGTGGGTTCAGTGTTGGGGTTCAGTGTTGGAAGTTCAGTGGGGGGTCGGTTTGGTTGTTCAGTATTGGGGCTAATTGTTGGGGTGTTCATCATTGGGGGTACAATGTTGGGGGTTCAGTGTTGGGGGTCCAGTGTTGGGGTTCAGTGGCGGGGGTCAGTTTGGGGGTTCAGTATTGTGGTTCCGTGTTGGGGGTTCAGTATTGTGGTTCAGTGTTGGGGGTTCAATGTTGGGGTGCCGTGATCGAGGGTTCAGTGATCGGGGGTTCAGTGTTGGGGGTTTAATGTTGGGGTTTCAGTGTTGGGGTTCCTTTTTGGTGGTCAGTTTTGGAGGTTCAATGTTGGGGGTTCAGTGTTGGAGGTCCGTGTTGGGGGTTCAGTGTTGGGGTGTTCAGTGTTGGGTGTTCAGTATTGGGGGTTCAGCTTTGAGGGTTCAGTGTTGCGGGTTCAGGGTTGGGGGTTCAGTGTTGGGGGTTCAGTGTTGGGGGTTCAGTGTTGGAGTTCAGTGTTGGGGTGGTCAGTGTTGGAGGTTCAGTGTTGGGGGATTCAGTGTTGGGGGTTCAGTGTTGGGGATCAGTTTTGGGCGTGGTCAGCGTTGGGGGTTCAGTGTTGGGGTGTTCAGTGCTGGGGGTTCAGTGTTGGGGCTGGTCAGTGTTGGTGGTTCAGTGTTGCGGGGTTCAGTGTTGGGGTTCAGTGATGTGGTTTCAGTGTTGGGGGTTCAAAGTTGGATGATTCGGTATTGGGGTTCAGTGTCGGGGTTCAGTGTTTGGGGGTTCAGTGTTGAGGGGGCAGTGTTGGAAGTTCAGTGGGGGTCGGTTTGGGGGTTCAGTATTGGGGCTAATTGTTGGGGTGTTCAGCATTGGGGGTTCAGTGTTGGGGGTACAGTGTTGGGGTCCAGTGTTGGGGGTTCAGTGGTGGGGGTCAGTTTGTGGGTTCAGTTTTGGGGTTCCGTGTTGGGGGTTCAGTATTGTGGTTCAGTGTTGGGGTTTCAGTGTTGGGGTTCAGTGATCGGGGGATCAGTGATCGGGGGTTCTGTGTTGGGGGTTTAATGTTGGGGGTCCATGTTGGGGGTTCAGTGTTGGGGTGTTCAGTGTTGTGTGTTCAGTATTGGGGGTTCAGCGTTGGAGGTTCAGCGTTGGGGGTTCAGCGTTGGAAGTTCAGTGGGGGTCGGTTTGGGGGTTCAGTATTGGGGCTAATTGTTGGGGTGTTCAGCATTGGGGGTTCAGTGTTGGGGGTACAGTGTTGGGGGTCCAGTGTTGGGGGTTCAGTGGTGGGGGTCAGTTTGGGGGTTCAGTTTTGGGGTTCCGTGTTGGGGGTTCAGTATTGTGGTTCAGTGTTGGGGTTTCAGTGTTGGGGTGCAGTGTTGGGGTTCAGTGATCGGGGGATCAGTGATCGGGGGTTCTGTGTTGGGGGTTTAATGTTGGGGGTCCGTGTTGGGGGTTCAGTGTTGGGGTGTTCAGTGTTGGGTGTTCAGTATTGGGGGTTCAGCGTTGGAGGTTCAGCGTTGGGGGTTCAGCGTTGGGGGTTCAGTGTTGGGGTTCCGTGTTCTGGGTCAGCTGCGGGGGTTCAGTGTTGGGGTTCAGTGTTCGGGAGTTCAGTGTTGGGGGTTCAATGTTGCAGTTTCAGTGTTGGGGTATCAGTTTTGGGAGTTCAATGTTGGGGGTTCAGTGTTGGAGGTCCGTCTTGCGGCTCAGTGTTGGGGTGTTCAGTGTTGGAAGTTCAGTATTGAGGTGTCAGCGTTTGGGGTTCAGTGTTGGGTTTCAGTGGTGGGGGGTTCAGCGTTGGGGGTTCAGTGTTGGGGGTCAGCGGCGGGGGTTCAGTGTTGTGGTTCAGTGTTGGGGTTCAGTGTTTGGGTGTTCAGTGTTGGGCTTCAATGTTGTGGGTTCAGTGTCTCGGATTCAGTGTTGTGGGCTCAGTGTTGGGGTTCGGTTTTGGGGTTCAGTGGTGGGTGGTTAGTGTTGGGGTTCAGTTTTGGGGACCCGCGTTGGGGGTTCAGTGTTGGGTGTTTCAGCTTTGGGGTTCAGTGGTAGCGTTCAGTGTTGGGGGTTCAGTGCTGGGGGCCAGTGTTGGGGGGTCAGTGTTTGGGAACAGTGTTGGGGGCACAGTGTTGGGGTTCAGATTCGGGGGTTCAGTGTTGGAGTTCAGTGTTCGGGAGTTCAGTGTTGGGCTTCAATGTTGGGGGTTCAGTGTTGGGGAATCAGTGTCGGGGACTCAATGTTTGGGGGTTCATTGTTGGGGCTCAGTGTTAGGGTTCAGTGTTGGGATTCAGTGTTGGCGGTCAGTGTTGGGGCTCGGAGTTGGGGGTTAAGTTTTGGGTTTCAGTGGTGGGCTGTCAGCATTGGGGTTCAGTGTTCCGGGGGTTCAGCGGCGGGTGATTAATTTTGGGGTTCAGTGTTCTGGTTCAGCATTGCGGGTTCAGTGTTGGGGTTCAGTTTTGGGGGATCCGTGTGGGGTTTCAGTGTTGGGGGGTTCAGCTTTGGGGTTTCGTGTTAGCGTTCAGTGTTGGGGGTTCAGTGCTGGGGGCCAGTGTTGGGGATTCAGTGTTAGGGTTCAGTGTTGCCGGTTCAGGGTTGGGGGTTCAGTGTTGGGGGTTCAGTGTTGGTGGTTCAGTGTTGGAGTTCAGTGTTGGGGTGGTCAGTGTTGGAGGCTCAGTGTTGGGGGATTCAGTGTTGGAGGTTCAGTGTTGGGGATCAGTTTTGGGCGTGGTCAGCGTTGGGGGTTCAGTGTTGGGGTGTTCAGTGTTGGGGGTTCAGTGTTGGGGCTGGTCAGTGTTGGTGGTTCAGTGTTGCGGGGTTCAGTGTTGGGGTTCAGTGTTGTGGTTTCAGTGTTGGGGGTTCTGTGTTGGATGATTCGGTGTTGGGCTTCAGTGTTGGGGTTCAATGTTTGGAGTGGTTCAGTGTTGGGGGTGGTCAGTGTTGGGGGTCCAATGCTGTGGGTTCAGTGTTGGGGATTCAGTGTTGGGGTTCAGTGTTGATGGTTCAGTGTTGGGGTTCAATGTTGGGGGTTCAATGTTGCGGTTTCAGTGTTGGGGTATCAGTTTTGGGGGTTCAATGTTGGGGGCTCAGTGTTGGAGGTCCGTCTTGCGGCTCAGTGTTGGGGTGTTCAGTGTTGGGGGTTCAGTATTGAGGTGTCAGCGTTTCGGGTTCAGTGTTGGGGTGTTCAGCGTCGGGGGTTCAGTGTTGGGGTTCTGTGTTGGGGGTCAGCGGCCGGGGTTCAGTGTTGGGGTTCAGTGTCGGGGGTTCAGTGTTGGGGTTCAGTGTTTGGGTGTTCGGTGTTGGGCTTCAATGTTGTGGGTTCAGTGTCGCGGATTGTGTTTTGGGGAGCTCAGTGTTGGGGGCAGTGTTGGGGTTCGGTTTTGGGGTGCAGTGGTGGGTGGGTAGTGTTGGGGTTCAGTTTTGGGGACCCGCGTTGGGGGTTCAGTGTTGGGTGTTTCAGCTTTGGGGTTCAGTGGTAGCGTTCAGTGTTGGGGTTCAGTGCTGGGGGCCAGTATTGGGTGGTCAGTGTTAGGGTTCAGTGGTTCAGTGTTAGGGTTCAGTGTTGTGGGTTCAGTGTTGGGGTTCAGTGTTGGAAGTTCAGTGGGGGGTCGGTTTGGTTGTTCAGTATTGGGGCTAATTGTTGGGGTGTTCATCATTGGGGGTACAATGTTGGGGGTTCAGTGTTGGGGTTCAGTGGCGGGGGTCAGTTTGGGGGTTCAGTATTGTGGTTCCGTGTTGGGGGTTCAGTATTGTGGTTCAGTGTTGGGGGTTCAATGTTGGGGTGCCGTGATCGAGGGTTCAGTGATCGGGGGTTCAGTGCTGGGGGTTTAATGTTGGGGTTTCAGTGTTGGGGTTCCTTTTTGGTGGTCAGTTTTGGAGGTTCAATGTTGGGGGTTCAGTGTTGGAGGTCCGTGTTGGGGGTTCAGTGTTGGGGTGTTCAGTGTTGGGTGTTCAGTATTGTGGTTCAGTGTTGGGGTTTCAGTGTTGGGGTGCAGTGTTGGGGTTCAGTGATCGGGGGATCAGTGATCGGGGGTTCTGTGTTGGGGGTTTAATGTTGGGGGTCCGTGTTGGGGGTTCAGTGTTGGGGTGTTCAGTGTTGGGTGTTCAGTATTGGGGGTTCAGCGTTGGAGGTTCAGCGTTGGGGGTTCAGCGTTGGGGGTTCAGTGTTGGGGTTCCGTGTTCTGGGTCAGCTGCGGGGGTTCAGTGTTGGGGTTCAGTGTTCGGGAGTTCAGTGTTGGGGGTTAAATGTTGCAGTTTCAGTGTTGGGGTATCAGTTTTGGGAGTTCAATGTTGGGGGTTCAGTGTTGGAGGTCCGTCTTGCGGCTCAGTGTTGGGGTGTTCAGTGTTGGAAGTTCAGTATTGAGGTGTCAGCGTTTGGGGTTCAGTGTTGGGTTTCAGTGGTGGGGGGTTCAGCGTTGGGGGTTCAGTGTTGGGGGTCAGCGGCGGGGGTTCAGTGTTGTGGTTCAGTGTTGGGGTTCAGTGTTTGGGTGTTCAGTGTTGGGCTTCAATGTTGTGGGTTCAGTGTCTCGGATTCAGTGTTGTGGGCTCAGTGTTGGGGTTCGGTTTTGGGGTTCAGTGGTGGGTGGTTAGTGTTGGGGTTCAGTTTTGGGGACCCGCGTTGGGGGTTCAGTGTTGGGTGTTTCAGCTTTGGGGTTCAGTGGTAGCGTTCAGTGTTGGGGGTTCAGTGCTGGGGGCCAGTGTTGGGGGGTCAGTGTTTGGGAACAGTGTTGGGGGCACAGTGTTGGGGTTCAGATTCGGGGGTTCAGTGTTGGAGGTTCAGTGTTGGGGATCAGTTTTGGGCGTGGTCAGCGTTGGGGGTTCAGTGTTGGGGTGTTCAGTGTTGGGGATTCAGTGTTGGGGCTGGTCAGTGTTGGTGGTTCAGTGTTGCGGGGTTCAGTGTTGGGGTTCAGTGTTGTGGTTTCAGTGTTGGGGGTTCTGTGTTGGATGATTCGGTGTTGGGCTTCAGTGTTGGGGTTCAATGTTTGGAGTGGTTCAGTGTTGGGGGTGGTCAGTGTTGGGGGTCCAATGCTGTGGGTTCAGTGTTGGGGATTCAGTGTTGGGGTTCAGTGTTGATGGTTCAGTGTTGGGGTTCAATGTTGGGGGTTCAATGTTGGGGGTTCAATGTTGCGGTTTCAGTGTTGGAGTATCAGTTTTGGGGGTTCAATGTTGGGGGCTCAGTGTTGGAGGTCCGTCTTGCGGCTCAGTGTTGGGGTGTTCAGTGTTGGGGGTTCAGTATTGAGGTGTCAGCGTTTCGGGTTCAGTGTTGGGGTGTTCAGCGTCGGGGGTTCAGTGTTGGGGTTCTGTGTTGGGGGTCAGCGGCCGGGGTTCAGTGTTGGGGTTCAGTGTCGGGGGTTCAGTGTTGGGGTTCAGTGTTTGGGTGTTCGGTGTTGGGGAATCAGTGTCGGGGACTCAATGTTTGGGGGTTCATTGTTGGGGCTCAGTGTTAGGGTTCAGTGTTGGGATTCCGTGTTGGCGGTCAGTGTTGGGGCTCGGAGTTGGGGGTTAAGTTTTGGGTTTCAGTGGTGGGCTGTCAGCATTGGGGTTCAGTGTTCCGGGGGTTCAGCGGCGGGTGATTAATTTTGGGGTTCAGTGTTCGGGTTCAGCATTGCGGGTTCAGTGTTGGGGTTCAGTTTTGGGGGATCCGTGTGGGGTTTCAGTGTTGGGGGTTCAGCTTTGGGGTTTCGTGTTAGCGTTCAGTGTTGGGGGTTCAGTGCTGGGGGCCAGTGTTGGGGATTCAGTGTTAGGGTTCAGTGTTGCCGGTTCAGGGTTGGGGGTTCAGTGTTGGGGGTTCAGTGTTGGTGGTTCAGTGTTGGAGTTCAGTGTTGGGGTGGTCAGTGTTGGAGGCTCAGTGTTGGGGGATTCAGTGTTGGAGGTTCAGTGTTGGGGATCAGTTTTGGGCGTGGTCAGCGTTGGGGGTTCAGTGTTGGGGTGTTCAGTGTTGGGGGTTCAGTGTTGGGGCTGGTCAGTGTTGGTGGTTCAGTGTTGTGGGGTTCAGTGTTGGGGTTCAGTGTTGTGGTTTCAGTGTTGGGGGTTCTGTGTTGGATGATTCGGTGTTGGGCTTCAGTGTTGGGGTTCAATGTTTGGAGTGGTTCAGTGTTGGGGGTGGTCAGTGTTGGGGGTCCAATGCTGTGGGTTCAGTGTTGGGGATTCAGTGTTGGGGTTCAGTGTTGATGGTTCAGTGTTGGGGTTCAATGTTGGGGGTTCAATGTTGGGGGTTCAATGTTGCGGTTTCAGTGTTGGGGTATCAGTTTTGGGGGTTCAATGTTGGGGGCTCAGTGTTGGAGGTCCGTCTTGCGGCTCAGTGTTGGGGTGTTCAGTGTTGGGGGTTCAGTATTGAGGTGTCAGCGTTTCGGGTTCAGTGTTGGGGTGTTCAGCGTCGGGGGTTCAGTGTTGGGGTTCTGTGTTGGGGGTCAGCGGCCGGGGTTCAGTGTTGGGGTTCAGTGTCGGGGGTTCAGTGTTGGGGTTCAGTGTTTGGGTGTTCGGTGTTGGTCTTCAATGTTGTGGGTTCAGTGTCGCGGATTGTGTTTTGGGGAGCTCAGTGTTGGGGGCAGTGTTGGGGTTCGGTTTTGGGGTGCAGTGGTGGGTGGGTAGTGTTGGGGTTCAGTTTTGGGGACCCGCGTTGGGGGTTCAGTGTTGGGTGTTTCAGCTTTGGGGTTCAGTGGTAGCGTTCAGTGTTGGGGTTCAGTGCTGGGGGCCAGTATTGGGTGGTCAGTGTTAGGGTTCAGTGGTTCAGTGTTAGGGTTCAGTGTTGTGGGTTCAGTGTTGGGGTTCAGTGTTGGAAGTTCAGTGGGGGGTCGGTTTGGTTGTTCAGTATTGGGGCTAATTGTTGGGGTGTTCATCATTGGGGGTACAATGTTGGGGGTTCAGTGTTGGGGGTCCAGTGTTGGGGTTCAGTGGCGGGGGTCAGTTTGGGGGTTCAGTATTGTGGTTCCGTGTTGGGGGTTCAGTATTGTGGTTCAGTGTTGGGGGTTCAATGTTGGGGTGCCGTGATCGAGGGTTCAGTGATCGGGGGTTCAGTGTTGGGGGTTTAATGTTGGGGTTTCAGTGTTGGGGTTCCTTTTTGGTGGTCAGTTTTGGAGGTTCAATGTTGGGGGTTCAGTGTTGGAGGTCCGTGTTGGGGGTTCAGTGTTGGGGTGTTCAGTGTTGGGTGTTCAGTATTGTGGTTCAGTGTTGGGGTTTCAGTGTTGGGGTGCAGTGTTGGGGTTCAGTGATCGGGGGATCAGTGATCGGGAGTTCTGTGTTGGGGGTTTAATGTTGGGGGTCCGTGTTGGGGGTTCAGTGTTGGGGTGTTCAGTGTTGGGTGTTCAGTATTGGGGGTTCAGCGTTGGAGGTTCAGCGTTGGGGGTTCAGCGTTGGGGGTTCAGTGTTGGGGTTCCGTGTTCTGGGTCAGCTGCGGGGGTTCAGTGTTGGGGTTCAGTGTTCGGGAGTTCAGTGTTGGGGGTTAAATGTTGCAGTTTCAGTGTTGGGGTATCAGTTTTGGGAGTTCAATGTTGGGGGTTCAGTGTTGGAGGTCCGTCTTGCGGCTCAGTGTTGGGGTGTTCAGTGTTGGAAGTTCAGTATTGAGGTGTCAGCGTTTGGGGTTCAGTGTTGGGTTTCAGTGGTGGGGGGTTCAGCGTTGGGGGTTCAGTGTTGGGGGTCAGCGGCGGGGGTTCAGTGTTGTGGTTCAGTGTTGGGGTTCAGTGTTTGGGTGTTCAGTGTTGGGCTTCAATGTTGTGGGTTCAGTGTCTCGGATTCAGTGTTGTGGGCTCAGTGTTGGGGTTCGGTTTTGGGGTTCAGTGGTGGGTGGTTAGTGTTGGGGTTCAGTTTTGGGGACCCGCGTTGGGGGTTCAGTGTTGGGTGTTTCAGCTTTGGGGTTCAGTGGTAGCGTTCAGTGTTGGGGGTTCAGTGCTGGGGGCCAGTGTTGGGGGGTCAGTGTTTGGGAACAGTGTTGGGGGCACAGTGTTGGGGTTCAGATTCGGGGGTTCAGTGTTGGAGGTTCAGTGTTGGGGATCAGTTTTGGGCGTGGTCAGCGTTGGGGGTTCAGTGTTGGGGTGTTCAGTGTTGGGGGTTCAGTGTTGGGGCTGGTCAGTGTTGGTGGTTCAGTGTTGCGGGGTTCAGTGTTGGGGTTCAGTGTTGTGGTTTCAGTGTTGGGGGTTCTGTGTTGGATGATTCGGTGTTGGGCTTCAGTGTTGGGGTTCAATGTTTGGAGTGGTTCAGTGTTGGGGGTGGTCAGTGTTGGGGGTCCAATGCTGTGGGTTCAGTGTTGGGGATTCAGTGTTGGGGTTCAGTGTTGATGGTTCAGTGTTGGGGTTCAATGTTGGGGGTTCAATGTTGGGGGTTCAATGTTGCGGTTTCAGTGTTGGGGTATCAGTTTTGGGGGTTCAATGTTGGGGGCTCAGTGTTGGAGGTCCGTCTTGCGGCTCAGTGTTGGGGTGTTCAGTGTTGGGGGTTCAGTATTGAGGTGTCAGCGTTTCGGGTTCAGTGTTGGGGTGTTCAGCGTCGGGGGTTCAGTGTTGGGGTTCTGTGTTGGGGGTCAGCGGCCGGGGTTCAGTGTTGGGGTTCAGTGTCGGGGGTTCAGTGTTGGGGTTCAGTGTTTGGGTGTTCGGTGTTGGGCTTCAATGTTGTGGGTTCAGTGTCGCGGATTGTGTTTTGGGGAGCTCAGTGTTGGGGTCAGTATTGGGGTTCGGTTTTGGGGTGCAGTGGTGGGTGGGTAGTGTTGGGGTTCAGTTTTGGGGACCCGCGTTGGGGGTTCAGTGTTGGGTGTTTCAGCTTTGGGGTTCAGTGGTAGCGTTCAGTGTTGGGGTTCAGTGCTGGGGGCCAGTATTGGGTGGTCAGTGTTAGGGTTCAGTGGTTCAGTGTTAGGGTTCAGTGTTGTGGGTTCAGTGTTGGGGTTCAGTGTTGGAAGTTCAGTGGGGGGTCGGTTTGGTTGTTCAGTATTGGGGCTAATTGTTGGGGTGTTCATCATTGGGGGTACAATGTTGGGGGTTCAGTGTTGGGGGTCCAGTGTTGGGGTTCAGTGGCGGGGGTCAGTTTGGGGGTTCAGTATTGTGGTTCCGTGTTGGGGGTTCAGTATTGTGGTTCAGTGTTGGGGGTTCAATGTTGGGGTGCCGTGATCGAGGGTTCAGTGATCGGGGGTTCAGTGTTGGGGGTTTAATGTTGGGGTTTCAGTGTTGGGGTTCCTTTTTGGTGGTCAGTTTTGGAGGTTCAATGTTGGGGGTTCAGTGTTGGAGGTCCGTGTTGGGGGTTCAGTGTTGGGGTGTTCAGTGTTGGGTGTTCAGTATTGGGGGTTCAGCTTTGGGGGTTCAGTGTTGCGGGTTCAGGGTTGGGGGTTCAGTGTTGGGGGTTCAGTGTTGGGGGTTCAGTGTTGGAGTTCAGTGTTGGGGTGGTCAGTGTTGGAGGTTCAGTGTTGGGGGATTCAGTGTTGGGGGTTCAGTGTTGGGGATCAGTTTTGGGCGTGGTCAGCGTTGGGGGTTCAGTGTTGGGGTGTTCAGTGCTGGGGGTTCAGTGTTGGGGCTGGTCAGTGTTGGTGGTTCAGTGTTGCGGGGTTCAGTGTTGGGGTTCAGTGATGTGGTTTCAGTGTTGGGGGTTCAGTGTTGGATGATTCGGTATTGGGGTTCAGTGTCGGGGTTCAGTGTTTGGGGGTTCAGTGTTGAGGGGGCAGTGTTGGAAGTTCAGTGGGGGTCGGTTTGGGGGTTCAGTATTGGGGCTAATTGTTGGGGTGTTCAGCATTGGGGGTTCAGTGTTGGGGGTACAGTGTTGGGGGTCCAGTGTTGGGGGTTCAGTGGTGGGGGTCAGTTTGGGGGTTCAGTTTTGGGGTTCCGTGTTGGGGGTTCAGTATTGTGGTTCAGTGTTGGGGTTTCAGTGTTGGGGTTCAGTGATCGGGGGATCAGTGATCGGGGGTTCTGTGTTGGGGGTTTAATGTTGGGGGTCCATGTTGGGGGTTCAGTGTTGGGGTGTTCAGTGTTGTGTGTTCAGTATTGGGGGTTCAGCGTTGGAGGTTCAGCGTTGGGGGTTCAGCGTTGGAAGTTCAGTGGGGGTCGGTTTGGGGGTTCAGTATTGGGGCTAATTGTTGGGGTGTTCAGCATTGGGGGTTCAGTGTTGGGGGTACAGTGTTGGGGGTCCAGTGTTGGGGGTTCAGTGGTGGGGGTCAGTTTGGGGGTTCAGTTTTGGGGTTCCGTGTTGGGGGTTCAGTATTGTGGTTCAGTGTTGGGGTTTCAGTGTTGGGGTGCAGTGTTGGGGTTCAGTGATCGGGGGATCAGTGATCGGGGGTTCTGTGTTGGGGGTCCGTGTTGGGGGTTCAGTGTTGGGGTGTTCAGTGTTGGGTGTTCAGTATTGGGGGTTCAGCGTTGGAGGTTCAGCGTTGGGGGTTCAGCGTTGGGGGTTCAGTGTTGGGGTTCCGTGTTCTGGGTCAGCTGCGGGGGTTCAGTGTTGGGGTTCAGTGTTCGGGAGTTCAGTGTTGGGGGTTCAATGTTGCAGTTTCAGTGTTGGGGTATCAGTTTTGGGAGTTCAATGTTGGGGGTTCAGTGTTGGAGGTCCGTCTTGCGGCTCAGTGTTGGGGTGTTCAGTGTTGGAAGTTCAGTATTGAGGTGTCAGCGTTTGGGGTTCAGTGTTGGGTTTCAGTGGTGGGGGGTTCAGCGTTGGGGGTTCAGTGTTGGGGGTCAGCGGCGGGGGTTCAGTGTTGTGGTTCAGTGTTGGGGTTCAGTGTTTGGGTGTTCAGTGTTGGGCTTCAATGTTGTGGGTTCAGTGTCTCGGATTCAGTGTTGTGGGCTCAGTGTTGGGGTTCGGTTTTGGGGTTCAGTGGTGGGTGGTTAGTGTTGGGGTTCAGTTTTGGGGACCCGCGTTGGGGGTTCAGTGTTGGGTGTTTCAGCTTTGGGGTTCAGTGGTAGCGTTCAGTGTTGGGGGTTCAGTGCTGGGGGCCAGTGTTGGGGGGTCAGTGTTTGGGAACAGTGTTGGGGGCACAGTGTTGGGGTTCAGATTCGGGGGTTCAGTGTTGGAGTTCAGTGTTCGGGAGTTCAGTGTTGGGCTTCAATGTTGGGGGTTCAGTGTTGGGGAATCAGTGTCGGGGACTCAATGTTTGGGGGTTCATTGTTGGGGCTCAGTGTTAGGGTTCAGTGTTGGGATTCAGTGTTGGCGGTCAGTGTTGGGGCTCGGAGTTGGGGGTTAAGTTTTGGGTTTCAGTGGTGGGCTGTCAGCATTGGGGTTCAGTGTTCCGGGGGTTCAGCGGCGGGTGATTAATTTTGGGGTTCAGTGTTCTGGTTCAGCATTGCGGGTTCAGTGTTGGGGTTCAGTTTTGGGGGATCCGTGTGGGGTTTCAGTGTTGGGGGGTTCAGCTTTGGGGTTTCGTGTTAGCGTTCAGTGTTGGGGGTTCAGTGCTGGGGGCCAGTGTTGGGGATTCAGTGTTAGGGTTCAGTGTTGCCGGTTCAGGGTTGGGGGTTCAGTGTTGGGGGTTCAGTGTTGGTGGTTCAGTGTTGGAGTTCAGTGTTGGGGTGGTCAGTGTTGGAGGCTCAGTGTTGGGGGATTCAGTGTTGGAGGTTCAGTGTTGGGGATCAGTTTTGGGCGTGGTCAGCGTTGGGGGTTCAGTGTTGGGGTGTTCAGTGTTGGGGGTTCAGTGTTGGGGCTGGTCAGTGTTGGTGGTTCAGTGTTGCGGGGTTCAGTGTTGGGGTTCAGTGTTGTGGTTTCAGTGTTGGGGGTTCTGTGTTGGATGATTCGGTGTCGGGCTTCAGTGTTGGGGTTCAATGTTTGGAGTGGTTCAGTGTTGGGGGTGGTCAGTGTTGGGGGTCCAATGCTGTGGGTTCAATGTTGGGGATTCAGTGTTGGGGTTCAGTGTTGATGGTTCAGTGTTGGGGTTCAATGTTGGGGGTTCAATGTTGGGGGTTCAATGTTGCGGTTTCAGTGTTGGGGTATCAGTTTTGGGGGTTCAATGTTGGGGGCTCAGTGTTGGAGGTCCGTCTTGCGGCTCAGTGTTGGGGTGTTCAGTGTTGGGGGTTCAGTATTGAGGTGTCAGCGTTTCGGGTTCAGTGTTGGGGTGTTCAGCGTCGGGGGTTCAGTGTTGGGGTTCTGTGTTGGGGGTCAGCGGCCGGGGTTCAGTGTTGGGGTTCAGTGTCGGGGGTTCAGTGTTGGGGTTCAGTGTTTGGGTGTTCGGTGTTGGGCTTCAATGTTGTGGGTTCAGTGTCGCGGATTGTGTTTTGGGGAGCTCAGTGTTGGGGGCAGTGTTGGGGTTCGGTTTTGGGGTGCAGTGGTGGGTGGGTAGTGTTGGGGTTCAGTTTTGGGGACCCGCGTTGGGGGTTCAGTGTTGGGTGTTTCAGCTTTGGGGTTCAGTGGTAGCGTTCAGTGTTGGGGTTCAGTGCTGGGGGCCAGTATTGGGTGGTCAGTGTTAGGGTTCAGTGGTTCAGTGTTAGGGTTCAGTGTTGTGGGTTCAGTGTTGGGGTTCAGTGTTGGAAGTTCAGTGGGGGGTCGGTTTGGTTGTTCAGTATTGGGGCTAATTGTTGGGGTGTTCATCATTGGGGGTACAATGTTGGGGGTTCAGTGTTGGGGTTCAGTGGCGGGGGTCAGTTTGGGGGTTCAGTATTGTGGTTCCGTGTTGGGGGTTCAGTATTGTGGTTCAGTGTTGGGGGTTCAATGTTGGGGTGCCGTGATCGAGGGTTCAGTGATCGGGGGTTCAGTGCTGGGGGTTTAATGTTGGGGTTTCAGTGTTGGGGTTCCTTTTTGGTGGTCAGTTTTGGAGGTTCAATGTTGGGGGTTCAGTGTTGGAGGTCCGTGTTGGGGGTTCAGTGTTGGGGTGTTCAGTGTTGGGTGTTCAGTATTGTGGTTCAGTGTTGGGGTTTCAGTGTTGGGGTGCAGTGTTGGGGTTCAGTGATCGGGGGATCAGTGATCGGGGGTTCTGTGTTGGGGGTTTAATGTTGGGGGTCCGTGTTGGGGGTTCAGTGTTGGGGTGTTCAGTGTTGGGTGTTCAGTATTGGGGGTTCAGCGTTGGAGGTTCAGCGTTAGGGGTTCAGCGTTGGGGGTTCAGTGTTGGGGTTCCGTGTTCTGGGTCAGCTGCGGGGGTTCAGTGTTGGGGTTCAGTGTTCGGGAGTTCAGTGTTGGGGGTTAAATGTTGCAGTTTCAGTGTTGGGGTATCAGTTTTGGGAGTTCAATGTTGGGGGTTCAGTGTTGGAGGTCCGTCTTGCGGCTCAGTGTTGGGGTGTTCAGTGTTGGAAGTTCAGTATTGAGGTGTCAGCGTTTGGGGTTCAGTGTTGGGTTTCAGTGGTGGGGGGTTCAGCGTTGGGGGTTCAGTGTTGGGGGTCAGCGGCGGGGGTTCAGTGTTGTGGTTCAGTGTTGGGGTTCAGTGTTTGGGTGTTCAGTGTTGGGCTTCAATGTTGTGGGTTCAGTGTCTCGGATTCAGTGTTGTGGGCTCAGTGTTGGGGTTCGGTTTTGGGGTTCAGTGGTGGGTGGTTAGTGTTGGGGTTCAGTTTTGGGGACCCGCGTTGGGGGTTCAGTGTTGGGTGTTTCAGCTTTGGGGTTCAGTGGTAGCGTTCAGTGTTGGGGGTTCAGTGCTGGGGGCCAGTGTTGGGGGGTCAGTGTTTGGGAACAGTGTTGGGGGCACAGTGTTGGGGTTCAGATTCGGGGGTTCAGTGTTGGAGGTTCAGTGTTGGGGATCAGTTTTGGGCGTGGTCAGCGTTGGGGGTTCAGTGTTGGGGTGTTCAGTGTTGGGGGTTCAGTGTTGGGGCTGGTCAGTGTTGGTGGTTCAGTGTTGCGGGGTTCAGTGTTGGGGTTCAGTGTTGTGGTTTCAGTGTTGGGGGTTCTGTGTTGGATGATTCGGTGTTGGGCTTCAGTGTTGGGGTTCAATGTTTGGAGTGGTTCAGTGTTGGGGGTGGTCAGTGTTGGGGGTCCAATGCTGTGGGTTCAGTGTTGGGGATTCAGTGTTGGGGTTCAGTGTTGATGGTTCAGTGTTGGGGTTCAATGTTGGGGGTTCAATGTTGGGGGTTCAATGTTGCGGTTTCAGTGTTGGAGTATCAGTTTTGGGGGTTCAATGTTGGGGGCTCAGTGTTGGAGGTCCGTCTTGCGGCTCAGTGTTGGGGTGTTCAGTGTTGGGGGTTCAGTATTGAGGTGTCAGCGTTTCGGGTTCAGTGTTGGGGTGTTCAGCGTCGGGGGTTCAGTGTTGGGGTTCTGTGTTGGGGGTCAGCGGCCGGGGTTCAGTGTTGGGGTTCAGTGTCGGGGGTTCAGTGTTGGGGTTCAGTGTTTGGGTGTTCGGTGTTGGGGAATCAGTGTCGGGGACTCAATGTTTGGGGGTTCATTGTTGGGGCTCAGTGTTAGGGATCAGTGTTGGGATTCCGTGTTGGCGGTCAGTGTTGGGGCTCGGAGTTGGGGGTTAAGTTTTGGGTTTCAGTGGTGGGCTGTCAGCATTGGGGTTCAGTGTTCCGGGGGTTCAGCGGCGGGTGATTAATTTTGGGGTTCAGTGTTCGGGTTCAGCATTGCGGGTTCAGTGTTGGGGTTCAGTTTTGGGGGATCCGTGTGGGGTTTCAGTGTTGGGGGTTCAGCTTTGGGGTTTCGTGTTAGCGTTCAGTGTTGGGGGTTCAGTGCTGGGGGCCAGTGTTGGGGATTCAGTGTTAGGGTTCAGTGTTGCCGGTTCAGGGTTGGGGGTTCAGTGTTGGGGGTTCAGTGTTGGTGGTTCAGTGTTGGAGTTCAGTGTTGGGGTGGTCAGTGTTGGAGGCTCAGTGTTGGGGGATTCAGTGTTGGAGGTTCAGTGTTGGGGATCAGTTTTGGGCGTGGTCAGCGTTGGGGGTTCAGTGTTGGGGTGTTCAGTGTTGGGGGTTCAGTGTTGGGGCTGGTCAGTGTTGGTGGTTCAGTGTTGTGGGGTTCAGTGTTGGGGTTCAGTGTTGTGGTTTCAGTGTTGGGGGTTCTGTGTTGGATGATTCGGTGTTGGGCTTCAGTGTTGGGGTTCAATGTTTGGAGTGGTTCAGTGTTGGGGGTGGTCAGTGTTGGGGGTCCAATGCTGTGGGTTCAGTGTTGGGGATTCAGTGTTGGGGTTCAGTGTTGATGGTTCAGTGTTGGGGTTCAATGTTGGGGGTTCAATGTTGGGGGTTCAATGTTGCGGTTTCAGTGTTGGGTATCAGTTTTGGGGGTTCAATGTTGGGGGCTCAGTGTTGGAGGTCCGTCTTGCGGCTCAGTGTTGGGGTGTTCAGTGTTGGGGGTTCAGTATTGAGGTGTCAGCGTTTCGGGTTCAGTGTTGGGGTGTTCAGCGTCGGGGGTTCAGTGTTGGGGTTCTGTGTTGGGGGTCAGCGGCCGGGGTTCAGTGTTGGGGTTCAGTGTCGGGGGTTCAGTGTTGGGGTTCAGTGTTTGGGTGTTCGGTGTTGGTCTTCAATGTTGTGGGTTCAGTGTCGCGGATTGTGTTTTGGGGAGCTCAGTGTTGGGGGCAGTGTTGGGGTTCGGTTTTGGGGTGCAGTGGTGGGTGGGTAGTGTTGGGGTTCAGTTTTGGGGACCCGCGTTGGGGGTTCAGTGTTGGGTGTTTCAGCTTTGGGGTTCAGTGGTAGCGTTCAGTGTTGGGGTTCAGTGCTGGGGGCCAGTATTGGGTGGTCAGTGTTAGGGTTCAGTGGTTCAGTGTTAGGGTTCAGTGTTGTGGGTTCAGTGTTGGGGTTCAGTGTTGGAAGTTCAGTGGGGGGTCGGTTTGGTTGTTCAGTATTGGGGCTAATTGTTGGGGTGTTCATCATTGGGGGTACAATGTTGGGGGTTCAGTGTTGGGGGTCCAGTGTTGGGGTTCAGTGGCGGGGGTCAGTTTGGGGGTTCAGTATTGTGGTTCCGTGTTGGGGGTTCAGTATTGTGGTTCAGTGTTGGGGGTTCAATGTTGGGGTGCCGTGATCGAGGGTTCAGTGATCGGGGGTTCAGTGTTGGGGGTTTAATGTTGGGGTTTCAGTGTTGGGGTTCCTTTTTGGTGGTCAGTTTTGGAGGTTCAATGTTGGGGGTTCAGTGTTGGAGGTCCGTGTTGGGGGTTCAGTGTTGGGGTGTTCAGTGTTGGGTGTTCAGTATTGTGGTTCAGTGTTGGGGTTTCAGTGTTGGGGTGCAGTGTTGGGGTTCAGTGATCGGGGGATCAGTGATCGGGGGTTCTGTGTTGGGGGTTTAATGTTGGGGGTCCGTGTTGGGGGTTCAGTGTTGGGGTGTTCAGTGTTGGGTGTTCAGTATTGGGGGTTCAGCGTTGGAGGTTCAGCGTTGGGGGTTCAGCGTTGGGGGTTCAGTGTTGGGGTTCCGTGTTCTGGGTCAGCTGCGGGGGTTCAGTGTTGGGGTTCAGTGTTCGGGAGTTCAGTGTTGGGGGTTAAATGTTGCAGTTTCAGTGTTGGGGTATCAGTTTTGGGAGTTCAATGTTGGGGGTTCAGTGTTGGAGGTCCGTCTTGCGGCTCAGTGTTGGGGTGTTCAGTGTTGGAAGTTCAGTATTGAGGTGTCAGCGTTTGGGGTTCAGTGTTGGGTTTCAGTGGTGGGGGGTTCAGCGTTGGGGGTTCAGTGTTGGGGGTCAGCGGCGGGGGTTCAGTGTTGTGGTTCAGTGTTGGGGTTCAGTGTTTGGGTGTTCAGTGTTGGGCTTCAATGTTGTGGGTTCAGTGTCTCGGATTCAGTGTTGTGGGCTCAGTGTTGGGGTTCGGTTTTGGGGTTCAGTGGTGGGTGGTTAGTGTTGGGGTTCAGTTTTGGGGACCCGCGTTGGGGGTTCAGTGTTGGGTGTTTCAGCTTTGGGGTTCAGTGGTAGCGTTCAGTGTTGGGGGTTCAGTGCTGGGGGCCAGTGTTGGGGGGTCAGTGTTTGGGAACAGTGTTGGGGGCACAGTGTTGGGGTTCAGATTCGGGGGTTCAGTGTTGGAGGTTCAGTGTTGGGGATCAGTTTTGGGCGTGGTCAGCGTTGGGGGTTCAGTGTTGGGGTGTTCAGTGTTGGGGGTTCAGTGTTGGGGCTGGTCAGTGTTGGTGGTTCAGTGTTGCGGGGTTCAGTGTTGGGGTTCAGTGTTGTGGTTTCAGTGTTGGGGGTTCTGTGTTGGATGATTCGGTGTTGGGCTTCAGTGTTGGGGTTCAATGTTTGGAGTGGTTCAGTGTTGGGGGTGGTCAGTGTTGGGGGTCCAATGCTGTGGGTTCAGTGTTGGGGATTCAGTGTTGGGGTTCAGTGTTGATGGTTCAGTGTTGGGGTTCAATGTTGGGGGTTCAATGTTGGGGGTTCAATGTTGCGGTTTCAGTGTTGGGGTATCAGTTTTGGGGGTTCAATGTTGGGGGCTCAGTGTTGGAGGTCCGTCTTGCGGCTCAGTGTTGGGGTGTTCAGTGTTGGGGGTTCAGTATTGAGGTGTCAGCGTTTCGGGTTCAGTGTTGGGGTGTTCAGCGTCGGGGATTCAGTGTTGGGGTTCTGTGTTGGGGGTCAGCGGCCGGGGTTCAGTGTTGGGGTTCAGTGTCGGGGGTTCAGTGTTGGGGTTCAGTGTTTGGGTGTTCGGTGTTGGGCTTCAATGTTGTGGGTTCAGTGTCGCGGATTGTGTTTTGGGGAGCTCAGTGTTGGGGTCAGTGTTGGGGTTCGGTTTTGGGGTGCAGTGGTGGGTGGGTAGTGTTGGGGTTCAGTTTTGGGGACCCGCGTTGGGGGTTCAGTGTTGGGTGTTTCAGCTTTGGGGTTCAGTGGTAGCGTTCAGTGTTGGGGTTCAGTGCTGGGGGCCAGTATTGGGTGGTCAGTGTTA
The DNA here is from genome assembly GCF_044704955.1 of Pristiophorus japonicus. Classification (NCBI taxonomy): domain Eukaryota; kingdom Metazoa; phylum Chordata; class Chondrichthyes; family Pristiophoridae; genus Pristiophorus; species Pristiophorus japonicus. The sequence goes on from NC_091993.1 coordinate 58,481,071, forward strand.
GGGTTCAGTGGTTCAGTGTTAGGGTTCAGTGTTGTGGGTTCAGTGTTGGGGTTCAGTGTTGGAAGTTCAGTGGGGGGTCGGTTTGGTTGTTCAGTATTGGGGCTAATTGTTGGGGCGTTCATCATTGGGGGTACAATGTTGGGGGTTCAGTGTTGGGGGTCCAGTGTTGGGGTTCAGTGGCGGGGGTCAGTTTGGGGGTTCAGTATTGTGGTTCCGTGTTGGGGGTTCAGTATTGTGGTTCAGTGTTGGGGGTTCAATGTTGGGGTGCCGTGATCGAGGGTTCAGTGATCGGGGGTTCAGTGTTGGGGGTTTAATGTTGGGGTTTCAGTGTTGGGGTTCCTTTTTGGTGGTCAGTTTTGGAGGTTCAATGTTGGGGGTTCAGTGTTGGAGGTCCGTGTTGGGGGTTCAGTGTTGGGGTGTTCAGTGTTGGGTGTTCAGTATTGGGGGTTCAGCTTTGGGGGTTCAGTGTTGCGGGTTCAGGGTTGGGGGTTCAGTGTTGGGGGTTCAGTGTTGGGGGTTCAGTGTTGGAGTTCAGTGTTGGGGTGGTCAGTGTTGGAGGTTCAGTGTTGGGGGATTCAGTGTTGGGGGTTCAGTGTTGGGGATCAGTTTTGGGCGTGGTCAGCGTTGGGGGTTCAGTGTTGGGGTGTTCAGTGCTGGGGGTTCAGTGTTGGGGCTGGTCAGTGTTGGTGGTTCAGTGTTGCGGGGTTCAGTGTTGGGGTTCAGTGATGTGGTTTCAGTGTTGGGGGTTCAGTGTTGGATGATTCGGTATTGGGGTTCAGTGTCGGGGTTCAGTGTTTGGGGGTTCAGTGTTGAGGGGGCAGTGTTGGAAGTTCAGTGGGGGTCGGTTTGGGGGTTCAGTATTGGGGCTAATTGTTGGGGTGTTCAGCATTGGGGGTTCAGTGTTGGGGGTACAGTGTTGGGGGTCCAGTGTTGGGGGTTCAGTGGTGGGGGTCAGTTTGGGGGTTCAGTTTTGGGGTTCCGTGTTGGGGGTTCAGTATTGTGGTTCAGTGTTGGGGTTTCAGTGTTGGGGTTCAGTGATCGGGGGATCAGTGATCGGGGGTTCTGTGTTGGGGGTTTAATGTTGGGGGTCCGTGTTGGGGGTTCAGTGTTGGGGTGTTCAGTGTTGTGTGTTCAGTATTGGGGGTTCAGCGTTGGAGGTTCAGCGTTGGGGGTTCAGCGTTGGAAGTTCAGCGGGGGTCGGTTTGGGGGTTCAGTATTGGGGCTAATTGTTGGGGTGTTCAGCATTGGGGGTTCAGTGTTGGGGGTACAGTGTTGGGGGTCCAGTGTTGGGGGTTCAGTGGTGGGGGTCAGTTTGGGGGTTCAGTTTTGGGGTTCCGTGTTGGGGGTTCAGTATTGTGGTTCAGTGTTGGGGTTTCAGTGTTGGGGTGCAGTGTTGGGGTTCAGTGATCGGGGGATCAGTGATCGGGGGTTCTGTGTTGGGGGTTTAATGTTGGGGGTCCGTGTTGGGGGTTCAGTGTTGGGGTGTTCAGTGTTGGGTGTTCAGTATTGGGGGTTCAGCGTTGGAGGTTGAGCGTTGGGGGTTCAGCGTTGGGGGTTCAGTGTTGGGGTTCCGTGTTCTGGGTCAGCTGCGGGGGTTCAGTGTTGGGGTTCAGTGTTCGGGAGTTCAGTGTTGGGGGTTCAATGTTGCAGTTTCAGTGTTGGGGTATCAGTTTTGGGAGTTCAATGTTGGGGGTTCAGTGTTGGAGGTCCGTCTTGCGGCTCAGTGTTGGGGTGTTCAGTGTTGGAAGTTCAGTATTGAGGTGTCAGCGTTTGGGGTTCAGTGTTGGGTTTCAGTGGTGGGGGGTTCAGCGTTGGGGGTTCAGTGTTGGGGGTCAGCGGCGGGGGTTCAGTGTTGTGGTTCAGTGTTGGGGTTCAGTGTTTGGGTGTTCAGTGTTGGGCTTCAATGTTGTGGGTTCAGTGTCTCGGATTCAGTGTTGTGGGCTCAGTGTTGGGGTTCGGTTTTGGGGTTCAGTGGTGGGTGGTTAGTGTTGGGGTTCAGTTTTGGGGACCCGCGTTGGGGGTTCAGTGTTGGGTGTTTCAGCTTTGGGGTTCAGTGGTAGCGTTCAGTGTTGGGGGTTCAGTGCTGGGGGCCAGTGTTGGGGGGTCAGTGTTTGGGAACAGTGTTGGGGGCACAGTGTTGGGGTTCAGATTCGGGGGTTCAGTGTTGGAGTTCAGTGTTCGGGAGTTCAGTGTTGGGCTTCAATGTTGGGGGTTCAGTGTTGGGGAATCAGTGTCGGGGACTCAATGTTTGGGGGTTCATTGTTGGGGCTCAGTGTTAGGGTTCAGTGTTGGGATTCAGTGTTGGCGGTCAGTGTTGGGGCTCGGAGTTGGGGGTTAAGTTTTGGGTTTCAGTGGTGGGCTGTCAGCATTGGGGTTCAGTGTTCCGGGGGTTCAGCGGCGGGTGATTAATTTTGGGGTTCAGTGTTCGGGTTCAGCATTGCGGGTTCAGTGTTGTGGTTCAGTTTTGGGGGATCCGTGTGGGGTTTCAGTGTTGGGGGGTTCAGCTTTGGGGTTTCGTGTTAGCGTTCAGTGTTGGGGGTTCAGTGCTGGGGGCCAGTGTTGGGGATTCAGTGTTAGGGTTCAGTGTTGCCGGTTCAGGGTTGGGGGTTCAGTGTTGGGGGTTCAGTGTTGGTGGTTCAGTGTTGGAGTTCAGTGTTGGGGTGGTCAGTGTTGGAGGCTCAGTGTTGGGGGATTCAGTGTTGGAGGTTCAGTGTTGGGGATCAGTTTTGGGCGTGGTCAGCGTTGGGGGTTCAGTGTTGGGGTGTTCATTGTTGGGGGTTCAGTGTTGGGGCTGGTCAGTGTTGGTGGTTCAGTGTTGCGGGGTTCAGTGTTGGGGTTCAGTGTTGTGGTTTCAGTGTTGGGGGTTCTGTGTTGGATGATTCGGTGTTGGGCTTCAGTGTTGGGGTTCAATGTTTGGAGTGGTTCAGTGTTGGGGGTGGTCAGTGTTGGGGGTCCAATGCTGTGGGTTCAGTGTTGGGGATTCAGTGTTGGGGTTCAGTGTTGATGGTTCAGTGTTGGGGTTCAATGTTGGGGGTTCAATGTTGGGGGTTCAATGTTGCGGTTTCAGTGTTGGGGTATCAGTTTTGGGGGTTCAATGTTGGGGGCTCAGTGTTGGAGGTCCGTCTTGCGGCTCAGTGTTGGGGTGTTCAGTGTTGGGGGTTCAGTATTGAGGTGTCAGCGTTTCGGGTTCAGTGTTGGGGTGTTCAGCGTCGGGGGTTCAGTGTTGGGGTTCTGTGTTGGGGGTCAGCGGCCGGGGTTCAGTGTTGGGGTTCAGTGTCGGGGGTTCAGTGTTGGGGTTCAGTGTTTGGGTGTTCGGTGTTGGGCTTCAATGTTGTGGGTTCAGTGTCGCGGATTGTGTTTTGGGGAGCTCAGTGTTGGGGTCAGTGTTGGGGTTCGGTTTTGGGGTGCAGTGGTGGGTGGGTAGTGTTGGGGTTCAGTTTTGGGGACCCGCGTTGGGGGTTCAGTGTTGGGTGTTTCAGCTTTGGGGTTCAGTGGTAGCGTTCAGTGTTGGGGTTCAGTGCTGGGGGCCAGTATTGGGTGGTCAGTGTTAGGGTTCAGTGGTTCAGTGTTAGGGTTCAGTGTTGTGGGTTCAGTGTTGGGGTTCAGTGTTGGAAGTTCAGTGGGGGGTCGGTTTGGTTGTTCAGTATTGGGGCTAATTGTTGGGGTGTTCATCATTGGGGGTACAATGTTGGGGGTTCAGTGTTGGGGGTCCAGTGTTGGGGTTCAGTGGCGGGGGTCAGTTTGGGGGTTCAGTATTGTGGTTCCGTGTTGGGGGTTCAGTATTGTGGTTCAGTGTTGGGGGTTCAATGTTGGGGTGCCGTGATCGAGGGTTCAGTGATCGGGGGTTCAGTGTTGGGGGTTTAATGTTGGGGTTTCAGTGTTGGGGTTCCTTTTTGGTGGTCAGTTTTGGAGGTTCAATGTTGGGGGTTCAGTGTTGGAGGTCCGTGTTGGGGGTTCAGTGTTGGGGTGTTCAGTGTTGGGTGTTCAGTATTGGGGGTTCAGCTTTGGGGGTTCAGTGTTGCGGGTTCAGGGTTGGGGGTTCAGTGTTGGGGGTTCAGTGTTGGGGGTTCAGTGTTGGAGTTCAGTGTTGGGGTGGTCAGTGTTGGAGGTTCAGTGTTGGGGGATTCAGTGTTGGGTGTTCAGTATTGGGGGTTCAGCGTTGGAGGTTCAGCGGTGGGGGTTCAGCGTTGGGGGTTCAGTGTTGGGGTTCCGTGTTCTGGGTCAGCTGCGGGGGTTCAGTGTTGGGGTTCAGTGTTCGGGAGTTCAGTGTTGGGGGTTCAATGTTGCAGTTTCAGTGTTGGGGTATCAGTTTTGGGAGTTCAATGTTGGGGGTTCAGTGTTGGAGGTCCGTCTTGCGGCTCAGTGTTGGGGTGTTCAGTGTTGGAAGTTCAGTATTGAGGTGTCAGCGTTTGGGGTTCAGTGTTGGGTTTCAGTGGTGGGGGGTTCAGCGTTGGGGGTTCAGTGTTGGGGGTCAGCGGCGGGGGTTCAGTGTTGTGGTTCAGTGTTGGGGTTCAGTGTTTGGGTGTTCAGTGTTGGGCTTCAATGTTGTGGGTTCAGTGTCTCGGATTCAGTGTTGTGGGCTCAGTGTTGGGGTTCGGTTTTGGGGTTCAGTGGTGGGTGGTTAGTGTTGGGGTTCAGTTTTGGGGACCCGCGTTGGGGGTTCAGTGTTGGGTGTTTCAGCTTTGGGGTTCAGTGGTAGCGTTCAGTGTTGGGGGTTCAGTGCTGGGGGCCAGTGTTGGGGGGTCAGTGTTTGGGAACAGTGTTGGGGGCACAGTGTTGGGGTTCAGATTCGGGGGTTCAGTGTTGGAGTTCAGTGTTCGGGAGTTCAGTGTTGGGCTTCAATGTTGGGGGTTCAGTGTTGGGGAATCAGTGTCGGGGACTCAATGTTTGGGGGTTCATTGTTGGGGCTCAGTGTTGGGGTTCAGTGTTGGGATTCAGTGTTGGCGGTCAGTGTTGGGGCTCGGAGTTGGGGGTTAAGTTTTGGGTTTCAGTGGTGGGCTGTCAGCATTGGGGTTCAGTGTTCCGGGGGTTCAGCGGCGGGTGATTAATTTTGGGGTTCAGTGTTCGGGTTCAGCATTGCGGGTTCAGTGTTGGGGTTCAGTTTTGGGGGATCCGTGTGGGGTTTCAGTGTTGGGGGGTTCAGCTTTGGGGTTTCGTGTTAGCGTTCAGTGTTGGGGGTTCAGTGCTGGGGGCCAGTGTTGGGGATTCAGTGTTAGGGTTCAGTGTTGCCGGTTCAGGGTTGGGGGTTCAATGTTGGGGGTTCAGTGTTGGTGGGTCAGTGTTGGAGTTCAGTGTTGGGGTGGTCAGTGTTGGAGGCTCAGTGTTGGGGGATTCAGTGTTGGAGGTTCAGTGTTGGGGATCAGTTTTGGGCGTGGTCAGCGTTGGGGGTTCAGTGTTGGGGTGTTCAGTGTTGGGGGTTCAGTGTTGGGGCTGGTCAGTGTTGGTGGTTCAGTGTTGCGGGGTTCAGTGTTGGGGTTCAGTGTTGTGGTTTCAGTGTTGGGGGTTCTGTGTTGGATGATTCGGTGTTGGGCTTCAGTGTTGGGGTTCAATGTTTGGAGTGGTTCAGTGTTGGGGGTGGTCAGTGTTGGGGGTCCAATGCTGTGGGTTCAGTGTTGGGGATTCAGTGTTGGGGTTCAGTGTTGATGGTTCAGTGTTGGGGTTCAATGTTGGGGGTTCAATGTTGGGGGTTCAATGTTGCGGTTTCAGTGTTGGGGTATCAGTTTTGGGGGTTCAATGTTGGGGGCTCAGTGTTGGAGGTCCGTCTTGCGGCTCAGTGTTGGGGTGTTCAGTGTTGGGGGTTCAGTATTGAGGTGTCAGCGTTTCGGGTTCAGTGTTGGGGTGTTCAGCGTCGGGGGTTCAGTGTTGGGGTTCTGTGTTGGGGGTCAGCGGCCGGGGTTCAGTGTTGGGGTTCAGTGTCGGGGGTTCAGTGTTGGGGTTCAGTGTTTGGGTGTTCGGTGTTGGGCTTCAATGTTGTGGGTTCAGTGTCGCGGATTGTGTTTTGGCGAGCTCAGTGTTGGGGTCAGTGTTGGGGTTCGGTTTTGGGGTGCAGTGGTGGGTGGGTAGTGTTGGGGTTCAGTTTTGGGGACCCGCGTTGGGGGTTCAGTGTTGGGTGTTTCAGCTTTGGGGTTCAGTGGTAGCGTTCAGTGTTGGGGTTCAGTGCTGGGGGCCAGTATTGGGTGGTCAGTGTTAGGGTTCAGTGGTTCAGTGTTAGGGTTCAGTGTTGTGGGTTCAGTGTTGGGGTTCAGTGTTGGAAGTTCAGTGGGGGGTCGGTTTGGTTGTTCAGTATTGGGGCTAATTGTTGGGGCGTTCATCATTGGGGGTACAATGTTGGGGGTTCAGTGTTGGGGGTCCAGTGTTGGGGTTCAGTGGCGGGGGTCAGTTTGGGGGTTCAGTATTGTGGTTCCGTGTTGGGGGTTCAGTATTGTGGTTCAGTGTTGGGGGTTCAATGTTGGGGTGCCGTGATCGGGGGTTCAGTGATCGGGGGTTCAGTGTTGGGGGTTTAATGTTGGGGTTTCAGTGTTGGGGTTCCTTTTTGGTGGTCAGTTTTGGAGGTTCAATGTTGGGGGTTCAGTGTTGGAGGTCCGTGTTGGGGGTTCAGTGTTGGGGTGTTCAGTGTTGGGTGTTCAGTATTGGGGGTTCAGCTTTGGGGGTTCAGTGTTGCGGGTTCAGGGTTGGGGGTTCAGTGTTGGGGGTTCAGTGTTGGGGGTTCAGTGTTGGAGTTCAGTGTTGGGGTGGTCAGTGTTGGAGGTTCAGTGTTGGGGGATTCAGTGTTGGGGGTTCAGTGTTGGGGATCAGTTTTGGGCGTGGTCAGCGTTGGGGGTTCAGTGTTGGGGTGTTCAGTGCTGGGGGTTCAGTGTTGGGGCTGGTCAGTGTTGGTGGTTCAGTGTTGCGGGGTTCAGTGTTGGGGTTCAGTGATGTGGTTTCAGTGTTGGGGGTTCAGTGTTGGATGATTCGGTATTGGGGTTCAGTGTCGGGGTTCAGTGTTTGGGGGTTCAGTGTTGAGGGGGCAGTGTTGGGGTTCACCGTTCGGGGTTCTGTATTCGGGATCAGTTTTGGGGCTCAGTTTTGGGGTTCAGAGTTGCGGTTCAGTGTTGGGGTCCAGTGTTGGGGGTTCAGTGTTGGAAGTTCAGTGGGGGTCGGTTTGGGGGTTCAGTATTGGGGCTAATTGTTGGGGTGTTCAGCATTGGGGGTTCAGTGTTGGGGGTACAGTGTTGGGGGTCCAGTGTTGGGGGTTCAGTGGTGGGGGTCAGTTTGGGGGTTCAGTTTTGGGGTTCCGTGTTGGGGGTTCAGTATTGTGGTTCAGTGTTGGGGTTTCAGTGTTGGGGTTCAGTGATCGGGGGATCAGTGATCGGGGGTTCTGTGTTGGGGGTTTAATGTTGGGGGTCCGTGTTGGGGGTTCAGTGTTGGGGTGTTCAGTGTTGGGTGTTCAGTATTGGGGGTTCAGCGTTGGAGGTTCAGCGTTGGGGGTTCAGCGTTGGAAGTTCAGTGGGGGTCGGTTTGGGGGTTCAGTATTGGGGCTAATTGTTAGGGTGTTCAGCATTGGGGGTTCAGTGTTGGGGGTACAGTGTTGGGGGTCCAGTGTTGGGGGTTCAGTGATGGGGGTCAGTTTGGGGGTTCAGTTTTGGGGTTCCGTGTTGGGGGTTCAGTATTGTGGTTCAGTGTTGGGGTTTCAGTGTTGGGGTTCAGTGATCGGGGGATCAGTGATCGGGGGTTCTGTGTTGGGGGTTTAATGTTGGGGGTCCGTGTTGGGGGTTCAGTGTTGGGGTGTTCAGTGTTGGGTGTTCAGTATTGGGGGTTCAGCGTTGGAGGTTCAGCGTTGGGGGTTCAGCGTTGGAAGTTCAGTGGGGGTCGGTTTGGGGGTTCAGTATTGGGGCTAATTGTTAGGGTGTTCAGCATTGGGGGTTCAGTGTTGGGGGTACAGTGTTGGGGGTCCAGTGTTGGGGGTTCAGTGGTGGGGGTCAGTTTGGGGGTTCAGTTTTGGGGTTCCGTGTTGGGGGTTCAGTATTGTGGTTCAGTGTTGGGGTTTCAGTGTTGGGGTGCAGTGTTGGGGTTCAGTGATCGGGGGATCAGTGATCGGGGGTTCTGTGTTGGGGGTTTAATGTTGGGGGTCCGTGTTGGGGGTTCAGTGTTGGGGTGTTCAGTGTTGGGTGTTCAGTATTGGGGGTTCAGCGTTGGAGGTTCAGCGTTGGGGGTTCAGCGTTGGGGGTTCAGTGTTGGGGTTCCGTGTTCTGGGTCAGCTGCGGGGGTTCAGTGTTGGGGTTCAGTGTTCGGGAGTTCAGTGTTGGGGGTTCAATGTTGCAGTTTCAGTGTTGGGGTATCAGTTTTGGGAGTTCAATGTTGGGGGTTCAGTGTTGGAGGTCCGTCTTGCGGCTCAGTGTTGGGGTGTTCAGTGTTGGAAGTTCAGTATTGAGGTGTCAGCGTTTGGGGTTCAGTGTTGGGTTTCAGTGGTGGGGGGTTCAGCGTTGGGGGTTCAGTGTTGGGGGTCAGCGGTGGGGGTTCAGTGTTGTGGTTCAGTGTTGGGGTTCAGTGTTTGGGTGTTCAGTGTTGGGCTTCAATGTTGTGGGTTCAGTGTCTCGGATTCAGTGTTGTGGGCTCAGTGTTGGGGTTCGGTTTTGGGGTTCAGTGGTGGGTGGTTAGTGTTGGGGTTCAGTTTTGGGGACCCGCGTTGGGGGTTCAGTGTTGGGTGTTTCAGCTTTGGGGTTCAGTGGTAGCGTTCAGTGTTGGGGGTTCAGTGCTGGGGGCCAGTGTTGGGGGGTCAGTGTTTGGGAACAGTGTTGGGGGCACAGTGTTGGGGTTCAGATTCGGGGGTTCAGTGTTGGAGTTCAGTGTTCGGGAGTTCAGTGTTGGGCTTCAATGTTGGGGGTTCAGTGTTGGGGAATCAGTGTCGGGGACTCAATGTTTGGGGGTTCATTGTTGGGGCTCAGTGTTAGGGTTCAGTGTTGGGATTCAGTGTTGGAAGTTCAGTGGGGGTCGGTTTGGGGGTTCAGTATTGGGGCTAATTGTTGGGGTGTTCAGCATTGGGGGTTCAGTGTTGGGGGTACAGTGTTGGGGGTTCAGTGGTGGGGGTCAGTTTGGGGGTTCAGTTTTGGGGTTCCGTGTTGGGGGTTCAGTATTGTGGTTCAGTGTTGGGGTTTCAGTGTTGGGGTTCAGTGATCGGGGGATCAGTGATCGGGGGTTCTGTGTTGGGGGTTTAATGTTGGGGGTCCGTGTTGGGGGTTCAGTGTTGGGGTGTTCAGTGTTGGGTGTTCAGTATTGGGGGTTCAGCGTTGGAGGTTCAGCGTTGGGGGTTCAGCGTTGGAAGTTCAGTGGGGATCGGTTTGGGGGTTCAGTATTGGGGCTAATTGTTGGGGTGTTCAGCATTGGGGGTTCAGTGTTGGGGGTACAGTGTTGGGGGTCCAGTGTTGGGGGTTCAGTGGTGGGGGTCAGTTTGGGGGTTCAGTTTTGGGGTTCCGTGTTGGGGGTTCAGTATTGTGGTTCAGTGTTGGGGTTTCAGTGTTGGGGTGCAGTGTTGGGGTTCAGTGATCGGGGGATCAGTGATCGGGGGTTCTGTGTTGGGGGTTTAATGTTGGGGGTCCGTGTTGGGGGTTCAGTGTTGGGGTGTTCAGTGTTGGGTGTTCAGTATTGGGGGTTCAGCGTTGGAGGTTCAGCGTTGGGGGTTCAGCGTTGGGGGTTCAGTGTTGGGGTTCCGTGTTCTGGGTCAGCTGCGGGGGTTCAGTGTTGGGGTTCAGTGTTCGGGAGTTCAGTGTTGGGGGTTCAATGTTGCAGTTTCAGTGTTGGGGTATCAGTTTTGGGAGTTCAATGTTGGGGGTTCAGTGTTGGAGGTCCGTCTTGCGGCTCAGTGTTGGGGTGTTCAGTGTTGGAAGTTCAGTATTGAGGTGTCAGCGTTTGGGGTTCAGTGTTGGGTTTCAGTGGTGGGGGGTTCAGCGTTGGGGGTTCAGTGTTGGGGGTCAGCGGCGGGGGTTCAGTGTTGTGGTTCAGTGTTGGGGTTCAGTGTTTGGGTGTTCAGTGTTGGGCTTCAATGTTGTGGGTTCAGTGTCTCGGATTCAGTGTTGTGGGCTCAGTGTTGGGGTTCGGTTTTGGGGTTCAGTGGTGGGTGGTTAGTGTTGGGGTTCAGTTTTGGGGACCCGCGTTGGGGGTTCAGTGTTGGGTGTTTCAGCTTTGGGGTTCAGTGGTAGCGTTCAGTGTTGGGGGTTCAGTGCTGGGGGCCAGTGTTGGGGGGTCAGTGTTTGGGAACAGTGTTGGGGGCACAGTGTTGGTGTTCAGATTCGGGGGTTCAGTGTTGGAGTTCAGTGTTCGGGAGTTCAGTGTTGGGCTTCAATGTTGGGGGTTCAGTGTTGGGGAATCAGTGTCGGGGACTCAATGTTTGGGGGTTCATTGTTGGGGCTCAGTGTTAGGGTTCAGTGTTGGGATTCAGTGTTGGCGGTCAGTGTTGGGGCTCGGAGTTGGGGGTTAAGTTTTGGGTTTCAGTGGTGGGCTGTCAGCATTGGGGTTCAGTGTTCCGGGGGTTCAGCGGCGGGTGATTAATTTTGGGGTTCAGTGTTCGGGTTCAGCATTGCGGGTTCAGTGTTGGGGTTCAGTGGTGGGGGTCAGTTTGGGGGTTCAGTTTTGGGGTTCCGTGTTGGGGGTTCAGTATTGTGGTTCAGTGTTGGGGTTTCAGTGTTGGGGTTCAGTGATCGGGGGATCAGTGATCGGGGGTTCTGTGTTGGGGGTTTAATGTTGGGGGTCCGTGTTGGGGGTTCAGTGTTGGGGTGTTCAGTGTTGTGTGTTCAGTATTGGGGGTTCAGCGTTGGAGGTTCAGCGTTGGGGGTTCAGCGTTGGAAGTTCAGCGGGGGTCGGTTTGGGGGTTCAGTATTGGGGCTAATTGTTGGGGTGTTCAGCATTGGGGGTTCAGTGTTGGGGGTACAGTGTTGGGGGTCCAGTGTTGGGGGTTCAGTGGTGGGGGTCAGTTTGGGGGTTCAGTTTTGGGGTTCCGTGTTGGGGGTTCAGTATTGTGGTTCAGTGTTGGGGTTTCAGTGTTGGGGTGCAGTGTTGGGGTTCAGTGATCGGGGGATCAGTGATCGGGGGTTCTGTGTTGGGGGTTTAATGTTGGGGGTCCGTGTTGGGGGTTCAGTGTTGGGGTGTTCAGTGTTGGGTGTTCAGTATTGGGGGTTCAGCGTTGGAGGTTGAGCGTTGGGGGTTCAGCGTTGGGGGTTCAGTGTTGGGGTTCCGTGTTCTGGGTCAGCTGCGGGGGTTCAGTGTTGGGGTTCAGTGTTCGGGAGTTCAGTGTTGGGGGTTCAATGTTGCAGTTTCAGTGTTGGGGTATCAGTTTTGGGAGTTCAATGTTGGGGGTTCAGTGTTGGAGGTCCGTCTTGCGGCTCAGTGTTGGGGTGTTCAGTGTTGGAAGTTCAGTATTGAGGTGTCAGCGTTTGGGGTTCAGTGTTGGGTTTCAGTGGTGGGGGGTTCAGCGTTGGGGGTTCAGTGTTGGGGGTCAGCGGCGGGGGTTCAGTGTTGTGGTTCAGTGTTGGGGTTCAGTGTTTGGGTGTTCAGTGTTGGGCTTCAATGTTGTGGGTTCAGTGTCTCGGATTCAGTGTTGTGGGCTCAGTGTTGGGGTTCGGTTTTGGGGTTCAGTGGTGGGTGGTTAGTGTTGGGGTTCAGTTTTGGGGACCCGCGTTGGGGGTTCAGTGTTGGGTGTTTCAGCTTTGGGGTTCAGTGGTAGCGTTCAGTGTTGGGGGTTCAGTGCTGGGGGCCAGTGTTGGGGGGTCAGTGTTTGGGAACAGTGTTGGGGGCACAGTGTTGGGGTTCAGATTCGGGGGTTCAGTGTTGGAGTTCAGTGTTCGGGAGTTCAGTGTTGGGCTTCAATGTTGGGGGTTCAGTGTTGGGGAATCAGTGTCGGGGACTCAATGTTTGGGGGTTCATTGTTGGGGCTCAGTGTTAGGGTTCAGTGTTGGGATTCAGTGTTGGCGGTCAGTGTTGGGGCTCGGAGTTGGGGGTTAAGTTTTGGGTTTCAGTGGTGGGCTGTCAGCATTGGGGTTCAGTGTTCCGGGGGTTCAGCGGCGGGTGATTAATTTTGGGGTTCAGTGTTCGGGTTCAGCATTGCGGGTTCAGTGTTGTGGTTCAGTTTTGGGGGATCCGTGTGGGGTTTCAGTGTTGGGGGGTTCAGCTTTGGGGTTTCGTGTTAGCGTTCAGTGTTGGGGGTTCAGTGCTGGGGGCCAGTGTTGGGGATTCAGTGTTAGGGTTCAGTGTTGCCGGTTCAGGGTTGGGGGTTCAGTGTTGGGGGTTCAGTGTTGGTGGTTCAGTGTTGGAGTTCAGTGTTGGGGTGGTCAGTGTTGGAGGCTCAGTGTTGGGGGATTCAGTGTTGGAGGTTCAGTGTTGGGGATCAGTTTTGGGCGTGGTCAGCGTTGGGGGTTCAGTGTTGGGGTGTTCATTGTTGGGGGTTCAGTGTTGGGGCTGGTCAGTGTTGGTGGTTCAGTGTTGCGGGGTTCAGTGTTGGGGTTCAGTGTTGTGGTTTCAGTGTTGGGGGTTCTGTGTTGGATGATTCGGTGTTGGGCTTCAGTGTTGGGGTTCAATGTTTGGAGTGGTTCAGTGTTGGGGGTGGTCAGTGTTGGGGGTCCAATGCTGTGGGTTCAGTGTTGGGGATTCAGTGTTGGGGTTCAGTGTTGATGGTTCAGTGTTGGGGTTCAATGTTGGGGGTTCAATGTTGGGGGTTCAATGTTGCGGTTTCAGTGTTGGGGTATCAGTTTTGGGGGTTCAATGTTGGGGGCTCAGTGTTGGAGGTCCGTCTTGCGGCTCAGTGTTGGGGTGTTCAGTGTTGGGGGTTCAGTATTGAGGTGTCAGCGTTTCGGGTTCAGTGTTGGGGTGTTCAGCGTCGGGGGTTCAGTGTTGGGGTTCTGTGTTGGGGGTCAGCGGCCGGGGTTCAGTGTTGGGGTTCAGTGTCGGGGGTTCAGTGTTGGGGTTCAGTGTTTGGGTGTTCGGTGTTGGGCTTCAATGTTGTGGGTTCAGTGTCGCGGATTGTGTTTTGGGGAGCTCAGTGTTGGGGTCAGTGTTGGGGTTCGGTTTTGGGGTGCAGTGGTGGGTGGGTAGTGTTGGGGTTCAGTTTTGGGGACCCGCGTTGGGGGTTCAGTGTTGGGTGTTTCAGCTTTGGGGTTCAGTGGTAGCGTTCAGTGTTGGGGTTCAGTGCTGGGGGCCAGTATTGGGTGGTCAGTGTTAGGGTTCAGTGGTTCAGTGTTAGGGTTCAGTGTTGTGGGTTCAGTGTTGGGGTTCAGTGTTGGAAGTTCAGTGGGGGGTCGGTTTGGTTGTTCAGTATTGGGGCTAATTGTTGGGGTGTTCATCATTGGGGGTACAATGTTGGGGGTTCAGTGTTGGGGGTCCAGTGTTGGGGTTCAGTGGCGGGGGTCAGTTTGGGGGTTCAGTATTGTGGTTCCGTGTTGGGGGTTCAGTATTGTGGTTCAGTGTTGGGGGTTCAATGTTGGGGTGCCGTGATCGAGGGTTCAGTGATCGGGGGTTCAGTGTTGGGGGTTTAATGTTGGGGTTTCAGTGTTGGGGTTCCTTTTTGGTGGTCAGTTTTGGAGGTTCAATGTTGGGGGTTCAGTGTTGGAGGTCCGTGTTGGGGGTTCAGTGTTGGGGTGTTCAGTGTTGGGTGTTCAGTATTGGGGGTTCAGCTTTGGGGGTTCAGTGTTGCGGGTTCAGGGTTGGGGGTTCAGTGTTGGGGGTTCAGTGTTGGGGGTTCAGTGTTGGAGTTCAGTGTTGGGGTGGTCAGTGTTGGAGGTTCAGTGTTGGGGGATTCAGTGTTGGGTGTTCAGTATTGGGGGTTCAGCGTTGGAGGTTCAGCGGTGGGGGTTCAGCGTTGGGGGTTCAGTGTTGGGGTTCCGTGTTCTGGGTCAGCTGCGGGGGTTCAGTGTTGGGGTTCAGTGTTCGGGAGTTCAGTGTTGGGGGTTCAATGTTGCAGTTTCAGTGTTGGGGTATCAGTTTTGGGAGTTCAATGTTGGGGGTTCAGTGTTGGAGGTCCGTCTTGCGGCTCAGTGTTGGGGTGTTCAGTGTTGGAAGTTCAGTATTGAGGTGTCAGCGTTTGGGGTTCAGTGTTGGGTTTCAGTGGTGGGGGGTTCAGCGTTGGGGGTTCAGTGTTGGGGGTCAGCGGCGGGGGTTCAGTGTTGTGGTTCAGTGTTGGGGTTCAGTGTTTGGGTGTTCAGTGTTGGGCTTCAATGTTGTGGGTTCAGTGTCTCGGATTCAGTGTTGTGGGCTCAGTGTTGGGGTTCGGTTTTGGGGTTCAGTGGTGGGTGGTTAGTGTTGGGGTTCAGTTTTGGGGACCCGCGTTGGGGGTTCAGTGTTGGGTGTTTCAGCTTTGGGGTTCAGTGGTAGCGTTCAGTGTTGGGGGTTCAGTGCTGGGGGCCAGTGTTGGGGGGTCAGTGTTTGGGAACAGTGTTGGGGGCACAGTGTTGGGGTTCAGATTCGGGGGTTCAGTGTTGGAGTTCAGTGTTCGGGAGTTCAGTGTTGGGCTTCAATGTTGGGGGTTCAGTGTTGGGGAATCAGTGTCGGGGACTCAATGTTTGGGGGTTCATTGTTGGGGCTCAGTGTTGGGGTTCAGTGTTGGGATTCAGTGTTGGCGGTCAGTGTTGGGGCTCGGAGTTGGGGGTTAAGTTTTGGGTTTCAGTGGTGGGCTGTCAGCATTGGGGTTCAGTGTTCCGGGGGTTCAGCGGCGGGTGATTAATTTTGGGGTTCAGTGTTCGGGTTCAGCATTGCGGGTTCAGTGTTGGGGTTCAGTTTTGGGGGATCCGTGTGGGGTTTCAGTGTTGGGGGGTTCAGCTTTGGGGTTTCGTGTTAGCGTTCAGTGTTGGGGGTTCAGTGCTGGGGGCCAGTGTTGGGGATTCAGTGTTAGGGTTCAGTGTTGCCGGTTCAGGGTTGGGGGTTCAATGTTGGGGGTTCAGTGTTGGTGGGTCAGTGTTGGAGTTCAGTGTTGGGGTGGTCAGTGTTGGAGGCTCAGTGTTGGGGGATTCAGTGTTGGAGGTTCAGTGTTGGGGATCAGTTTTGGGCGTGGTCAGCGTTGGGGGTTCAGTGTTGGGGTGTTCAGTGTTGGGGGTTCAGTGTTGGGGCTGGTCAGTGTTGGTGGTTCAGTGTTGCGGGGTTCAGTGTTGGGGTTCAGTGTTGTGGTTTCAGTGTTGGGGGTTCTGTGTTGGATGATTCGGTGTTGGGCTTCAGTGTTGGGGTTCAATGTTTGGAGTGGTTCAGTGTTGGGGGTGGTCAGTGTTGGGGGTCCAATGCTGTGGGTTCAGTGTTGGGGATTCAGTGTTGGGGTTCAGTGTTGATGGTTCAGTGTTGGGGTTCAATGTTGGGGGTTCAATGTTGGGGGTTCAATGTTGCGGTTTCAGTGTTGGGGTATCAGTTTTGGGGGTTCAATGTTGGGGGCTCAGTGTTGGAGGTCCGTCTTGCGGCTCAGTGTTGGGGTGTTCAGTGTTGGGGGTTCAGTATTGAGGTGTCAGCGTTTCGGGTTCAGTGTTGGGGTGTTCAGCGTCGGGGGTTCAGTGTTGGGGTTCTGTGTTGGGGGTCAGCGGCCGGGGTTCAGTGTTGGGGTTCAGTGTCGGGGGTTCAGTGTTGGGGTTCAGTGTTTGGGTGTTCGGTGTTGGGCTTCAATGTTGTGGGTTCAGTGTCGCGGATTGTGTTTTGGCGAGCTCAGTGTTGGGGTCAGTGTTGGGGTTCGGTTTTGGGGTGCAGTGGTGGGTGGGTAGTGTTGGGGTTCAGTTTTGGGGACCCGCGTTGGGGGTTCAGTGTTGGGTGTTTCAGCTTTGGGGTTCAGTGGTAGCGTTCAGTGTTGGGGTTCAGTGCTGGGGGCCAGTATTGGGTGGTCAGTGTTAGGGTTCAGTGGTTCAGTGTTAGGGTTCAGTGTTGTGGGTTCAGTGTTGGGGTTCAGTGTTGGAAGTTCAGTGGGGGGTCGGTTTGGTTGTTCAGTATTGGGGCTAATTGTTGGGGCGTTCATCATTGGGGGTACAATGTTGGGGGTTCAGTGTTGGGGGTCCAGTGTTGGGGTTCAGTGGCGGGGGTCAGTTTGGGGGTTCAGTATTGTGGTTCCGTGTTGGGGGTTCAGTATTGTGGTTCAGTGTTGGGGGTTCAATGTTGGGGTGCCGTGATCGGGGGTTCAGTGATCGGGGGTTCAGTGTTGGGGGTTTAATGTTGGGGTTTCAGTGTTGGGGTTCCTTTTTGGTGGTCAGTTTTGGAGGTTCAATGTTGGGGGTTCAGTGTTGGAGGTCCGTGTTGGGGGTTCAGTGTTGGGGTGTTCAGTGTTGGGTGTTCAGTATTGGGGGTTCAGCTTTGGGGGTTCAGTGTTGCGGGTTCAGGGTTGGGGGTTCAGTGTTGGGGGTTCAGTGTTGGGGGTTCAGTGTTGGAGTTCAGTGTTGGGGTGGTCAGTGTTGGAGGTTCAGTGTTGGGGGATTCAGTGTTGGGGGTTCAGTGTTGGGGATCAGTTTTGGGCGTGGTCAGCGTTGGGGGTTCAGTGTTGGGGTGTTCAGTGCTGGGGGTTCAGTGTTGGGGCTGGTCAGTGTTGGTGGTTCAGTGTTGCGGGGTTCAGTGTTGGGGTTCAGTGATGTGGTTTCAGTGTTGGGGGTTCAGTGTTGGATGATTCGGTATTGGGGTTCAGTGTCGGGGTTCAGTGTTTGGGGGTTCAGTGTTGAGGGGGCAGTGTTGGGGTTCACCGTTCGGGGTTCTGTATTCGGGATCAGTTTTGGGGCTCAGTTTTGGGGTTCAGAGTTGCGGTTCAGTGTTGGGGTCCAGTGTTGGGGGTTCAGTGTTGGAAGTTCAGTGGGGGTCGGTTTGGGGGTTCAGTATTGGGGCTAATTGTTGGGGTGTTCAGCATTGGGGGTTCAGTGTTGGGGGTACAGTGTTGGGGGTCCAGTGTTGGGGGTTCAGTGGTGGGGGTCAGTTTGGGGGTTCAGTTTTGGGGTTCCGTGTTGGGGGTTCAGTATTGTGGTTCAGTGTTGGGGTTTCAGTGTTGGGGTTCAGTGATCGGGGGATCAGTGATCGGGGGTTCTGTGTTGGGGGTTTAATGTTGGGGGTCCGTGTTGGGGGTTCAGTGTTGGGGTGTTCAGTGTTGGGTGTTCAGTATTGGGGGTTCAGCGTTGGAGGTTCAGCGTTGGGGGTTCAGCGTTGGAAGTTCAGTGGGGGTCGGTTTGGGGGTTCAGTATTGGGGCTAATTGTTAGGGTGTTCAGCATTGGGGGTTCAGTGTTGGGGGTACAGTGTTGGGGGTCCAGTGTTGGGGGTTCAGTGATGGGGGTCAGTTTGGGGGTTCAGTTTTGGGGTTCCGTGTTGGGGGTTCAGTATTGTGGTTCAGTGTTGGGGTTTCAGTGTTGGGGTTCAGTGATCGGGGGATCAGTGATCGGGGGTTCTGTGTTGGGGGTTTAATGTTGGGGGTCCGTGTTGGGGGTTCAGTGTTGGGGTGTTCAGTGTTGGGTGTTCAGTATTGGGGGTTCAGCGTTGGAGGTTCAGCGTTGGGGGTTCAGCGTTGGAAGTTCAGTGGGGGTCGGTTTGGGGGTTCAGTATTGGGGCTAATTGTTAGGGTGTTCAGCATTGGGGGTTCAGTGTTGGGGGTACAGTGTTGGGGGTCCAGTGTTGGGGGTTCAGTGGTGGGGGTCAGTTTGGGGGTTCAGTTTTGGGGTTCCGTGTTGGGGGTTCAGTATTGTGGTTCAGTGTTGGGGTTTCAGTGTTGGGGTGCAGTGTTGGGGTTCAGTGATCGGGGGATCAGTGATCGGGGGTTCTGTGTTGGGGGTTTAATGTTGGGGGTCCGTGTTGGGGGTTCAGTGTTGGGGTGTTCAGTGTTGGGTGTTCAGTATTGGGGGTTCAGCGTTGGAGGTTCAGCGTTGGGGGTTCAGCGTTGGGGGTTCAGTGTTGGGGTTCCGTGTTCTGGGTCAGCTGCGGGGGTTCAGTGTTGGGGTTCAGTGTTCGGGAGTTCAGTGTTGGGGGTTCAATGTTGCAGTTTCAGTGTTGGGGTATCAGTTTTGGGAGTTCAATGTTGGGGGTTCAGTGTTGGAGGTCCGTCTTGCGGCTCAGTGTTGGGGTGTTCAGTGTTGGAAGTTCAGTATTGAGGTGTCAGCGTTTGGGGTTCAGTGTTGGGTTTCAGTGGTGGGGGGTTCAGCGTTGGGGGTTCAGTGTTGGGGGTCAGCGGCGGGGGTTCAGTGTTGTGGTTCAGTGTTGGGGTTCAGTGTTTGGGTGTTCAGTGTTGGGCTTCAATGTTGTGGGTTCAGTGTCTCGGATTCAGTGTTGTGGGCTCAGTGTTGGGGTTCGGTTTTGGGGTTCAGTGGTGGGTGGTTAGTGTTGGGGTTCAGTTTTGGGGACCCGCGTTGGGGGTTCAGTGTTGGGTGTTTCAGCTTTGGGGTTCAGTGGTAGCGTTCAGTGTTGGGGGTTCAGTGCTGGGGGCCAGTGTTGGGGGGTCAGTGTTTGGGAACAGTGTTGGGGGCACAGTGTTGGGGTTCAGATTCGGGGGTTCAGTGTTGGAGTTCAGTGTTCGGGAGTTCAGTGTTGGGCTTCAATGTTGGGGGTTCAGTGTTGGGGAATCAGTGTCGGGGACTCAATGTTTGGGGGTTCATTGTTGGGGCTCAGTGTTAGGGTTCAGTGTTGGGATTCAGTGTTGGAAGTTCAGTGGGGGTCGGTTTGGGGGTTCAGTATTGGGGCTAATTGTTGGGGTGTTCAGCATTGGGGGTTCAGTGTTGGGGGTACAGTGTTGGGGGTTCAGTGGTGGGGGTCAGTTTGGGGGTTCAGTTTTGGGGTTCCGTGTTGGGGGTTCAGTATTGTGGTTCAGTGTTGGGGTTTCAGTGTTGGGGTTCAGTGATCGGGGGATCAGTGATCGGGGGTTCTGTGTTGGGGGTTTAATGTTGGGGGTCCGTGTTGGGGGTTCAGTGTTGGGGTGTTCAGTGTTGGGTGTTCAGTATTGGGGGTTCAGCGTTGGAGGTTCAGCGTTGGGGGTTCAGCGTTGGAAGTTCAGTGGGGATCGGTTTGGGGGTTCAGTATTGGGGCTAATTGTTGGGGTGTTCAGCATTGGGGGTTCAGTGTTGGGGGTACAGTGTTGGGGGTCCAGTGTTGGGGGTTCAGTGGTGGGGGTCAGTTTGGGGGTTCAGTTTTGGGGTTCCGTGTTGGGGGTTCAGTATTGTGGTTCAGTGTTGGGGTTTCAGTGTTGGGGTGCAGTGTTGGGGTTCAGTGATCGGGGGATCAGTGATCGGGGGTTCTGTGTTGGGGGTTTAATGTTGGGGGTCCGTGTTGGGGGTTCAGTGTTGGGGTGTTCAGTGTTGGGTGTTCAGTATTGGGGGTTCAGCGTTGGAGGTTCAGCGTTGGGGGTTCAGCGTTGGGGGTTCAGTGTTGGGGTTCCGTGTTCTGGGTCAGCTGCGGGGGTTCAGTGTTGGGGTTCAGTGTTCGGGAGTTCAGTGTTGGGGGTTCAATGTTGCAGTTTCAGTGTTGGGGTATCAGTTTTGGGAGTTCAATGTTGGGGGTTCAGTGTTGGAGGTCCGTCTTGCGGCTCAGTGTTGGGGTGTTCAGTGTTGGAAGTTCAGTATTGAGGTGTCAGCGTTTGGGGTTCAGTGTTGGGTTTCAGTGGTGGGGGGTTCAGCGTTGGGGGTTCAGTGTTGGGGGTCAGCGGCGGGGGTTCAGTGTTGTGGTTCAGTGTTGGGGTTCAGTGTTTGGGTGTTCAGTGTTGGGCTTCAATGTTGTGGGTTCAGTGTCTCGGATTCAGTGTTGTGGGCTCAGTGTTGGGGTTCGGTTTTGGGGTTCAGTGGTGGGTGGTTAGTGTTGGGGTTCAGTTTTGGGGACCCGCGTTGGGGGTTCAGTGTTGGGTGTTTCAGCTTTGGGGTTCAGTGGTAGCGTTCAGTGTTGGGGGTTCAGTGCTGGGGGCCAGTGTTGGGGGGTCAGTGTTTGGGAACAGTGTTGGGGGCACAGTGTTGGTGTTCAGATTCGGGGGTTCAGTGTTGGAGTTCAGTGTTCGGGAGTTCAGTGTTGGGCTTCAATGTTGGGGGTTCAGTGTTGGGGAATCAGTGTCGGGGACTCAATGTTTGGGGGTTCATTGTTGGGGCTCAGTGTTAGGGTTCAGTGTTGGGATTCAGTGTTGGCGGTCAGTGTTGGGGCTCGGAGTTGGGGGTTAAGTTTTGGGTTTCAGTGGTGGGCTGTCAGCATTGGGGTTCAGTGTTCCGGGGGTTCAGCGGCGGGTGATTAATTTTGGGGTTCAGTGTTCGGGTTCAGCATTGCGGGTTCAGTGTTGGGGTTCAGTGTTGGGGGATCCGTGTGGGGTTTCAGTGTTGGGGGGTTCAGCTTTGGGGTTTCGTGTTAGCGTTCAGTGTTGGGGGTTCAGTGCTGGGGGCCAGTGTTGGGGATTCAGTGTTAGGGTTCAGTGTTGGGGTGGTCAGTGTTGGAGGCTCAGTGTTGGGGGATTCAGTGTTGGAGGTTCAGTGTTGGGGATCAGTTTTGGGCGTGGTCAGCGTTGGGGGTTCAGTGTTGGGGTGTTCAGTGTTGGGGGTTCAGTATTGGGGCTGGTCAGTGTTGGTGGTTCAGTGTTGCGGGGTTCAGTGTTGGGGTTCAGTGTTGTGGTTTCAGTGTTGGGGGTTCTGTGTTGGATGATTCGGTGTTGGGCTTCAGTGTTGGGGTTCAATGTTTGGAGTGGTTCAGTGTTGGGGGTCCAATGCTGTGGGTTCAGTGTTGGGGATTCAGTGTTGGGGTTCAGTGTTGATGGTTCAGTGTTGGGGTTCAATGTTGGGGGTTCAATGTTGGGGGTTCAATGTTGCGGTTTCAATGTTGGGGTATCAGTTTTGGGGGTTCAATGTTGGGGGCTCAGTGTTGGAGGTCCGTCTTGCGGCTCAGTGTTGGGGTGTTCAGTGTTGGGGGTTCAGTATTGAGGTGTCAGCGTTTCGGGTTCAGTGTTGGGGTGTTCAGCGTCGGGGGTTCAGTGTTGGGGTTCTGTGTTGGGGGTCAGCGGCCGGGGTTCAGTGTTGGGGTTCAGTGTCGGGGATTCAGTGTTGGGGTTCAGTGTTTGGGTGTTCGGTGTTGGGCTTCAATGTTGTGGGTTCAGTGTCGCGGATTGTGTTTTGGGGAGCTCAGTGTTGGGGTCAGTGTTGGGGTTCGTTTTTGGGGTGCAGTGGTGGGTGGGTAGTGTTGGGGTTCAGTTTTGGGGACCCGCGTTGGGGGTTCAGTGTTGGGTGTTTCAGCTTTGGGGTTCAGTGGTAGCGTTCAGTGTTGGGGTTCAGTGCTGGGGGCCAGTATTGGGTGGTCAGTGTTAGGGTTCAGTGGTTCAGTGTTAGGGTTCAGTGTTGTGGGTTCAGTGTTGGGGTTCAGTGTTGGAAGTTCAGTGGGGGGTCGGTTTGGTTGTTCAGTATTGGGGCTAATTGTTGGGGTGTTCATCATTGGGGGTACAATGTTGGGGGTTCAGTGTTGGGGGTCCAGTGTTGGGGTTCAGTGGCGGGGGTCAGTTTGGGGGTTCAGTATTGTGGTTCCGTGTTGGGGGTTCAGTATTGTGGTTCAGTGTTGGGGGTTCAATGTTGGGGTGCCGTGATCGAGGGTTCAGTGATCGGGGGTTCAGTGTTGGGGGTTTAATGTTGGGGTTTCAGTGTTGGGGTTCCTTTTTGGTGGTCAGTTTTGGAGGTTCAATGTTGGGGGTTCAGTATTGGAGGTCCGTGTTGGGGGTTCAGTGTTGGGGTGTTCAGTGTTGGGTGTTCAGTATTGGGGGTTCAGCTTTGGGGGTTCAGTGTTGCGGGTTCAGGGTTGGGGGTTCAGTGTTGGGGGTTCAGTGTTGGGGGTTCAGTGTTGGAGTTCAGTGTTGGGGTGGTCAGTGTTGGAGGTTCAGTGTTGGGGGATTCAGTGTTGGGGGTTCAGTGTTGGGGATCAGTTTTGGGCGTGGTCAGCGTTGGGGGTTCAGTGTTGGGGTGTTCAGTGCTGGGGGTTCAGTGTTGGGGCTGGTCAGTGTTGGTGGTTCAGTGTTGCGGGGTTCAGTGTTGGGGTTCAGTGATGTGGTTTCAGTGTTGGGGGTTCAGTGTTGGATGATTCGGTATTGGGGTTCAGTGTCGGGGTTCAGTGTTTGGGGGTTCAGTGTTGAGGGGGCAGTGTTGGGGGTCACCGTTCGGGGTTCTGTATTCGGGATCAGTTTTGGGGCTCAGTTTTGGGGTTCAGAGTTGCGGTTCAGTGTTGGGGTCCAGTGTTGGGGGTTCAGTGTTGGAAGTTCAGTGGGGGTCGGTTTGGGGGTTCAGTATTGGGGCTAATTGTTGGGGTGTTCAGCATTGGGGGTTCAGTGTTGGGGGTACAGTGTTGGGGGTCCAGTGTTGGGGTTCAGTGGCGGGGGTCAGTTTGGGGGTTCAGTATTGTGGTTCCGTGTTGGGGGTTCAGTATTGTGGTTCAGTGTTGGGGGTTCAATGTTGGGGTGCCGTGATCGAGGGTTCAGTGATCGGGGGTTCAGTGTTGGGGGTTTAATGTTGGGGTTTCAGTGTTGGGGTTCCTTTTTGGTGGTCAGTTTTGGAGGTTCAATGTTGGGGGTTCAGTGTTGGAGGTCCGTGTTGGGGGTTCAGTGTTGGGGTGTTCAGTGTTGGGTGTTCAGTATTGGGGGTTCAGCTTTGGGGGTTCAGTGTTGCGGGTTCAGGGTTGGGGGTTCAGTGTTGGGGGTTCAGTGTTGGGGGTTCAGTGTTGGAGTTCAGTGTTGGGGTGGTCAGTGTTGGAGGTTCAGTGTTGGGGGATTCAGTGTTGGGTGTTCAGTATTGGGGGTTCAGCGTTGGAGGTTCAGCGGTGGGGGTTCAGCGTTGGGGGTTCAGTGTTGGGGTTCCGTGTTCTGGGTCAGCTGCGGGGGTTCAGTGTTGGGGTTCAGTGTTCGGGAGTTCAGTGTTGGGGGTTCAATGTTGCAGTTTCAGTGTTGGGGTATCAGTTTTGGGAGTTCAATGTTGGGGGTTCAGTGTTGCAGGTCCGTCTTGCGGCTCAGTGTTGGGGTGTTCAGTGTTGGAAGTTCAGTATTGAGGTGTCAGCGTTTGGGGTTCAGTGTTGGGTTTCAGTGGTGGGGGGTTCAGCGTTGGGGGTTCAGTGTTGGGGGTCAGCGGCGGGGGTTCAGTGTTGTGGTTCAGTGTTGGGGTTCAGTGTTTGGGTGTTCAGTGTTGGGCTTCAATGTTGTGGGTTCAGTGTCTCGGATTCAGTGTTGTGGGCTCAGTGTTGGGGTTCGGTTTTGGGGTTCAGTGGTGGGTGGTTAGTGTTGGGGTTCAGTTTTGGGGACCCGCGTTGGGGGTTCAGTGTTGGGTGTTTCAGCTTTGGGGTTCAGTGGTAGCGTTCAGTGTTGGGGGTTCAGTGCTGGGGGCCAGTGTTGGGGGGTCAGTGTTTGGGAACAGTGTTGGGGGCACAGTGTTGGGGTTCAGATTCGGGGGTTCAGTGTTGGAGTTCAGTGTTCGGGAGTTCAGTGTTGGGCTTCAATGTTGGGGGTTCAGTGTTGGGGAATCAGTGTCGGGGACTCAATGTTTGGGGGTTCATTGTTGGGGCTCAGTGTTGGGGTTCAGTGTTGGGATTCAGTGTTGGCGGTCAGTGTTGGGGCTCGGAGTTGGGGGTTAAGTTTTGGGTTTCAGTGGTGGGCTGTCAGCATTGGGGTTCAGTGTTCCGGGGGTTCAGCGGCGGGTGATTAATTTTGGGGTTCAGTGTTCGGGTTCAGCATTGCGGGTTCAGTGTTGTGGTTCAGTTTTGGGGGATCCGTGTGGGGTTTCAGTGTTGGGGGGTTCAGCTTTGGGGTTTCGTGTTAGCGTTCAGTGTTGGGGGTTCAGTGCTGGGGGCCAGTGTTGGGGATTCAGTGTTAGGGTTCAGTGTTGCCGGTTCAGGGTTGGGGGTTCAATGTTGGGGGTTCAGTGTTGGTGGGTCAGTGTTGGAGTTCAGTGTTGGGGTGGTCAGTGTTGGAGGCTCAGTGTTGGGGGATTCAGTGTTGGAGGTTCAGTGTTGGGGATCAGTTTTGGGCGTGGTCAGCGTTGGGGGTTCAGTGTTGGGGTGTTCAGTGTTGGGGGTTCAGTGTTGGGGCTGGTCAGTGTTGGTGGTTCAGTGTTGCGGGGTTCAGTGTTGGGGTTCAGTGTTGTGGTTTCAGTGTTGGGGGTTCTGTGTTGGATGATTCGGTGTTGGGCTTCAGTGTTGGGGTTCAATGTTTGGAGTGGTTCAGTGTTGGGGGTGGTCAGTGTTGGGGGTCCAATGCTGTGGGTTCAGTGTTGGGGATTCAGTGTTGGGGTTCAGTGTTGATGGTTCAGTGTTGGGGTTCAATGTTGGGGGTTCAATGTTGGGGGTTCAATGTTGCGGTTTCAGTGTTGGGGTATCAGTTTTGGGGGTTCAATGTTGGGGGCTCAGTGTTGGAGGTCCGTCTTGCGGCTCAGTGTTGGGGTGTTCAGTGTTGGGGGTTCAGTATTGAGGTGTCAGCGTTTCGGGTTCAGTGTTGGGGTGTTCAGCGTCGGGGGTTCAGTGTTGGGGTTCTGTGTTGGGGGTCAGCGGCCGGGGTTCAGTGTTGGGGTTCAGTGTCGGGGGTTCAGTGTTGGGGTTCAGTGTTTGGGTGTTCGGTGTTGGGCTTCAATGTTGTGGGTTCAGTGTCGCGGATTGTGTTTTGGGGAGCTCAGTGTTGGGGTCAGTGTTGGGGTTCGGTTTTGGGGTGCAGTGGTGGGTGGGTAGTGTTGGGGTTCAGTTTTGGGGACCCGCGTTGGGGGTTCAGTGTTGGGTGTTTCAGCTTTGGGGTTCAGTGGTAGCGTTCAGTGTTGGGGTTCAGTGCTGGGGGCCAGTATTGGGTGGTCAGTGTTAGGGTTCAGTGGTTCAGTGTTAGGGTTCAGTGTTGTGGGTTCAGTGTTGGGGTTCAGTGTTGGAAGTTCAGTGGGGGGTCGGTTTGGTTGTTCAGTATTGGGGCTAATTGTTGGGGCGTTCATCATTGGGGGTACAATGTTGGGGGTTCAGTGTTGGGGGTCCAGTGTTGGGGTTCAGTGGCGGGGGTCAGTTTGGGGGTTCAGTATTGTGGTTCCGTGTTGGGGGTTCAGTATTGCGGTTCAGTGTTGGGGGTTCAATGTTGGGGTGCCGTGATCGGGGGTTCAGTGATCGGGGGTTCAGTGTTGGGGGTTTAATGTTGGGGTTTCAGTGTTGGGGTTCCTTTTTGGTGGTCAGTTTTGGAGGTTCAATGTTGGGGGTTCAGTGTTGGAGGTCCGTGATGGGGGTTCAGTGTTGGGGTGTTCAGTGTTGGGTGTTCAGTATTGGGGGTTCAGCTTTGGGGGTTCAGTGTTGCGGGTTCAGGGTTGGGGGTTCAGTGTTGGGGGTTCAGTGTTGGGGGTTCAGTGTTGGAGTTCAGTGTTGGGGTGGTCAGTGTTGGAGGTTCAGTGTTGGGGGATTCAGTGTTGGGGGTTCAGTGTTGGGGATCAGTTTTGGGCGTGGTCAGCGTTGGGGGTTCAGTGTTGGGGTGTTCAGTGCTGGGGGTTCAGTGTTGGGGCTGGTCAGTGTTGGTGGTTCAGTGTTGCGGGGTTCAGTGTTGGGGTTCAGTGATGTGGTTTCAGTGTTGGGGGTTCAGTGTTGGATGATTCGGTATTGGGGTTCAGTGTCGGTGTTCAGTGTTTGGGGGTTCAGTGTTGAGGGGGCAGTGTTGGGGGTCACCGTTCGGGGTTCTGTATTCGGGATCAGTTTTGGGGCTCAGTTTTGGGGTTCAGAGTTGCGGTTCAGTGTTGGGGTCCAGTGTTGGGGGTTCAGTGTTGGAAGTTCAGTGGGGGTCGGTTTGGGGGTTCAGTATTGGGGCTAATTGTTGGGGTGTTCAGCATTGGGGGTTCAGTGTTGGGGGTACAGTGTTGGGGGTCCAGTGTTGGGGGTTCAGTGGTGGGGGTCAGTTTGGGGGTTCAGTTTTGGGGTTCCGTGTTGGGGGTTCAGTATTGTGGTTCAGTGTTGGGGTTTCAGTGTTGGGGTTCAGTGATCGGGGGATCAGTGATCGGGGGTTCTGTGTTGGGGGTTTAATGTTGGGGGTCCGTGTTGGGGGTTCAGTGTTGGGGTGTTCAGTGTTGGGTGTTCAGTATTGGGGGTTCAGCGTTGGAGGTTCAGCGTTGGGGGTTCAGCGTTGGAAGTTCAGTGGGGGTCGGTTTGGGGGTTCAGTATTGGGGCTAATTGTTGGGGTGTTCAGCATTGGGGGTTCAGTGTTGGGGGTACAGTGTTGGGGGTCCAGTGTTGGGGGTTCAGTGGTGGGGGTCAGTTTGGGGGTTCAGTTTTGGGGTTCCGTGTTGGGGGTTCAGTATTGTGGTTCAGTGTTGGGGTTTCAGTGTTGGGGTGCAGTGTTGGGGTTCAGTGATCGGGGGATCAGTGATCGGGGGTTCTGTGTTGGGGGTTTAATGTTGGGGGTCCGTGTTGGGGGTTCAGTGTTGGGGTGTTCAGTGTTGGGTGTTCAGTATTGGGGGTTCAGCGTTGGAGGTTCAGCGTTGGGGGTTCAGCGTTGGGGGTTCAGTGTTGGGGTTCCGTGTTCTGGGTCAGCTGCGGGGGTTCAGTGTTGGGGTTCAGTGTTCGGGAGTTCAGTGTTGGGGGTTCAATGTTGCAGTTTCAGTGTTGGGGTATCAGTTTTGGGAGTTCAATGTTGGGGGTTCAGTGTTGGAGGTCCGTCTTGCGGCTCAGTGTTGGGGTGTTCAGTGTTGGAAGTTCAGTATTGAGGTGTCAGCGTTTGGGGTTCAGTGTTGGGTTTCAGTGGTGGGGGGTTCAGCGTTGGGGGTTCAGTGTTGGGGGTCAGCGGCGGGGGTTCAGTGTTGTGGTTCAGTGTTGGGGTTCAGTGTTTGGGTGTTCAGTGTTGGGCTTCAATGTTGTGGGTTCAGTGTCTCGGATTCAGTGTTGTGGGCTCAGTGTTGGGGTTCGGTTTTGGGGTTCAGTGGTGGGTGGTTAGTGTTGGGGTTCAGTTTTGGGGACCCGCGTTGGGGGTTCAGTGTTGGGTGTTTCAGCTTTGGGGTTCAGTGGTAGCGTTCAGTGTTGGGGGTTCAGTGCTGGGGGCCAGTGTTGGGGGGTCAGTGTTTGGGAACAGTGTTGGGGGCACAGTGTTGGTGTTCAGATTCGGGGGTTCAGTGTTGGAGTTCAGTGTTCGGGAGTTCAGTGTTGGGCTTCAATGTTGGGGGTTCAGTGTTGGGGAATCAGTGTCGGGGACTCAATGTTTGGGGGTTCATTGTTGGGGCTCAGTGTTAGGGTTCAGTGTTGGGATTCAGTGTTGGAAGTTCAGTGGGGGTCGGTTTGGGGGTTCAGTATTGGGGCTAATTGTTGGGGTGTTCAGCATTGGGGGTTCAGTGTTGGGGGTACAGTGTTGGGGGTCCAGTGTTGGGGGTTCAGTGGTGGGGGTCAGTTTGGGGGTTCAGTTTTGGGGTTCCGTGTTGGGGGTTCAGTATTGTGGTTCAGTGTTGGGGTTTCAGTGTTGGGGTTCAGTGTTCGGGGGATCAGTGATCGGGGGTTCTGTGTTGGGGGTTTAATGTTGGGGGTCCGTGTTGGGGGTTCAGTGTTGGGGTGTTCAGTGTTGGGTGTTCAGTATTGGGGGTTCAGCGTTGGAGGTTCAGCGTTGGGGGTTCAGCGTTGGAAGTTCAGTGGGGGTCGGTTTGGGGGTTCAGTATTGGGGCTAATTGTTGGGGTGTTCAGCATTGGGGGTTCAGTGTTGGGGGTACAGTGTTGGGGGTCCAGTGTTGGGGGTTCAGTGGTGGGGGTCAGTTTGGGGGTTCAGTTTTGGGGTTCCGTGTTGGGGGTTCAGTATTGTGGTTCAGTGTTGGGGTTTCAGTGTTGGGGTGCAGTGTTGGGGTTCAGTGATCGGGGGATCAGTGATCGGGGGTTCTGTGTTGGGGGTTTAATGTTGGGGGTCCGTGTTGGGGGTTCAGTGTTGGGGTGTTCAGTGTTGGGTGTTCAGTATTGGGGGTTCAGCGTTGGAGGTTCAGCGTTGGGGGTTCAGCGTTGGGGGTTCAGTGTTGGGGTTCAGTGTTCTGGGTCAGCTGCGGGGGTTCAGTGTTGGGGTTCAGTGTTCGGGAGTTCAGTGTTGGGGGTTCAATGTTGCAGTTTCAGTGTTGGGGTATCAGTTTTGGGAGTTCAATGTTGGGGGTTCAGTGTTGGAGGTCCGTCTTGCGGCTCAGTGTTGGGGTGTTCAGTGTTGGAAGTTCAGTATTGAGGTGTCAGCGTTTGGGGTTCAGTGTTGGGTTTCAGTGGTGGGGGGTTCAGCGTTGGGGGTTCAGTGTTGGGGGTCAGCGGCGGGGGTTCAGTGTTGTGGTTCAGTGTTGGGGTTCAGTGTTTGGGTGTTCAGTGTTGGGCTTCAATGTTGTGGGTTCAGTGTCTCGGATTCAGTGTTGTGGGCTCAGTGTTGGGGTTCAGTGTTGATGGTTCAGTGTTGGGGTTCAATGTTGGGGGTTCAATGTTGGGGGTTCAATGTTGCGGTTTCAGTGTTGGGGTATCAGTTTTGGGGGTTCAATGTTGGGGGCTCAGTGTTGGAGGTCCGTCTTGCGGCTCAGTGTTGGGGTGTTCAGTGTTGGGGGTTCAGTATTGAGGTGTCAGCGTTTCGGGTTCAGTGTTGGGGTGTTCAGCGTCGGGGGTTCAGTGTTGGGGTTCTGTGTTGGGGGTCAGCGGCCGGGGTTCAGTGTTGGGGTTCAGTGTCGGGGGTTCAGTGTTGGGGTTCAGTGTTTGGGTGTTCGGTGTTGGGCTTCAATGTTGTGGGTTCAGTGTCGCGGATTGTGTTTTGGGGAGCTCAGTGTTGGGGTCAGTGTTGGGGTTCGGTTTTGGGGTGCAGTGGTGGGTGGGTAGTGTTGGGGTTCAGTTTTGGGGACCCGCGTTGGGGGTTCAGTGTTGGGAGTTTCAGCTTTGGGGTTCAGTGGTAGCGTTCAGTGTTGGGGTTCAGTGCTGGGGGCCAGTATTGGGTGGTCAGTGTTAGGGTTCAGTGGTTCAGTGTTAGGGTTCAGTGTTGTGGGTTCAGTGTTGGGGTTCAGTGTTGGAAGTTCAGTGGGGGGTCGGTTTGGTTGTTCAGTATTGGGGCTAATTGTTGGGGCGTTCATCATTGGGGGTACAATGTTGGGGGTTCAGTGTTGGGGGTCCAGTGTTGGGGTTCAGTGGCGGGGGTCAGTTTGGGGGTTCAGTATTGTGGTTCCGTGTTGGGGGTTCAGTATTGTGGTTCAGTGTTGGGGGTTCAATGTTGGGGTGCCGTGATCGGGGGTTCAGTGATCGGGGGTTCAGTGTTGGGGGTTTAATGTTGGGGTTTCAGTGTTGGGGTTCCTTTTTGGTGGTCAGTTTTGGAGGTTCAATGTTGGGGGTTCAGTGTTGGAGGTCCGTGATGGGGGTTCAGTGTTGGGGTGTTCAGTGTTGGGTGTTCAGTATTGGGGGTTCAGCTTTGGGGGTTCAGTGTTGCGGGTTCAGGGTTGGGGGTTCAGTGTTGGGGGTTCAGTGTTGGGGGTTCAGTGTTGGAGTTCAGTGTTGGGGTGGTCAGTGTTGGAGGTTCAGTGTTGGGGGATTCAGTGTTGGGGGTTCAGTGTTGGGGATCAGTTTTGGGCGTGGTCAGCGTTGGGGGTTCAGTGTTGGGGTGTTCAGTGCTGGGGGTTCAGTGTTGGGGCTGGTCAGTGTTGGTGGTTCAGTGTTGCGGGGTTCAGTGTTGGGGTTCAGTGATGTGGTTTCAGTGTTGGGGGTTCAGTGTTGGATGATTCGGTATTGGGGTTCAGTGTCGGGGTTCAGTGTTTGGGGGTTCAGTGTTGAGGGGGCAGTGTTGGGGGTCACCGTTCGGGGTTCTGTATTCGGGATCAGTTTTGGGGCTCAGTTTTGGGGTTCAGAGTTGCGGTTCAGTGTTGGGGTCCAGTGTTGGGGGTTCAGTGTTGGAAGTTCAGTGGGGGTCGGTTTGGGGGTTCAGTATTGGGGCTAATTGTTGGGGTGTTCAGCATTGGGGGTTCAGTGTTGGGGGTACAGTGTTGGGGGTTCAGTGGTGGGGGTCAGTTTGGGGGTTCAGTTTTGGGGTTCCGTGTTGGGGGTTCAGTATTGTGGTTCAGTGTTGGGGTTTCAGTGTTGGGGTTCAGTGATCGGGGGATCAGTGATCGGGGGTTCTGTGTTGGGGGTTTAATGTTGGGGGTCCGTGTTGGGGGTTCAGTGTTGGGGTGTTCAGTGTTGGGTGTTCAGTATTGGGGGTTCAGCGTTGGAGGTTCAGCGTTGGGGGTTCAGCGTTGGAAGTTCAGTGGGGGTCGGTTTGGGGGTTCAGTATTGGGGCTAATTGTTGGGGTATTCAGCATTGGGGGTTCAGTGTTGGGGGTACAGTGTTGGGGGTCCAGTGTTGGGGGTTCAGTGGTGGGGGTCAGTTTGGGGGTTCAGTTTTGGGGTTCCGTGTTGGGGGTTCAGTATTGTGGTTCAGTGTTGGGGTTTCAGTGTTGGGGTGCAGTGTTGGGGTTCAGTGATCGGGGGATCAGTGATCGGGGGTTCTGTGTTGGGGGTTTAATGTTGGGGGTCCGTGTTGGGGGTTCAGTGTTGGGGTGTTCAGTGTTGGGTGTTCAGTATTGGGGGTTCAGCGTTGGAGGTTCAGCGTTGGGGGTTCAGCGTTGGGGGTTCAGTGTTGGGGTTCCGTGTTCTGGGTCAGCTGCGGGGGTTCAGTGTTGGGGTTCAGTGTTCGGGAGTTCAGTGTTGGGGGTTCAATGTTGCAGTTTCAGTGTTGGGGTATCAGTTTTGGGAGTTCAATGTTGGGGGTTCAGTGTTGGAGGTCCGTCTTGCGGCTCAGTGTTGGGGTGTTCAGTGTTGGAAGTTCAGTATTGAGGTGTCAGCGTTTGGGGTTCAGTGTTGGGTTTCAGTGGTGGGGGGTTCAGCGTTGGGGGTTCAGTGTTGGGGGTCAGCGGCGGGGGTTCAGTGTTGTGGTTCAGTGTTGGGGTTCAGTGTTTGGGTGTTCAGTGTTGGGCTTCAATGTTGTGGGTTCAGTGTCTCGGATTCAGTGTTGTGGGCTCAGTGTTGGGGTTCGGTTTTGGGGTTCAGTGGTGGGTGGTTAGTGTTGGGGTTCAGTTTTGGGGACCCGCGTTGGGGGTTCAGTGTTGGGTGTTTCAGCTTTGGGGTTCAGTGGTAGCGTTCAGTGTTGGGGGTTCAGTGCTGGGGGCCAGTGTTGGGGGGTCAGTGTTTGGGAACAGTGTTGGGGGCACAGTGTTGGGGTTCAGATTCGGGGGTTCAGTGTTGGAGTTCAGTGTTCGGGAGTTCAGTGTTGGGCTTCAATGTTGGGGGTTCAGTGTTGGGGAATCAGTGTCGGGGACTCAATGTTTGGGGGTTCATTGTTGGGGCTCAGTGTTAGGGTTCAGTGTTGGGATTCAGTGTTGGAAGTTCAGTGGGGGTCGGTTTGGGGGTTCAGTATTGGGGCTAATTGTTGGGGTGTTCAGCATTGGGGGTTCAGTGTTGGGGGTACAGTGTTGGGGGTCCAGTGTTGGGGGTTCAGTGGTGGGGGTCAGTTTGGGGGTTCAGTTTTGGGGTTCCGTGTTGGGGGTTCAGTATTGTGGTTCAGTGTTGGGGTTTCAGTGTTGGGGTTCAGTGATCGGGGGATCAGTGATCGGGGGTTCTGTGTTGGGGGTTTAATGTTGGGGGTCCGTGTTGGGGGTTCAGTGTTGGGGTGTTCAGTGTTGGGTGTTCAGTATTGGGGGTTCAGCGTTGGAGGTTCAGCGTTGGGGGTTCAGCGTTGGAAGTTCAGTGGGGGTCGGTTTGGGGGTTCAGTATTGGGGCTAATTGTTGGGGTGTTCAGCATTGGGGGTTCAGTGTTGGGGGTACAGTGTTGGGGGTCCAGTGTTGGGGGTTCAGTGGTGGGGGTCAGTTTGGGGGTTCAGTTTTGGGGTTCCGTGTTGGGGGTTCAGTATTGTGGTTCAGTGTTGGGGTTTCAGTGTTGGGGTGCAGTGTTGGGGTTCAGTGATCGGGGGATCAGTGATCGGGGGTTCTGTGTTGGGGGTTTAATGTTGGGGGTCCGTGTTGGGGGTTCAGTGTTGGGGTGTTCAGTGTTGGGTGTTCAGTATTGGGGGTTCAGCGTTGGAGGTTCAGCGTTGGGGGTTCAGCGTTGGGGGTTCAGTGTTGGGGTTCAGTGTTCTGGGTCAGCTGCGGGGGTTCAGTGTTGGGGTTCAGTGTTCGGGAGTTCAGTGTTGGGGGTTCAATGTTGCAGTTTCAGTGTTGGGGTATCAGTTTTGGGAGTTCAATGTTGGGGGTTCAGTGTTGGAGGTCCGTCTTGCGGCTCAGTGTTGGGGTGTTCAGTGTTGGAAGTTCAGTATTGAGGTGTCAGCGTTTGGGGTTCAGTGTTGGGTTTCAGTGGTGGGGGGTTCAGCGTTGGGGGTTCAGTGTTGGGGGTCAGCGGCGGGGGTTCAGTGTTGTGGTTCAGTGTTGGGGTTCAGTGTTTGGGTGTTCAGTGTTGGGCTTCAATGTTGTGGGTTCAGTGTCTCGGATTCAGTGTTGTGGGCTCAGTGTTGGGGTTCGGTTTTGGGGTTCAGTGGTGGGTGGTTAGTGTTGGGGTTCAGTTTTGGGGACCCGCGTTGGGGGTTCAGTGTTGGGTGTTTCAGCTTTGGGGTTCAGTGGTAGCGTTCAGTGTTGGGGGTTCAGTGCTGGGGGCCAGTGTTGGGGGGTCAGTGTTTGGGAACAGTGTTGGGGGCACAGTGTTGGGGTTCAGATTCGGGGGTTCAGTGTTGGAGTTCAGTGTTCGGGAGTTCAGTGTTGGGCTTCAATGTTGGGGGTTCAGTGTTGGGGAATCAGTGTCGGGGACTCAATGTTTGGGGGTTCATTGTTGGGGCTCAGTGTTAGGGTTCAGTGTTGGGATTCAGTGTTGGCGGTCAGTGTTGGGGCTCGGAGTTGGGGGTTAAGTTTTGGGTTTCAGTGGTGGGCTGTCAGCATTGGGGTTCAGTGTTCCGGGGGTTCAGCGGCGGGTGATTAATTTTGGGGTTCAGTGTTCGGGTTCAGCATTGCGGGTTCAGTGTTGGGGTTCAGTTTTGGGGGATCCGTGTGGGGTTTCAGTGTTGGGGGTTCAGCTTTGGGGTTTCGTGTTAGCGTTCAGTGTTGGGGGTTCAGTGCTGGGGGCCAGTGTTGGGGATTCAGTGTTAGGGTTCAGTGTTGCCGGTTCAGGGTTGGGGGTTCAGTGTTGGGGGTTCAGTGTTGGTGGTTCAGTGTTGGAGTTCAGTGTTGGGGTGGTCAGTGTTGGAGGCTCAGTGTTGGGGGATTCAGTGTTGGAGGTTCAGTGTTGGGGATCAGTTTTGGGCGTGGTCAGCGTTGGGGGTTCAGTGTTGGGGTGTTCAGTGTTGGGGGTTCAGTGTTGGGGCTGGTCAGTGTTGGTGGTTCAGTGTTGCGGGGTTCAGTGTTGGGGTTCAGTGTTGTGGTTTCAGTGTTGGGGGTTCTGTGTTGGATGATTCGGTGTTGGGCTTCAGTGTTGGGGTTCAATGTTTGGAGTGGTTCAGTGTTGGGGGTGGTCAGTGTTGGGGGTCCAATGCTGTGGGTTCAGTGTTGGGGATTCAGTGTTGGGGTTCAGTGTTGATGGTTCAGTGTTGGGGTTCAATGTTGGGGGTTCAATGTTGGGGGTTCAATGTTGCGGTTTCAGTGTTGGGGTATCAGTTTTGGGGGTTCAATGTTGGGGGCTCAGTGTTGGAGGTCCGTCTTGCGGCTCAGTGTTGGGGTGTTCAGTGTTGGGGGTTCAGTATTGAGGTGTCAGCGTTTCGGGTTCAGTGTTGGGGTGTTCAGCGTCGGGGGTTCAGTGTTGGGGTTCTGTGTTGGGGGTCAGCGGCCGGGGTTCAGTGTTGGGGTTCAGTGTCGGGGGTTCAGTGTTGGGGTTCAGTGTTTGGGTGTTCGGTGTTGGGCTTCAATGTTGTGGGTTCAGTGTCGCGGATTGTGTTTTGGGGAGCTCAGTGTTGGGGGCAGTGTTGGGGTTCGGTTTTGGGGTGCAGTGGTGGGTGGGTAGTGTTGGGGTTCAGTTTTGGGGACCCGCGTTGGGGGTTCAGTGTTGGGTGTTTCAGCTTTGGGGTTCAGTGGTAGCGTTCAGTGTTGGGGTTCAGTGCTGGGGGCCAGTATTGGGTGGTCAGTGTTAGGGTTCAGTGGTTCAGTGTTAGGGTTCAGTGTTGTGGGTTCAGTGTTGGGGTTCAGTGTTGGAAGTTCAGTGGGGGGTCGGTTTGGTTGTTCAGTATTGGGGCTAATTGTTGGGGTGTTCATCATTGGGGGTACAATGTTGGGGGTTCAGTGTTGGGGTTCAGTGGCGGGGGTCAGTTTGGGGGTTCAGTATTGTGGTTCCGTGTTGGGGGTTCAGTATTGTGGTTCAGTGTTGGGGGTTCAATGTTGGGGTGCCGTGATCGAGGGTTCAGTGATCGGGGGTTCAGTGCTGGGGGTTTAATGTTGGGGTTTCAGTGTTGGGGTTCCTTTTTGGTGGTCAGTTTTGGAGGTTCAATGTTGGGGGTTCAGTGTTGGAGGTCCGTGTTGGGGGTTCAGTGTTGGGGTGTTCAGTGTTGGGTGTTCAGTATTGTGGTTCAGTGTTGGGGTTTCAGTGTTGGGGTGCAGTGTTGGGGTTCAGTGATCGGGGGATCAGTGATCGGGGGTTCTGTGTTGGGGGTTTAATGTTGGGGGTCCGTGTTGGGGGTTCAGTGTTGGGGTGTTCAGTGTTGGGTGTTCAGTATTGGGGGTTCAGCGTTGGAGGTTCAGCGTTGGGGGTTCAGCGTTGGGGGTTCAGTGTTGGGGTTCCGTGTTCTGGGTCAGCTGCGGGGGTTCAGTGTTGGGGTTCAGTGTTCGGGAGTTCAGTGTTGGGGGTTAAATGTTGCAGTTTCAGTGTTGGGGTATCAGTTTTGGGAGTTCAATGTTGGGGGTTCAGTGTTGGAGGTCCGTCTTGCGGCTCAGTGTTGGGGTGTTCAGTGTTGGAAGTTCAGTATTGAGGTGTCAGCGTTTGGGGTTCAGTGTTGGGTTTCAGTGGTGGGGGGTTCAGCGTTGGGGGTTCAGTGTTGGGGGTCAGCGGCGGGGGTTCAGTGTTGTGGTTCAGTGTTGGGGTTCAGTGTTTGGGTGTTCAGTGTTGGGCTTCAATGTTGTGGGTTCAGTGTCTCGGATTCAGTGTTGTGGGCTCAGTGTTGGGGTTCGGTTTTGGGGTTCAGTGGTGGGTGGTTAGTGTTGGGGTTCAGTTTTGGGGACCCGCGTTGGGGGTTCAGTGTTGGGTGTTTCAGCTTTGGGGTTCAGTGGTAGCGTTCAGTGTTGGGGGTTCAGTGCTGGGGGCCAGTGTTGGGGGGTCAGTGTTTGGGAACAGTGTTGGGGGCACAGTGTTGGGGTTCAGATTCGGGGGTTCAGTGTTGGAGGTTCAGTGTTGGGGATCAGTTTTGGGCGTGGTCAGCGTTGGGGGTTCAGTGTTGGGGTGTTCAGTGTTGGGGGTTCAGTGTTGGGGCTGGTCAGTGTTGGTGGTTCAGTGTTGCGGGGTTCAGTGTTGGGGTTCAGTGTTGTGGTTTCAGTGTTGGGGGTTCTGTGTTGGATGATTCGGTGTTGGGCTTCAGTGTTGGGGTTCAATGTTTGGAGTGGTTCAGTGTTGGGGGTGGTCAGTGTTGGGGGTCCAATGCTGTGGGTTCAGTGTTGGGGATTCAGTGTTGGGGTTCAGTGTTGATGGTTCAGTGTTGGGGTTCAATGTTGGGGGTTCAATGTTGGGGGTTCAATGTTGCGGTTTCAGTGTTGGGGTATCAGTTTTGGGGGTTCAATGTTGGGGGCTCAGTGTTGGAGGTCCGTCTTGCGGCTCAGTGTTGGGGTGTTCAGTGTTGGGGGTTCAGTATTGAGGTGTCAGCGTTTCGGGTTCAGTGTTGGGGTGTTCAGCGTCGGGGGTTCAGTGTTGGGGTTCTGTGTTGGGGGTCAGCGGCCGGGGTTCAGTGTTGGGGTTCAGTGTCGGGGGTTCAGTGTTGGGGTTCAGTGTTTGGGTGTTCGGTGTTGGGGAATCAGTGTCGGGGACTCAATGTTTGGGGGTTCATTGTTGGGGCTCAGTGTTAGGGTTCAGTGTTGGGATTCCGTGTTGGCGGTCAGTGTTGGGGCTCGGAGTTGGGGGTTAAGTTTTGGGTTTCAGTGGTGGGCTGTCAGCATTGGGGTTCAGTGTTCCGGGGGTTCAGCGGCGGGTGATTAATTTTGGGGTTCAGTGTTCGGGTTCAGCATTGCGGGTTCAGTGTTGGGGTTCAGTTTTGGGGGATCCGTGTGGGGTTTCAGTGTTGGGGGTTCAGCTTTGGGGTTTCGTGTTAGCGTTCAGTGTTGGGGGTTCAGTGCTGGGGGCCAGTGTTGGGGATTCAGTGTTAGGGTTCAGTGTTGCCGGTTCAGGGTTGGGGGTTCAGTGTTGGGGGTTCAGTGTTGGTGGTTCAGTGTTGGAGTTCAGTGTTGGGGTGGTCAGTGTTGGAGGCTCAGTGTTGGGGGATTCAGTGTTGGAGGTTCAGTGTTGGGGATCAGTTTTGGGCGTGGTCAGCGTTGGGGGTTCAGTGTTGGGGTGTTCAGTGTTGGGGGTTCAGTGTTGGGGCTGGTCAGTGTTGGTGGTTCAGTGTTGTGGGGTTCAGTGTTGGGGTTCAGTGTTGTGGTTTCAGTGTTGGGGGTTCTGTGTTGGATGATTCGGTGTTGGGCTTCAGTGTTGGGGTTCAATGTTTGGAGTGGTTCAGTGTTGGGGGTGGTCAGTGTTGGGGGTCCAATGCTGTGGGTTCAGTGTTGGGGATTCAGTGTTGGGGTTCAGTGTTGATGGTTCAGTGTTGGGGTTCAATGTTGGGGGTTCAATGTTGGGGGTTCAATGTTGCGGTTTCAGTGTTGGGGTATCAGTTTTGGGGGTTCAATGTTGGGGGCTCAGTGTTGGAGGTCCGTCTTGCGGCTCAGTGTTGGGGTGTTCAGTGTTGGGGGTTCAGTATTGAGGTGTCAGCGTTTCGGGTTCAGTGTTGGGGTGTTCAGCGTCGGGGGTTCAGTGTTGGGGTTCTGTGTTGGGGGTCAGCG
Organism: Pristiophorus japonicus; assembly: GCF_044704955.1. Classification (NCBI taxonomy): domain Eukaryota; kingdom Metazoa; phylum Chordata; class Chondrichthyes; family Pristiophoridae; genus Pristiophorus; species Pristiophorus japonicus. The sequence goes on from NC_091993.1 coordinate 58,517,894, forward strand.
GCCGGGGTTCAGTGTTGGGGTTCAGTGTCGGGGGTTCAGTGTTGGGGTTCAGTGTTTGGGTGTTCGGTGTTGGGCTTCAATGTTGTGGGTTCAGTGTCGCGGATTGTGTTTTGGGGAGCTCAGTGTTGGGGGCAGTGTTGGGGTTCGGTTTTGGGGTGCAGTGGTGGGTGGGTAGTGTTGGGGTTCAGTTTTGGGGACCCGCGTTGGGGGTTCAGTGTTGGGTGTTTCAGCTTTGGGGTTCAGTGGTAGCGTTCAGTGTTGGGGTTCAGTGCTGGGGGCCAGTATTGGGTGGTCAGTGTTAGGGTTCAGTGGTTCAGTGTTAGGGTTCAGTGTTGTGGGTTCAGTGTTGGGGTTCAGTGTTGGAAGTTCAGTGGGGGGTCGGTTTGGTTGTTCAGTATTGGGGCTAATTGTTGGGGTGTTCATCATTGGGGGTACAATGTTGGGGGTTCAGTGTTGGGGGTCCAGTGTTGGGGTTCAGTGGCGGGGGTCAGTTTGGGGGTTCAGTATTGTGGTTCCGTGTTGGGGGTTCAGTATTGTGGTTCAGTGTTGGGGGTTCAATGTTGGGGTGCCGTGATCGAGGGTTCAGTGATCGGGGGTTCAGTGTTGGGGGTTTAATGTTGGGGTTTCAGTGTTGGGGTTCCTTTTTGGTGGTCAGTTTTGGAGGTTCAATGTTGGGGGTTCAGTGTTGGAGGTCCGTGTTGGGGGTTCAGTGTTGGGGTGTTCAGTGTTGGGTGTTCAGTATTGTGGTTCAGTGTTGGGGTTTCAGTGTTGGGGTGCAGTGTTGGGGTTCAGTGATCGGGGGATCAGTGATCGGGGGTTCTGTGTTGGGGGTTTAATGTTGGGGGTCCGTGTTGGGGGTTCAGTGTTGGGGTGTTCAGTGTTGGGTGTTCAGTATTGGGGGTTCAGCGTTGGAGGTTCAGCGTTGGGGGTTCAGCGTTGGGGGTTCAGTGTTGGGGTTCCGTGTTCTGGGTCAGCTGCGGGGGTTCAGTGTTGGGGTTCAGTGTTCGGGAGTTCAGTGTTGGGGGTTAAATGTTGCAGTTTCAGTGTTGGGGTATCAGTTTTGGGAGTTCAATGTTGGGGGTTCAGTGTTGGAGGTCCGTCTTGCGGCTCAGTGTTGGGGTGTTCAGTGTTGGAAGCTCAGTATTGAGGTGTCAGCGTTTGGGGTTCAGTGTTGGGTTTCAGTGGTGGGGGGTTCAGCGTTGGGGGTTCAGTGTTGGGGGTCAGCGGCGGGGGTTCAGTGTTGTGGTTCAGTGTTGGGGTTCAGTGTTTGGGTGTTCAGTGTTGGGCTTCAATGTTGTGGGTTCAGTGTCTCGGATTCAGTGTCGTGGGCTCAGTGTTGGGGTTCGGTTTTGGGGTTCAGTGGTGGGTGGTTAGTGTTGGGGTTCAGTTTTGGGGACCCGCGTTGGGGGTTCAGTGTTGGGTGTTTCAGCTTTGGGGTTCAGTGGTAGCGTTCAGTGTTGGGGGTTCAGTGCTGGGGGCCAGTGTTGGGGGGTCAGTGTTTGGGAACAGTGTTGGGGGCACAGTGTTGGGGTTCAGATTCGGGGGTTCAGTGTTGGAGGTTCAGTGTTGGGGATCAGTTTTGGGCGTGGTCAGCGTTGGGGGTTCAGTGTTGGGGTGTTCAGTGTTGGGGGTTCAGTGTTGGGGCTGGTCAGTGTTGGTGGTTCAGTGTTGCGGGGTTCAGTGTTGGGGTTCAGTGTTGTGGTTTCAGTGTTGGGGGTTCTGTGTTGGATGATTCGGTGTTGGGCTTCAGTGTTGGGGTTCAATGTTTGGAGTGGTTCAGTGTTGGGGGTGGTCAGTGTTGGGGGTCCAATGCTGTGGGTTCAGTGTTGGGGATTCAGTGTTGGGGTTCAGTGTTGATGGTTCAGTGTTGGGGTTCAATGTTGGGGGTTCAATGTTGGGGGTTCAATGTTGCGGTTTCAGTGTTGGGGTATCAGTTTTGGGGGTTCAATGTTGGGGGCTCAGTGTTGGAGGTCCGTCTTGCGGCTCAGTGTTGGGGTGTTCAGTGTTGGGTGTTCAGTATTGAGGTGTCAGCGTTTCGGGTTCAGTGTTGGGGTGTTCAGCGTCGGGGGTTCAGTGTTGGGGTTCTGTGTTGGGGGTCAGCGGCCGGGGTTCAATGTTGGGCTTCAGTGTCGGGGGTTCAGTGTTGGGGTTCAGTGTTTGGGTGTTCGGTGTTGGGCTTCAATGTTGTGGGTTCAGTGTCGCGGATTGTGTTTTGGGGAGCTCAGTGTTGGGGTCAGTGTTGGGGTTCGGTTTTGGGGTGCAGTGGTGGGTGGGTAGTGTTGGGGTTCAGTTTTGGGGACCCGCGTTGGGGGTTCAGTGTTGGGTGTTTCAGCTTTGGGGTTCAGTGGTAGCGTTCAGTGTTGGGGTTCAGTGCTGGGGGCCAGTATTGGGTGGTCAGTGTTAGGGTTCAGTGGTTCAGTGTTAGGGTTCAGTGTTGTGGGTTCAGTGTTGGGGTTCAGTGTTGGAAGTTCAGTGGGGGGTCGGTTTGGTTGTTCAGTATTGGGGCTAATTGTTGGGGCGTTCATCATTGGGGGTACAATGTTGGGGGTTCAGTGTTGGGGGTCCAGTGTTGGGGTTCAGTGGCGGGGGTCAGTTTGGGGGTTCAGTATTGTGGTTCCGTGTTGGGGGTTCAGTATTGTGGTTCAGTGTTGGGGGTTCAATGTTGGGGTGCCGTGATCGAGGGTTCAGTGATCGGGGGTTCAGTGTTGGGGGTTTAATGTTGGGGTTTCGGTGTTGGGGTTCCTTTTTGGTGGTCAGTTTTGGAGGTTCAATGTTGGGGGTTCAGTATTGGAGGTCCGTGTTGGGGGTTCAGTGTTGGGATGTTCAGTGTTGGGTGTTCAGTATTGGGGGTTCAGCTTTGGGGGTTCAGTGTTGCGGGTTCAGGGTTGGGGGTTCAGTGTTGGGGGTTCAGTGTTGGGGGTTCAGTGTTGGAGTTCAGTGTTGGGGTGGTCAGTGTTGGAGGTTCAGTGTTGGGGGATTCAGTGTTGGGGGTTCAGTGTTGGGGATCAGTTTTGGGCGTGGTCAGCGTTGGGGGTTCAGTGTTGGGGTGTTCAGTGCTGGGGGTTCAGTGTTGGGGCTGGTCAGTGTTGGTGGTTCAGTGTTGCGGGGTTCAGTGTTGGGGTTCAGTGATGTGGTTTCAGTGTTGGGGGTTCAGTGTTGGATGATTCGGTATTGGGGTTCAGTGTCGGGGTTCAGTGTTTGGGGGTTCAGTGTTGAGGGGGCAGTGTTGGAAGTTCAGTGGGGGTCGGTTTGGGGGTTCAGTATTGGGGCTAATTGTTGGGGTGTTCAGCATTGGGGGTTCAGTGTTGGGGGTACAGTGTTGGGGGTCCCGTGTTGGGGGTTCAGTGGTGGGGGTCAGTTTGGGGGTTCAGTTTTGGGGTTCCGTGTTGGGGGTTCAGTATTGTGGTTCAGTGTTGGGGTTTCAGTGTTGGGGTTCAGTGATCGGGGGATCAGTGATCGGGGGTTCTGTGTTGGGGGTTTAATGTTGGGGGTCCGTGTTGGGGGTTCAGTGTTGGGGTGTTCAGTGTTGTGTGTTCAGTATTGGGGATTCAGCGTTGGAGGTTCAGCGTTGGGGGTTCAGCGTTGGAAGTTCAGTGGGGGTCGGTTTGGGGGTTCAGTATTGGGGCTAATTGTTGGGGTGTTCAGCATTGGGGGTTCAGTGTTGGGGGTACAGTGTTGGGGGTCCAGTGTTGGGGGTTCAGTGGTGGGGGTCAGTTTGGGGGTTCAGTTTTGGGGTTCCGTGTTGGGGGTTCAGTATTGTGGTTCAGTGTTGGGGTTTCAGTGTTGGGGTGCAGTGTTGGGGTTCAGTGATCGGGGGACCAGTGATCGGGGGTTCTGTGTTGGGGGTTTAATGTTGGGGGTCCGTGTTGGGGGTTCAGTGTTGGGGTGTTCAGTGTTGGGTGTTCAGTATTGGGGGTTCAGCGTTGGAGGTTGAGCGTTGGGGGTTCAGCGTTGGGGGTTCAGTGTTGGGGTTCCGTGTTCTGGGTCAGCTGCGGGGGTTCAGTGTTGGGGTTCAGTGTTCGGGAGTTCAGTGTTGGGGGTTCAATGTTGCAGTTTCAGTGTTGGGGTATCAGTTTTGGGAGTTCAATGTTGGGGGTTCAGTGTTGGAGGTCCGTCTTGCGGCTCAGTGTTGGGGTGTTCAGTGTTGGAAGTTCAGTATTGAGGTGTCAGCGTTTGGGGTTCAGTGTTGGGTTTCAGTGGTGGGGGGTTCAGCGTTGGGGGTTCAGTGTTGGGGGTCAGCGGCGGGGGTTCAGTGTTGTGGTTCAGTGTTGGGGTTCAGTGTTTGGGTGTTCAGTGTTGGGCTTCAATGTTGTGGGTTCAGTGTCTCGGATTCAGTGTTGTGGGCTCAGTGTTGGGGTTCGGTTTTGGGGTTCAGTGGTGGGTGGTTAGTGTTGGGGTTCAGTTTTGGGGACCCGCGTTGGGGGTTCAGTGTTGGGTGTTTCAGCTTTGGGGTTCAGTGGTAGCGTTCAGTGTTGGGGGTTCAGTGCTGGGGGCCAGTGTTGGGGGGTCAGTGTTTGGGAACAGTGTTGGGGGCACAGTGTTGGGGTTCAGATTCGGGGGTTCAGTGTTGGAGTTCAGTGTTCGGGAGTTCAGTGTTGGGCTTCAATGTTGGGGGTTCAGTGTTGGGGAATCAGTGTCGGGGACTCAATGTTTGGGGGTTCATTGTTGGGGCTCAGTGTTAGGGTTCAGTGTTGGGATTCAGTGTTGGCGGTCAGTGTTGGGGCTCGGAGTTGGGGGTTAAGTTTTGGGTTTCAGTGGTGGGCTGTCAGCATTGGGGTTCAGTGTTCCGGGGGTTCAGCGGCGGGTGATTAATTTTGGGGTTCAGTGTTCGGGTTCAGCATTGCGGGTTCAGTGTTGTGGTTCAGTTTTGGGGGATCCGTGTGGGGTTTCAGTGTTGGGGGGTTCAGCTTTGGGGTTTCGTGTTAGCGTTCAGTGTTGGGGGTTCAGTGCTGGGGGCCAGTGTTGGGGATTCAGTGTTAGGGTTCAGTGTTGCCGGTTCAGGGTTGGGGGTTCAGTGTTGGGGGTTCAGTGTTGGTGGTTCAGTGTTGGAGTTCAGTGTTGGGGTGGTCAGTGTTGGAGGCTCAGTGTTGGGGGATTCAGTGTTGGAGGTTCAGTGTTGGGGATCAGTTTTGGGCGTGGTCAGCGTTGGGGGTTCAGTGTTGGGGTGTTCATTGTTGGGGGTTCAGTGTTGGGGCTGGTCAGTGTTGGTGGTTCAGTGTTGCGGGGTTCAGTGTTGGGGTTCAGTGTTGTGGTTTCAGTGTTGGGGGTTCTGTGTTGGATGATTCGGTGTTGGGCTTCAGTGTTGGGGTTCAATGTTTGGAGTGGTTCAGTGTTGGGGGTGGTCAGTGTTGGGGGTCCAATGCTGTGGGTTCAGTGTTGGGGATTCAGTGTTGGGGTTCAGTGTTGATGGTTCAGTGTTGGGGTTCAATGTTGGGGGTTCAATGTTGGGGGTTCAATGTTGCGGTTTCAGTGTTGGGGTATCAGTTTTGGGGGTTCAATGTTGGGGGCTCAGTGTTGGAGGTCCGTCTTGCGGCTCAGTGTTGGGGTGTTCAGTGTTGGGGGTTCAGTATTGAGGTGTCAGCGTTTCGGGTTCAGTGTTGGGGTGTTCAGCGTCGGGGGTTCAGTGTTGGGGTTCTGTGTTGGGGGTCAGCGGCCGGGGTTCAGTGTTGGGGTTCAGTGTCGGGGGTTCAGTGTTGGGGTTCAGTGTTTGGGTGTTCGGTGTTGGGCTTCAATGTTGTGGGTTCAGTGTCGCGGATTGTGTTTTGGGGAGCTCAGTGTTGGGGTCAGTGTTGGGGTTCGGTTTTGGGGTGCAGTGGTAGGTGGGTAGTGTTGGGGTTCAGTTTTGGGGACCCGCGTTGGGGGTTCAGTGTTGGGTGTTTCAGCTTTGGGGTTCAGTGGTAGCGTTCAGTGTTGGGGTTCAGTGCTGGGGGCCAGTATTGGGTGGTCAGTGTTAGGGTTCAGTGGTTCAGTGTTAGGGTTCAGTGTTGTGGGTTCAGTGTTGGGGTTCAGTGTTGGAAGTTCAGTGGGGGGTCGGTTTGGTTGTTCAGTATTGGGGCTAATTGTTGGGGTGTTCATCATTGGGGGTACAATGTTGGGGGTTCAGTGTTGGGGGTCCAGTGTTGGGGTTCAGTGGCGGGGGTCAGTTTGGGGGTTCAGTATTGTGGTTCCGTGTTGGGGGTTCAGTATTGTGGTTCAGTGTTGGGGGTTCAATGTTGGGGTGCCGTGATCGAGGGTTCAGTGATCGGGGGTTCAGTGTTGGGGGTTTAATGTTGGGGTTTCAGTGTTGGGGTTCCTTTTTGGTGGTCAGTTTTGGAGGTTCAATGTTGGGGGTTCAGTGTTGGAGGTCCGTGTTGGGGGTTCAGTGTTGGGGTGTTCAGTGTTGGGTGTTCAGTATTGGGGGTTCAGCTTTGGGGGTTCAGTGTTGCGGGTTCAGGGTTGGGGGTTCAGTGTTGGGGGTTCAGTGTTGGGGGTTCAGTGTTGGAGTTCAGTGTTGGGGTGGTCAGTGTTGGAGGTTCAGTGTTGGGGGATTCAGTGTTGGGTGTTCAGTATTGGGGGTTCAGCGTTGGAGGTTCAGCGGTGGGGGTTCAGCGTTGGGGGTTCAGTGTTGGGGTTCCGTGTTCTGGGTCAGCTGCGGGGGTTCAGTGTTGGGGTTCAGTGTTCGGGAGTTCAGTGTTGGGGGTTCAATGTTGCAGTTTCAGTGTTGGGGTATCAGTTTTGGGAGTTCAATGTTGGGGGTTCAGTGTTGGAGGTCCGTCTTGCGGCTCAGTGTTGGGGTGTTCAGTGTTGGAAGTTCAGTATTGAGGTGTCAGCGTTTGGGGTTCAGTGTTGGGTTTCAGTGGTGGGGGGTTCAGCGTTGGGGGTTCAGTGTTGGGGGTCAGCGGCGGGGGTTCAGTGTTGTGGTTCAGTGTTGGGGTTCAGTGTTTGGGTGTTCAGTGTTGGGCTTCAATGTTGTGGGTTCAGTGTCTCGGATTCAGTGTTGTGGGCTCAGTGTTGGGGTTCGGTTTTGGGGTTCAGTGGTGGGTGGTTAGTGTTGGGGTTCAGTTTTGGGGACCCGCGTTGGGGGTTCAGTGTTGGGTGTTTCAGCTTTGGGGTTCAGTGGTAGCGTTCAGTGTTGGGGGTTCAGTGCTGGGGGCCAGTGTTGGGGGGTCAGTGTTTGGGAACAGTGTTGGGGGCACAGTGTTGGGGTTCAGATTCGGGGGTTCAGTGTTGGAGTTCAGTGTTCGGGAGTTCAGTGTTGGGCTTCAATGTTGGGGGTTCAGTGTTGGGGAATCAGTGTCGGGGACTCAATGTTTGGGGGTTCATTGTTGGGGCTCAGTGTTGGGGTTCAGTGTTGGGATTCAGTGTTGGCGGTCAGTGTTGGGGCTCGGAGTTGGGGGTTAAGTTTTGGGTTTCAGTGGTGGGCTGTCAGCATTGGGGTTCAGTGTTCCGGGGGTTCAGCGGCGGGTGATTAATTTTGGGGTTCAGTGTTCGGGTTCAGCATTGCGGGTTCAGTGTTGGGGTTCAGTTTTGGGGGATCCGTGTGGGGTTTCAGTGTTGGGGGGTTCAGCTTTGGGGTTTCGTGTTAGCGTTCAGTGTTGGGGGTTCAGTGCTGGGGGCCAGTGTTGGGGATTCAGTGTTAGGGTTCAGTGTTGCCGGTTCAGGGTTGGGGGTTCAATGTTGGGGGTTCAGTGTTGGTGGGTCAGTGTTGGAGTTCAGTGTTGGGGTGGTCAGTGTTGGAGGCTCAGTGTTGGGGGATTCAGTGTTGGAGGTTCAGTGTTGGGGATCAGTTTTGGGCGTGGTCAGCGTTGGGGGTTCAGTGTTGGGGTGTTCAGTGTTGGGGGTTCAGTGTTGGGGCTGGTCAGTGTTGGTGGTTCAGTGTTGCGGGGTTCAGTGTTGGGGTTCAGTGTTGTGGTTTCAGTGTTGGGGGTTCTGTGTTGGATGATTCGGTGTTGGGCTTCAGTGTTGGGGTTCAATGTTTGGAGTGGTTCAGTGTTGGGGGTGGTCAGTGTTGGGGGTCCAATGCTGTGGGTTCAGTGTTGGGGATTCAGTGTTGGGGTTCAGTGTTGATGGTTCAGTGTTGGGGTTCAATGTTGGGGGTTCAATGTTGGGGGTTCAATGTTGCGGTTTCAGTGTTGGGGTATCAGTTTTGGGGGTTCAATGTTGGGGGCTCAGTGTTGGAGGTCCGTCTTGCGGCTCAGTGTTGGGGTGTTCAGTGTTGGGGGTTCAGTATTGAGGTGTCAGCGTTTCGGGTTCAGTGTTGGGGTGTTCAGCGTCGGGGGTTCAGTGTTGGGGTTCTGTGTTGGGGGTCAGCGGCCGGGGTTCAGTGTTGGGGTTCAGTGTCGGGGGTTCAGTGTTGGGGTTCAGTGTTTGGGTGTTCGGTGTTGGGCTTCAATGTTGTGGGTTCAGTGTCGCGGATTGTGTTTTGGCGAGCTCAGTGTTGGGGTCAGTGTTGGGGTTCGGTTTTGGGGTGCAGTGGTGGGTGGGTAGTGTTGGGGTTCAGTTTTGGGGACCCGCGTTGGGGGTTCAGTGTTGGGTGTTTCAGCTTTGGGGTTCAGTGGTAGCGTTCAGTGTTGGGGTTCAGTGCTGGGGGCCAGTATTGGGTGGTCAGTGTTAGGGTTCAGTGGTTCAGTGTTAGGGTTCAGTGTTGTGGGTTCAGTGTTGGGGTTCAGTGTTGGAAGTTCAGTGGGGGGTCGGTTTGGTTGTTCAGTATTGGGGCTAATTGTTGGGGCGTTCATCATTGGGGGTACAATGTTGGGGGTTCAGTGTTGGGGGTCCAGTGTTGGGGTTCAGTGGCGGGGGTCAGTTTGGGGGTTCAGTATTGTGGTTCCGTGTTGGGGGTTCAGTATTGTGGTTCAGTGTTGGGGGTTCAATGTTGGGGTGCCGTGGTCGGGGGTTCAGTGATCGGGGGTTCAGTGTTGGGGGTTTAATGTTGGGGTTTCAGTGTTGGGGTTCCTTTTTGGTGGTCAGTTTTGGAGGTTCAATGTTGGGGGTTCAGTGTTGGAGGTCCGTGTTGGGGGTTCAGTGTTGGGGTGTTCAGTGTTGGGTGTTCAGTATTGGGGGTTCAGCTTTGGGGGTTCAGTGTTGCGGGTTCAGAGTTGGGGGTTCAGTGTTGGGGGTTCAGTGTTGGGGGTTCAGTGTTGGAGTTCAGTGTTGGGGTGGTCAGTGTTGGAGGTTCAGTGTTGGGGGATTCAGTGTTGGGGGTTCAGTGTTGGGGATCAGTTTTGGGCGTGGTCAGCGTTGGGGGTTCAGTGTTGGGGTGTTCAGTGCTGGGGGTTCAGTGTTGGGGCTGGTCAGTGTTGGTGGTTCAGTGTTGCGGGGTTCAGTGTTGGGGTTCAGTGATGTGGTTTCAGTGTTGGGGGTTCAGTGTTGGATGATTCGGTATTGGGGTTCAGTGTCGGGGTTCAGTGTTTGGGGGTTCAGTGTTGAGGGGGCAGTGTTGGGGTTCACCGTTCGGGGTTCTGTATTCGGGATCAGTTTTGGGTCTCAGTTTTGGGGTTCAGAGTTGCGGTTCAGTGTTGGGGTCCAGTGTTGGGGGTTCAGTGTTGGAAGTTCAGTGGGGGTCGGTTTGGGGGTTCAGTATTGGGGCTAATTGTTGGGGTGTTCAGCATTGGGGGTTCAGTGTTGGGGGTACAGTGTTGGGGGTCCAGTGTTGGGGGTTCAGTGGTGGGGGTCAGTTTGGGGGTTCAGTTTTGGGGTTCCGTGTTGGGGGTTCAGTATTGTGGTTCAGTGTTGGGGTTTCAGTGTTGGGGTTCAGTGATCGGGGGATCAGTGATCGGGGGTTCTGTGTTGGGGGTTTAATGTTGGGGGTCCGTGTTGGGGGTTCAGTGTTGGGGTGTTCAGTGTTGGGTGTTCAGTATTGGGGGTTCAGCGTTGGAGGTTCAGCGTTGGGGGTTCAGCGTTGGAAGTTCAGTGGGGGTCGGTTTGGGGGTTCAGTATTGGGGCTAATTGTTAGGGTGTTCAGCATTGGGGGTTCAGTGTTGGGGGTACAGTGTTGGGGGTCCAGTGTTGGGGGTTCAGTGGTGGGGGTCAGTTTGGGGGTTCAGTTTTGGGGTTCCGTGTTGGGGGTTCAGTATTGTGGTTCAGTGTTGGGGTTTCAGTGTTGGGGTGCAGTGTTGGGGTTCAGTGATCGGGGGATCAGTGATCGGGGGTTCTGTGTTGGGGGTTTAATGTTGGGGGTCCGTGTTGGGGGTTCAGTGTTGGGGTGTTCAGTGTTGGGTGTTCAGTATTGGGGGTTCAGCGTTGGAGGTTCAGCGTTGGGGGTTCAGCGTTGGGGGTTCAGTGTTGGGGTTCCGTGTTCTGGGTCAGCTGCGGGGGTTCAGTGTTGGGGTTCAGTGTTCGGGAGTTCAGTGTTGGGGGTTCAATGTTGCAGTTTCAGTGTTGGGGTATCAGTTTTGGGAGTTCAATGTTGGGGGTTCAGTGTTGGAGGTCCGTCTTGCGGCTCAGTGTTGGGGTGTTCAGTGTTGGAAGTTCAGTATTGAGGTGTCAGCGTTTGGGGTTCAGTGTTGGGTTTCAGTGGTGGGGGGTTCAGCGTTGGGGGTTCAGTGTTGGGGGTCAGCGGCGGGGGTTCAGTGTTGTGGTTCAGTGTTGGGGTTCAGTGTTTGGGTGTTCAGTGTTGGGCTTCAATGTTGTGGGTTCAGTGTCTCGGATTCAGTGTTGTGGGCTCAGTGTTGGGGTTCGGTTTTGGGGTTCAGTGGTGGGTGGTTAGTGTTGGGGTTCAGTTTTGGGGACCCGCGTTGGGGGTTCAGTGTTGGGTGTTTCAGCTTTGGGGTTCAGTGGTAGCGTTCAGTGTTGGGGGTTCAGTGCTGGGGGCCAGTGTTGGGGGGTCAGTGTTTGGGAACAGTGTTGGGGGCACAGTGTTGGGGTTCAGATTCGGGGGTTCAGTGTTGGAGTTCAGTGTTCGGGAGTTCAGTGTTGGGCTTCAATGTTGGGGGTTCAGTGTTGGGGAATCAGTGTCGGGGACTCAATGTTTGGGGGTTCATTGTTGGGGCTCAGTGTTAGGGTTCAGTGTTGGGATTCAGTGTTGGAAGTTCAGTGGGGGTCGGTTTGGGGGTTCAGTATTGGGGCTAATTGTTGGGGTGTTCAGCATTGGGGGTTCAGTTTTGGGGGTACAGTGTTGGGGGTCCAGTGTTTGGGGTTCAGTGGTGGGGGTCAGTTTGGGGGTTCAGTTTTGGGGTTCCGTGTTGGGGGTTCAGTATTGTGGTTCAGTGTTGGGGTTTCAGTGTTGGGGTTCAGTGATCGGGGGATCAGTGATCGGGGGTTCTGTGTTGGGGGTTTAATGTTGGGGGTCCGTGTTGGGGGTTCAGTGTTGGGGTGTTCAGTGTTGGGTGTTCAGTATTGGGGGTTCAGCGTTGGAGGTTCAGCGTTGGGGGTTCAGCGTTGGAAGTTCAGTGGGGGTCGGTTTGGGGGTTCAGTATTGGGGCTAATTGTTGGGGTGTTCAGCATTGGGGGTTCAGTGTTGGGGGTACAGTGTTGGGGGTCCAGTGTTGGGGGTTCAGTGGTGGGGGTCAGTTTGGGGGTTCAGTTTTGGGGTTCCGTGTTGGGGGTTCAGTATTGTGGTTCAGTGTTGGGGTTTCAGTGTTGGGGTGCAGTGTTGGGGTTCAGTGATCCGGGGATCAGTGATCGGGGGTTCTGTGTTGGGGGTTTAATGTTGGGGGTCCGTGTTGGGGGTTCAGTGTTGGGGTGTTCAGTGTTGGGTGTTCAGTATTGGGGGTTCAGCGTTGGAGGTTCAGCGTTGGGGGTTCAGCGTTGGGGGTTCAGTGTTGGGGTTCAGTGTTCTGGGTCAGCTGCGGGGGTTCAGTGTTGGGGTTCAGTGTTCGGGAGTTCAGTGTTGGGGGTTCAATGTTGCAGTTTCAGTGTTGGGGTATCAGTTTTGGGAGTTCAATGTTGGGGGTTCAGTGTTGGAGGTCCGTCTTGCGGCTCAGTGTTGGGGTGTTCAGTGTTGGAAGTTCAGTATTGAGGTGTCAGCGTTTGGGGTTCAGTGTTGGGTTTCAGTGGTGGGGGGTTCAGCGTTGGGGGTTCAGTGTTGGGGGTCAGCGGCGGGGGTTCAGTGTTGTGGTTCAGTGTTGGGGTTCAGTGTTTGGGTGTTCAGTGTTGGGCTTCAATGTTGTGGGTTCAGTGTCTCGGATTCAGTGTTGTGGGCTCAGTGTTGGGGTTCGGTTTTGGGGTTCAGTGGTGGGTGGTTAGTGTTGGGGTTCAGTTTTGGGGACCCGCGTTGGGGGTTCAGTGTTGGGTGTTTCAGCTTTGGGGTTCAGTGGTAGCGTTCAGTGTTGGGGGTTCAGTGCTGGGGGCCAGTGTTGGGGGGTCAGTGTTTGGGAACAGTGTTGGGGGCACAGTGTTGGGGTTCAGATTCGGGGGTTCAGTGTTGGAGTTCAGTGTTCGGGAGTTCAGTGTTGGGCTTCAATGTTGGGGGTTCAGTGTTGGGGAATCAGTGTCGGGGACTCAATGTTTGGGGGTTCATTGTTGGGGCTCAGTGTTAGGGTTCAGTGTTGGGATTCAGTGTTGGCGGTCAGTGTTGGGGCTCGGAGTTGGGGGTTAAGTTTTGGGTTTCAGTGGTGGGCTGTCAGCATTGGGGTTCAGTGTTCCGGGGGTTCAGCGGCGGGTGATTAATTTTGGGGTTCAGTGTTCGGGTTCAGCATTGCGGGTTCAGTGTTGGGGTTCAGTGTTGGGGGATCCGTGTGGGGTTTCAGTGTTGGGGGGTTCAGCTTTGGGGTTTCGTGTTAGCGTTCAGTGTTGGGGGTTCAGTGCTGGGGGCCAGTGTTGGGGATTCAGTGTTAGGGTTCAGTGTTGGTGTGGTCAGTGTTGGAGGCTCAGTGTTGGGGGATTCAGTGTTGGAGGTTCAGTGTTGGGGATCAGTTTTGGGCGTGGTCAGCGTTGGGGGTTCAGTGTTGGGGTGTTCAGTGTTGGGGGTTCAGTATTGGGGCTGGTCAGTGTTGGTGGTTCAGTGTTGCGGGGTTCAGTGTTGGGGTTCAGTGTTGTGGTTTCAGTGTTGGGGGTTCTGTGTTGGATGATTCGGTGTTGGGCTTCAGTGTTGGGGTTCAATGTTTGGAGTGGTTCAGTGTTGGGGGTGGTCAGTGTTGGGGGTCCAATGCTGTGGGTTCAGTGTTGGGGATTCAGTGTTGGGGTTCAGTGTTGATGGTTCAGTGTTGGGGTTCAATGTTGGGGGTTCAATGTTGGGGGTTCAATGTTGCGGTTTCAATGTTGGGGTATCAGTTTTGGGGGTTCAATGTTGGGGGCTCAGTGTTGGAGGTCCGTCTTGCGGCTCAGTGTTGGGGTGTTCAGTGTTGGGGGTTCAGTATTGAGGTGTCAGCGTTTCGGGTTCAGTGTTGGGGTGTTCAGCGTCGGGGGTTCAGTGTTGGGGTTCTGTGTTGGAGGTCAGCGGCCGGGGTTCAGTGTTGGGGTTCAGTGTCGGGGATTCAGTGTTGGGGTTCAGTGTTTGGGTGTTCGGTGTTGGGCTTCAATGTTGTGGGTGCAGTGTCGCGGATTGTGTTTTGGGGAGCTCAGTGTTGGGGTCAGTGTTGGGGTTCGGTTTTGGGGTGCAGTGGTGGGTGGGTAGTGTTGGGGTTCAGTTTTGGGGACCCGCGTTGGGGGTTCAGTGTTGGGTGTTTCAGCTTTGGGGTTCAGTGGTAGCGTTCAGTGTTGGGGTTCAGTGCTGGGGGCCAGTATTGGGTGGTCAGTGTTAGGGTTCAGTGGTTCAGTGTTAGGGTTCAGTGTTGTGGGTTCAGTGTTGGGGTTCAGTGTTGGAAGTTCAGTGGGGGGTCGGTTTGGTTGTTCAGTATTGGGGCTAATTGTTGGGGTGTTCATCATTGGGGGTACAATGTTGGGGGTTCAGTGTTGGGGGTCCAGTGTTGGGGTTCAGTGGCGGGGGTCAGTTTGGGGGTTCAGTATTGTGGTTCCGTGTTGGGGGTTCAGTATTGTGGTTCAGTGTTGGGGGTTCAATGTTGGGGTGCCGTGATCGAGGGTTCAGTGATCGGGGGTTCAGTGTTGGGGGTTTAATGTTGGGGTTTCAGTGTTGGGGTTCCTTTTTGGTGGTCAGTTTTGGAGGTTCAATGTTGGGGGTTCAGTATTGGAGGTCCGTGTTGGGGGTTCAGTGTTGGGGTGTTCAGTGTTGGGTGTTCAGTATTGGGGGTTCAGCTTTGGGGGTTCAGTGTTGCGGGTTCAGGGTTGGGGGTTCAGTGTTGGGGGTTCAGTGTTGGGGGTTCAGTGTTGGAGTTCAGTGTTGGGGTGGTCAGTGTTGGAGGTTCAGTGTTGGGGGATTCAGTGTTGGGGGTTCAGTGTTGGGGATCAGTTTTGGGCGTGGTCAGCGTTGGGGGTTCAGTGTTGGGGTGTTCAGTGCTGGGGGTTCAGTGTTGGGGCTGGTCAGTGTTGGTGGTTCAGTGTTGCGGGGTTCAGTGTTGGGGTTCAGTGATGTGGTTTCAGTGTTGGGGGTTCAGTGTTGGATGATTCGGTATTGGGGTTCAGTGTCGGGGTTCAGTGTTTGGGGGTTCAGTGTTGAGGGGGCAGTGTTGGGGTTCACCGTTCGGGGTTCTGTATTCGGGATCAGTTTTGGGGCTCAGTTTTGGGGTTCAGAGTTGCGGTTCAGTGTTGGGGTCCAGTGTTGGGGGTTCAGTGTTGGAAGTTCAGTGGGGGTCGGTTTGGGGGTTCAGTATTGGGGCTAATTGTTGGGGTGTTCAGCATTGGGGGTTCAGTGTTGGGGGTACAGTGTTGGGGGTACAGTGTTGGGGTTCAGTGGCGGGGGTCAGTTTGGGGGTTCAGTATTGTGGTTCCGTGTTGGGGGTTCAGTATTGTGGTTCAGTGTTGGGGGTTCAATGTTGGGGTGCCGTGATCGAGGGTTCAGTGATCGGGGGTTCAGTGTTGGGGGTTTAATGTTGGGGTTTCAGTGTTGGGGTTCAGTGTTTGGGGGTTCAGTGTTGAGGGGGCAGTGTTGGGGTTCACCGTTCGGGGTTCTGTATTCGGGATCAGTTTTGGGGCTCAGTTTTGGGGTTCAGAGTTGCGGTTCAGTGTTGGGGTCCAGTGTTGGGGGTTCAGTGTTGGAAGTTCAGTGGGGGTCGGTTTGGGGGTTCAGTATTGGGGCTAATTGTTGGGGTGTTCAGCATTGGGGGTTCAGTGTTGGGGGTACAGTGTTGGGGGTACAGTGTTGGGGTTCAGTGGCGGGGGTCAGTTTGGGGTTTCAGTATTGTGGTTCCGTGTTGGGGGTTCAGTATTGTGGTTCAGTGTTGGGGGTTCAATGTTGGGGTGCCGTGATCGAGGGTTCAGTGATCGGGGGTTCAGTGTTGGGGGTTTAATGTTGGGGTTTCAGTGTTGGGGTTCCTTTTTGGTGGTCAGTTTTGGAGGTTCAATGTTGGGGGTTCAGTGTTGGAGGTCCGTGTTGGGGGTTCAGTGTTGGGGTGTTCAGTGTTGGGTGTTCAGTATTGGGGGTTCAGCTTTGGGGGTTCAGTGTTGCGGGTTCAGGGTTGGGGGTTCAGTGTTGGGGGTTCAGTGTTGGGGGTTCAGTGTTGGAGTTCAGTGTTGGGGTGGTCAGTGTTGGAGGTTCAGTGTTGGGGGATTCAGTGTTGGGTGTTCAGTATTGGGGGTTCAGCGTTGGAGGTTCAGCGGTGGGGGTTCAGCGTTGGGGGTTCAGTGTTGGGGTTCCGTGTTCTGGGTCAGCTGCGGGGGTTCAGTGTTGGGGTTCAGTGTTCGGGAGTTCAGTGTTGGGGGTTCAATGTTGCAGTTTCAGTGTTGGGGTATCAGTTTTGGGAGTTCAATGTTGGGGGTTCAGTGTTGGAGGTCCGTCTTGCGGCTCAGTGTTGGGGTGTTCAGTGTTGGAAGTTCAGTATTGAGGTGTCAGCGTTTGGGGTTCAGTGTTGGGTTTCAGTGGTGGGGGGTTCAGCGTTGGGGGTTCAGTGTTGGGGGTCAGCGGCGGGGGTTCAGTGTTGTGGTTCAGTGTTGGGGTTCAGTGTTTGGGTGTTCAGTGTTGGGCTTCAATGTTGTGGGTTCAGTGTCTCGGATTCAGTGTTGTGGGCTCAGTGTTGGGGTTCGGTTTTGGGGTTCAGTGGTGGGTGGTTAGTGTTGGGGTTCAGTTTTGGGGACCCGCGTTGGGGGTTCAGTGTTGGGTGTTTCAGCTTTGGGGTTCAGTGGTAGCGTTCAGTGTTGGGGGTTCAGTGCTGGGGGCCAGTGTTGGGGGGTCAGTGTTTGGGAACAGTGTTGGGGGCACAGTGTTGGGGTTCAGATTCGGGGGTTCAGTGTTGGAGTTCAGTGTTCGGGAGTTCAGTGTTGGGCTTCAATGTTGGGGGTTCGGTGTTGGGGAATCAGTGTCGGGGACTCAATGTTTGGGGGTTCATTGTTGGGGCTCAGTGTTGGGGTTCAGTGTTGGGATTCAGTGTTGGCGGTCAGTGTTGGGGCTCGGAGTTGGGGGTTAAGTTTTGGGTTTCAGTGGTGGGCTGTCAGCATTGGGGTTCAGTGTTCCGGGGGTTCAGCGGCGGGTGATTAATTTTGGGGTTCAGTGTTCGGGTTCAGCATTGCGGGTTCAGTGTTGTGGTTCAGTTTTGGGGGATCCGTGTGGGGTTTCAGTGTTGGGGGGTTCAGCTTTGGGGTTTCGTGTTAGCGTTCAGTGTTGGGGGTTCAGTGCTGGGGGCCAGTGTTGGGGATTCAGTGTTAGGGTTCAGTGTTGCCGGTTCAGGGTTGGGGGTTCAATGTTGGGGGTTCAGTGTTGGTGGGTCAGTGTTGGAGTTCAGTGTTGGGGTGGTCAGTGTTGGAGGCTCAGTGTTGGGGGATTCAGTGTTGGAGGTTCAGTGTTGGGGATCAGTTTTGGGCGTGGTCAGCGTTGGGGGTTCAGTGTTGGGGTGTTCAGTGTTGGGGGTTCAGTGTTGGGGCTGGTCAGTGTTGGTGGTTCAGTGTTGCGGGGTTCAGTGTTGGGGTTCAGTGTTGTGGTTTCAGTGTTGGGGGTTCTGTGTTGGATGATTCGGTGTTGGGCTTCAGTGTTGGGGTTCAATGTTTGGAGTGGTTCAGTGTTGGGGGTGGTCAGTGTTGGGGGTCCAATGCTGTGGGTTCAGTGTTGGGGATTCAGTGTTGGGGTTCAGTGTTGATGGTTCAGTGTTGGGGTTCAATGTTGGGGGTTCAATGTTGGGGGTTCAATGTTGCGGTTTCAGTGTTGGGGTATCAGTTTTGGGGGTTCAATGTTGGGGGCTCAGTGTTGGAGGTCCGTCTTGCGGCTCAGTGTTGGGGTGTTCAGTGTTGGGGGTTCAGTATTGAGGTGTCAGCGTTTCGGGTTCAGTGTTGGGGTGTTCAGCGTCGGGGGTTCAGTGTTGGGGTTCTGTGTTGGGGGTCAGCGGCCGGGGTTCAGTGTTGGGGTTCAGTGTCGGGGGTTCAGTGTTGGGGTTCAGTGTTTGGGTGTTCGGTGTTGGGCTTCAATGTTGTGGGTTCAGTGTCGCGGATTGTGTTTTGGGGAGCTCAGTGTTGGGGTCAGTGTTGGGGTTCGGTTTTGGGGTGCAGTGGTGGGTGGGTAGTGTTGGGGTTCAGTTTTGGGGACCCGCGTTGGGGGTTCAGTGTTGGGTGTTTCAGCTTTGGGGTTCAGTGGTAGCGTTCAGTGTTGGGGTTCAGTGCTGGGGGCCAGTATTGGGTGGTCAGTGTTAGGGTTCAGTGGTTCAGTGTTAGGGTTCAGTGTTGTGGGTTCAGTGTTGGGGTTCAGTGTTGGAAGTTCAGTGGGGGGTCGGTTTGGTTGTTCAGTATTGGGGCTAATTGTTGGGGCGTTCATCATTGGGGGTACAATGTTGGGGGTTCAGTGTTGGGGGTCCAGTGTTGGGGTTCAGTGGCGGGGGTCAGTTTGGGGGTTCAGTATTGTGGTTCCGTGTTGGGGGTTCAGTATTGTGGTTCAGTGTTGTGGGTTCAATGTTGGGGTGCCGTGATCGGGGGTTCAGTGATCGGGGGTTCAGTGTTGGGGGTTTAATGTTGGGGTTTCAGTGTTGGGGTTCCTTTTTGGTGGTCAGTTTTGGAGGTTCAATGTTGGGGGTTCAGTGTTGGAGGTCCGTTATGGGGGTTCAGTGTTGGGGTGTTCAGTGTTGGGTGTTCAGTATTGGGGGTTCAGCTTTGGGGGTTCAGTGTTGCGGGTTCAGGGTTGGGGGTTCAGTGTTGGGGGTTCAGTGTTGGTGGTTCAGTGTTGGAGTTCAGTGTTGGGGTGGTCAGTGTTGGAGGTTCAGTGTTGGGGGATTCAGTGTTGGGGGTTCAGTGTTGGGGATCAGTTTTGGGCGTGGTCAGCGTTGGGGGTTCAGTGTTGGGGTGTTCAGTGCTGGGGGTTCAGTGTTGGGGCTGGTCAGTGTTGGTGGTTCAGTGTTGCGGGGTTCAGTGTTGGGGTTCAGTGATGTGGTTTCAGTGTTGGGGGTTCAGTGTTGGATGATTCGGTATTGGGGTTCAGTGTCGGGGTTCAGTGTTTGGGGGTTCAGTGCTGAGGGGGCAGTGTTGGGGTTCACCGTTCGGGGTTCTGTATTCGGGATCAGTTTTGGGGCTCAGTTTTGGGGTTCAGAGTTGCGGTTCAGTGTTGGGGTCCAGTGTTGGGGGTTCAGTGTTGGAAGTTCAGTGGGGGTCGGTTTGGGGGTTCAGTATTGGGGCTAATTGTTGGGGTGTTCAGCATTGGGGGTTCAGTGTTGGGGGTACAGTGTTGGGGGTCCAGTGTTGGGGGTTCAGTGGTGGGGGTCAGTTTGGGGGTTCAGTTTTGGGGTTCCGTGTTGGGGGTTCAGTATTGTGGTTCAGTGTTGGGGTTTCAGTGTTGGGGTTCAGTGATCGGGGGATCAGTGATCGGGGGTTCTGTGTTGGGGGTTTAATGTTGGGGGTCCGTGTTGGGGGTTCAGTGTTGGGGTGTTCAGTGTTGGGTGTTCAGTATTGGGGGTTCAGCGTTGGAGGTTCAGCGTTGGGGGTTCAGCGTTGGAAGTTCAGTGGGGGTCGGTTTGGGGGTTCAGTATTGGGGCTAATTGTTGGGGTGTTCAGCATTGGGGGTTCAGTGTTGGGGGTACAGTGTTGGGGGTCCAGTGTTGGGGGTTCAGTGGTGGGGGTCAGTTTGGGGGTTCAGTTTTGGGGTTCCGTGTTGGGGGTTCAGTATTGTGGTTCAGTGTTGGGGTTTCAGTGTTGGGGTGCAGTGTTGGGGTTCAGTGATCGGGGGATCAGTGATCGGGGGTTCTGTGTTGGGGGTTTAATGTTGGGGGTCCGTGTTGGGGGTTCAGTGTTGGGGTGTTCAGTGTTGGGTGTTCAGTATTGGGGGTTCAGCGTTGGAGGTTCAGCGTTGGGGGTTCAGTGTTGGGGTTCCGTGTTCTGGGTCAGCTGCGGGGGTTCAGTGTTGGGGTTCAGTGTTCGGGAGTTCAGTGTTGGGGGTTCAATGTTGCAGTTTCAGTGTTGGGGTATCAGTTTTGGGAGTTCAATGTTGGGGGTTCAGTGTTGGAGGTCCGTCTTGCGGCTCAGTGTTGGGGTGTTCAGTGTTGGAAGTTCAGTATTGAGGTGTCAGCGTTTGGGGTTCAGTGTTGGGTTTCAGTGGTGGGGGGTTCAGCGTTGGGGGTTCAGTGTTGGGGGTCAGCGGCGGGGGTTCAGTGTTGTGGTTCAGTGTTGAGGTTCAGTGTTTGGGTGTTCAGTGTTGGGCTTCAATGTTGTGGGTTCAGTGTCTCGGATTCAGTGTTGTGGGCTCAG
Organism: Pristiophorus japonicus; assembly: GCF_044704955.1. NCBI lineage: Eukaryota > Metazoa > Chordata > Chondrichthyes > Pristiophoridae > Pristiophorus > Pristiophorus japonicus. The sequence continues at coordinate 58,537,517 of NC_091993.1, forward strand.
TGTTGGGGTTCGGTTTTGGGGTTCAGTGGTGGGTGGTTAGTGTTGGGGTTCAGTTTTGGGGACCCGCGTTGGGGGTTCAGTGTTGGGTGTTTCAGCTTTGGGGTTCAGTGGTAGCGTTCAGTGTTGGGGGTTCAGTGCTGGGGGCCAGTGTTGGGGGGTCAGTGTTTGGGAACAGTGTTGGGGGCACAGTGTTGGGGTTCAGATTCGGGGGTTCAGTGTTGGAGTTCAGTGTTCGGGAGTTCAGTGTTGGGCTTCAATGTTGGGGGTTCAGTGTTGGGGAATCAGTGTCGGGGACTCAATGTTTGGGGGTTCATTGTTGGGGCTCAGTGTTAGGGTTCAGTGTTGGGATTCAGTGTTGGAAGTTCAGTGGGGGTCGGTTTGGGGGTTCAGTATTGGGGCTAATTGTTGGGGTGTTCAGCATTGGGGGTTCAGTGTTGGGGGTACAGTGTTGGGGGTCCAGTGTTGGGGGTTCAGTGGTGGGGGTCAGTTTGGGGGTTCAGTTTTGGGGTTCCGTGTTGGGGGTTCAGTATTGTGGTTCAGTGTTGGGGTTTCAGTGTTGGGGTTCAGTGATCGGGGGATCAGTGATCGGGGGTTCTGTGTTGGGGGTTTAATGTTGGGGGTCCGTGTTGGGGGTTCAGTGTTGGGGTGTTCAGTGTTGGGTGTTCAGTATTGGGGGTTCAGCGTTGGAGGTTCAGCGTTGGGGGTTCAGCGTTGGAAGTTCAGTGGGGGTCGGTTTGGGGGTTCAGTATTGGGGCTAATTGTTGGGGTGTTCAGCATTGGGGGTTCAGTGTTGGGGGTACAGTGTTGGGGGTCCAGTGTTGGGGGTTCAGTGGTGGGGGTCAGTTTGGGGGTTCAGTTTTGGGGTTCCGTGTTGGGGGTTCAGTATTGTGGTTCAGTGTTGGGGTTTCAGTGTTGGGGTGCAGTGTTGGGGTTCAGTGATCGGGGGATCAGTGATCGGGGGTTCTGTGTTGGGGGTTTAATGTTGGGGGTCCGTGTTGGGGGTTCAGTGTTGGGGTGTTCAGTGTTGGGTGTTCAGTATTGGGGGTTCAGCGTTGGAGGTTCAGCGTCGGGGGTTCAGCGTTGGGGGTTCAGTGTTGGGGTTCCGTGTTCTGGGTCAGCTGCGGGGGTTCAGTGTTGGGGTTCAGTGTTCGGGAGTTCAGTGTTGGGGGTTAAATGTTGCAGTTTCAGTGTTGGGGTATCAGTTTTGGGAGTTCAATGTTGGGGGTTCAGTGTTGGAGGTCCGTCTTGCGGCTCAGTGTTGGGGTGTTCAGTGTTGGAAGTTCAGTATTGAGGTGTCAGCGTTTGGGGTTCAGTGTTGGGTTTCAGTGGTGGGGGGTTCAGCGTTGGGGGTTCAGTGTTGGGGGTCAGCGGCGGGGGTTCAGTGTTGTGGTTCAGTGTTGGGGTTCAGTGTTTGGGTGTTCAGTGTTGGGCTTCAATGTTGTGGGTTCAGTGTCTCGGATTCAGTGTTGTGGGCTCAGTGTTGGGGTTCGGTTTTGGGGTTCAGTGGTGGGTGGTTAGTGTTGGGGTTCAGTTTTGGGGACCCGCGTTGGGGGTTCAGTGTTGGGTGTTTCAGCTTTGGGGTTCAGTGGTAGCGTTCAGTGTTGGGGGTTCAGTGCTGGGGGCCAGTGTTGGGGGGTCAGTGTTTGGGAACAGTGTTGGGGGCACAGTGTTGGGGTTCAGATTCGGGGGTTCAGTGTTGGAGTTCAGTGTTCGGGAGTTCAGTGTTGGGCTTCAATGTTGGGGGTTCAGTGTTGGGGAATCAGTGTCGGGGACTCAATGTTTGGGGGTTCATTGTTGGGGCTCAGTGTTGGGGTTCAGTGTTGGGATTCAGTGTTGGCGGTCAGTGTTGGGGCTCGGAGTTGGGGGTTAAGTTTTGGGTTTCAGTGGTGGGCTGTCAGCATTGGGGTTCAGTGTTCCGGGGGTTCAGCGGCGGGTGATTAATTTTGGGGTTCAGTGTTCGGGTTCAGCATTGCGGGTTCAGTGTTGTGGTTCAGTTTTGGGGGGTCCGTGTGGGGTTTCAGTGTTGGGGGGTTCAGCTTTGGGGTTTCGTGTTAGCGTTCAGTGTTGGGGGTTCAGTGCTGGGGGCCAGTGTTGGGGATTCAGTGTTAGGGTTCAGTGTTGCCGGTTCAGGGTTGGGGGTTCAATGTTGGGGGTTCAGTGTTGGTGGGTCAGTGTTGGAGTTCAGTGTTGGGGTGGTCAGTGTTGGAGGCTCAGTGTTGGGGGATTCAGTGTTGGAGGTTCAGTGTTGGGGATCAGTTTTGGGCGTGGTCAGCGTTGGGGGTTCAGTGTTGGGGTGTTCAGTGTTGGGGGTTCAGTGTTGGGGCTGGTCAGTGTTGGTGGTTCAGTGTTGCGGGGTTCAGTGTTGGGGTTCAGTGTTGTGGTTTCAGTGTTGGGGGTTCTGTGTTGGATGATTCGGTGTTGGGCTTCAGTGTTGGGGTTCAATGTTTGGAGTGGTTCAGTGTTGGGGGTGGTCAGTGTTGGGGGTCCAATGCTGTGGGTTCAGTGTTGGGGATTCAGTGTTGGGGTTCAGTGTTGATGGTTCAGTGTTGGGGTTCAATGTTGGGGGTTCAATGTTGGGGGTTCAATGTTGCGGTTTCAGTGTTGGGGTATCAGTTTTGGGGGTTCAATGTTGGGGGCTCAGTGTTGGAGGTCCGTCTTGCGGCTCAGTGTTGGGGTGTTCAGTGTTGGGGGTTCAGTATTGAGGTGTCAGCGTTTCGGGTTCAGTGTTGGGGTGTTCAGCGTCGGGGGTTCAGTGTTGGGGTTCTGTGTTGGGGGTCAGCGGCCGGGGTTCAGTGTTGGGGTTCAGTGTCGGGGGTTCAGTGTTGGGGTTCAGTGTTTGGGTGTTCGGTGTTGGGCTTCAATGTTGTGGGTTCAGTGTCGCGGATTGTGTTTTGGGGAGCTCAGTGTTGGGGTCAGTGTTGGGGTTCGGTTTTGGGGTGCAGTGGTGGGTGGGTAGTGTTGGGGTTCAGTTTTGGGGACCCGCGTTGGGGGTTCAGTGTTGGGTGTTTCAGCTTTGGGGTTCAGTGGTAGCGTTCAGTGTTGGGGTTCAGTGCTGGGGGCCAGTATTGGGTGGTCAGTGTTAGAGTTCAGTGGTTCAGTGTTAGGGTTCAGTGTTGTGGGTTCAGTGTTGGGGTTCAGTGTTGGAAGTTCAGTGGGGGGTCGGTTTGGTTGTTCAGTATTGGGGCTAATTGTTGGGGCGTTCATCATTGGGGGTACAATGTTGGGGGTTCAGTGTTGGGGGTCCAGTGTTGGGGTTCAGTGGCGGGGGTCAGTTTGGGGGTTCAGTATTGTGGTTCCGTGTTGGGGGTTCAGTATTGTGGTTCAGTGTTGGGGGTTCAATGTTGGGGTGCCGTGATCGGGGGTTCAGTGATCGGGGGTTCAGTGTTGGGGGTTTAATGTTGGGGTTTCAGTGTTGGGGTTCCTTTTTGGTGGTCAGTTTTGGAGGTTCAATGTTGGGGGTTCAGTGTTGGAGGTCCGTTATGGGGGTTCAGTGTTGGGGTGTTCAGTGTTGGGTGTTCAGTATTGGGGGTTCAGCTTTGGGGGTTCAGTGTTGCGGGTTCAGGGTTGGGGGTTCAGTGTTGGGGGTTCAGTGTTGGTGGTTCAGTGTTGGAGTTCAGTGTTGGGGTGGTCAGTGTTGGAGGTTCAGTGTTGGGGGATTCAGTGTTGGGGGTTCAGTGTTGGGGATCAGTTTTGGGCGTGGTCAGCGTTGGGGGTTCAGTGTTGGGGTGTTCAGTGCTGGGGGTTCAGTGTTGGGGCTGGTCAGTGTTGGTGGTTCAGTGTTGCGGGGTTCAGTGTTGGGGTTCAGTGATGTGGTTTCAGTGTTGGGGGTTCAGTGTTGGATGATTCGGTATTGGGGTTCAGTGTCGGGGTTCAGTGTTTGGGGGTTCAGTGCTGAGGGGGCAGTGTTGGGGTTCACCGTTCGGGGTTCTGTATTCGGGATCAGTTTTGGGGCTCAGTTTTGGGGTTCAGAGTTGCGGTTCAGTGTTGGGGTCCAGTGTTGGGGGTTCAGTGTTGGAAGTTCAGTGGGGGTCGGTTTGGGGGTTCAGTATTGGGGCTAATTGTTGGGGTGTTCAGCATTGGGGGTTCAGTGTTGGGGGTACAGTGTTGGGGGTCCAGTGTTGGGGGTTCAGTGGTGGGGGTCAGTTTGGGGGTTCAGTTTTGGGGTTCCGTGTTGGGGGTTCAGTATTGTGGTTCAGTGTTGGGGTTTCAGTGTTGGGGTTCAGTGATCGGGGGATCAGTGATCGGGGGTTCTGTGTTGGGGGTTTAATGTTGGGGGTCCGTGTTGGGGGTTCAGTGTTGGGGTGTTCAGTGTTGGGTGTTCAGTATTGGGGGTTCAGCGTTGGAGGTTCAGCGTTGGGGGTTCAGCGTTGGAAGTTCAGTGGGGGTCGGTTTGGGGGTTCAGTATTGGGGCTAATTGTTGGGGTGTTCAGCATTGGGGGTTCAGTGTTGGGGGTACAGTGTTGGGGGTCCAGTGTTGGGGGTTCAGTGGTGGGGGTCAGTTTGGGGGTTCAGTTTTGGGGTTCCGTGTTGGGGGTTCAGTATTGTGGTTCAGTGTTGGGGTTTCAGTGTTGGGGTGCAGTGTTGGGGTTCAGTGATCGGGGGATCAGTGATCGGGGGTTCTGTGTTGGGGGTTTAATGTTGGGGGTCCGTGTTGGGGGTTCAGTGTTGGGGTGTTCAGTGTTGGGTGTTCAGTATTGGGGGTTCAGCGTTGGAGGTTCAGCGTTGGGGGTTCAGTGTTGGGGTTCCGTGTTCTGGGTCAGCTGCGGGGGTTCAGTGTTGGGGTTCAGTGTTCGGGAGTTCAGTGTTGGGGGTTCAATGTTGCAGTTTCAGTGTTGGGGTATCAGTTTTGGGAGTTCAATGTTGGGGGTTCAGTGTTGGAGGTCCGTCTTGCGGCTCAGTGTTGGGGTGTTCAGTGTTGGAAGTTCAGTATTGAGGTGTCAGCGTTTGGGGTTCAGTGTTGGGTTTCAGTGGTGGGGGGTTCAGCGTTGGGGGTTCAGTGTTGGGGGTCAGCGGCGGGGGTTCAGTGTTGTGGTTCAGTGTTGGGGTTCAGTGTTTGGGTGTTCAGTGTTGGGCTTCAATGTTGTGGGTTCAGTGTCTCGGATTCAGTGTTGTGGGCTCAGTGTTGGGGTTCGGTTTTGGGGTTCAGTGGTGGGTGGTTAGTGTTGGGGTTCAGTTTTGGGGACCCGCGTTGGGGGTTCAGTGTTGGGTGTTTCAGCTTTGGGGTTCAGTGGTAGCGTTCAGTGTTGGGGGTTCAGTGCTGGGGGCCAGTGTTGGGGGGTCAGTGTTTGGGAACAGTGTTGGGGGCACAGTGTTGGGGTTCAGATTCGGGGGTTCAGTGTTGGAGTTCAGTGTTCGGGAGTTCAGTGTTGGGCTTCAATGTTGGGGGTTCAGTGTTGGGGAATCAGTGTCGGGGACTCAATGTTTGGGGGTTCATTGTTGGGGCTCAGTGTTAGGGTTCAGTGTTGGGATTCAGTGTTGGAAGTTCAGTGGGGGTCGGTTTGGGGGTTCAGTATTGGGGCTAATTGTTGGGGTGTTCAGCATTGGGGGTTCAGTGTTGGGGGTACAGTGTTGGGGGTCCAGTGTTGGGGGTTCAGTGGTGGGGGTCAGTTTGGGGGTTCAGTTTTGGGGTTCCGTGTTGGGGGTTCAGTATTGTGGTTCAGTGTTGGGGTTTCAGTGTTGGGGTTCAGTGATCGGGGGATCAGTGATCGGGGGTTCTGTGTTGGGGGTTTAATGTTGGGGGTCCGTGTTGGGGGTTCAGTGTTGGGGTGTTCAGTGTTGGGTGTTCAGTATTGGGGGTTCAGCGTTGGAGGTTCAGCGTTGGGGGTTCAGCGTTGGAAGTTCAGTGGGGGTCGGTTTGGGGGTTCAGTATTGGGGCTAATTGTTGGGGTGTTCAGCATTGGGGGTTCAGTGTTGGGGGTACAGTGTTGGGGGTCCAGTGTTGGGGGTTCAGTGGTGGGGGTCAGTTTGGGGGTTCAGTTTTGGGGTTCCGTGTTGGGGGTTCAGTATTGTGGTTCAGTGTTGGGGTTTCAGTGTTGGGGTGCAGTGTTGGGGTTCAGTGATCGGGGGATCAGTGATCGGGGGTTCTGTGTTGGGGGTTTAATGTTGGGGGTCCGTGTTGGGGGTTCAGTGTTGGGGTGTTCAGTGTTGGGTGTTCAGTATTGGGGGTTCAGCGTTGGAGGTTCAGCGTCGGGGGTTCAGCGTTGGGGGTTCAGTGTTGGGGTTCCGTGTTCTGGGTCAGCTGCGGGGGTTCAGTGTTGGGGTTCAGTGTTCGGGAGTTCAGTGTTGGGGGTTAAATGTTGCAGTTTCAGTGTTGGGGTATCAGTTTTGGGAGTTCAATGTTGGGGGTTCAGTGTTGGAGGTCCGTCTTGCGGCTCAGTGTTGGGGTGTTCAGTGTTGGAAGTTCAGTATTGAGGTGTCAGCGTTTGGGGTTCAGTGTTGGGTTTCAGTGGTGGGGGGTTCAGCGTTGGGGGTTCAGTGTTGGGGGTCAGCGGCGGGGGTTCAGTGTTGTGGTTCAGTGTTGGGGTTCAGTGTTTGGGTGTTCAGTGTTGGGCTTCAATGTTGTGGGTTCAGTGTCTCGGATTCAGTGTTGTGGGCTCAGTGTTGGGGTTCGGTTTTGGGGTTCAGTGGTGGGTGGTTAGTGTTGGGGTTCAGTTTTGGGGACCCGCGTTGGGGGTTCAGTGTTGGGTGTTTCAGCTTTGGGGTTCAGTGGTAGCGTTCAGTGTTGGGGGTTCAGTGCTGGGGGCCAGTGTTGGGGGGTCAGTGTTTGGGAACAGTGTTGGGGGCACAGTGTTGGGGTTCAGATTCGGGGGTTCAGTGTTGGAGTTCAGTGTTCGGGAGTTCAGTGTTGGGCTTCAATGTTGGGGGTTCAGTGTTGGGGAATCAGTGTCGGGGACTCAATGTTTGGGGGTTCATTGTTGGGGCTCAGTGTTAGGGTTCAGTGTTGGGATTCAGTGTTGGCGGTCAGTGTTGGGGCTCGGAGTTGGGGGTTAAGTTTTGGGTTTCAGTGGTGGGCTGTCAGCATTGGGGTTCAGTGTTCCGGGGGTTCAGCGGCGGGTGATTAATTTTGGGGTTCAGTGTTCGGGTTCAGCATTGCGGGTTCAGTGTTGGGGTTCAGTGTTGGGGGATCCGTGTGGTGTTTCAGTGTTGGGGGGTTCAGCTTTGGGGTTTCGTGTTAGCGTTCAGTGTTGGGGGTTCAGTGCTGGGGGCCAGTGTTGGGGATTCAGTGTTAGGGTTCAGTGTTGGGGTGGTCAGTGTTGGAGGCTCAGTGTTGGGGGGATTCAGTGTTGGAGGTTCAGTGTGGGGGATCAGTTTTGGGCGTGGTCAGCGTTGGGGGTTCAGTGTTGGGGTGTTCAGTGTTGGGGGTTCAGTGTTGGGGCTGGTCAGTGTTGGTGGTTCAGTGTTGCGGGGTTCAGTGTTGGGGTTCAGTGTTGTGGTTTCAGTGTTGGGGGTTCTGTGTTGGATGATTCGGTGTTGGGCTTCAGTGTTGGGGTTCAATGTTTGGAGTGGTTCAGTGTTGGGGGTGGTCAGTGTTGGGGGTCCAATGCTGTGGGTTCAGTGTTGGGGATTCAGTGTTGGGGTTCAGTGTTGATGGTTCAGTGTTGGGGTTCAATGTTGGGGGTTCAATGTTGGGGTGGGCCGTGATCGAGGGTTCAGTGATCGGGGGTTCAGTGTTGGGGGTTTAATGTTGGGGTTTCAGTGTTGGGGTTCCTTTTTGGTGGTCAGTTTTGGAGGTTCAATGTTGGGGGTTCAGTATTGGAGGTCCGTGTTGGGGGTTCAGTGTTGGGGTGTTCAGTGTTGGGTGTTCAGTATTGGGGGTTCAGCTTTGGGGGTTCAGTGTTGCGGGTTCAGGGTTGGGGGTTCAGTGTTGGGGGTTCAGTGTTGGGGGTTCAGTGTTGGAGTTCAGTGTTGGGGTGGTCAGTGTTGGAGGTTCAGTGTTGGGGGATTCAGTGTTGGGGGTTCAGTGTTGGGGATCAGTTTTGGGCGTGGTCAGCGTTGGGGGTTCAGTGTTGGGGTGTTCAGTGCTGGGGGTTCAGTGTTGGGGCTGGTCAGTGTTGGTGGTTCAGTGTTGCGGGGTTCAGTGTTGGGGTTCAGTGATGTGGTTTCAGTGTTGGGGGTTCAGTGTTGGATGATTCGGTATTGGGGTTCAGTGTCGGGGTTCAGTGTTTGGGGGTTCAGTGTTGAGGGGGCAGTGTTGGGGTTCACCGTTCGGGGTTCTGTATTCGGGATCAGTTTTGGGGCTCAGTTTTGGGGTTCAGAGTTGCGGTTCAGTGTTGGGGTCCAGTGTTGGGGGTTCAGTGTTGGAAGTTCAGTGGGGGTCGGTTTGGGGGTTCAGTATTGGGGCTAATTGTTGGGGTGTTCAGCATTGGGGGTTCAGTGTTGGGGGTACAGTGTTGGGGGTACAGTGTTGGGGTTCAGTGGCGGGGTCAGTTTGGGGGTTCAGTATTGTGGTTCCGTGTTGGGGGTTCAGTATTGTGGTTCAGTGTTGGGGGTTCAATGTTGGGGTGCCGTGATCGAGGGTTCAGTGATCGGGGGTTCAGTGTTGGGGGTTTAATGTTGGGGTTTCAGTGTTGGGGTTCCTTTTTGGTGGTCAGTTTTGGAGGTTCAATGTTGGGGGTTCAGTGTTGGAGGTCCGTGTTGGGGGTTCAGTGTTGGGGTGTTCAGTGTTGGGTGTTCAGTATTGGGGGTTCAGCTTTGGGGGTTCAGTGTTGCGGGTTCAGGGTTGGGGGTTCAGTGTTGGGGGTTCAGTGTTGGGGGTTCAGTGTTGGAGTTCAGTGTTGGGGTGGTCAGTGTTGGAGGTTCAGTGTTGGGGGATTCAGTGTTGGGTGTTCAGTATTGGGGGTTCAGCGTTGGAGGTTCAGCGGTGGGGGTTCAGCGTTGGGGGTTCAGTGTTGGGGTTCCGTGTTCTGGGTCAGCTGCGGGGGTTCAGTGTTGGGGTTCAGTGTTCGGGAGTTCAGTGTTGGGGGTTCAATGTTGCAGTTTCAGTGTTGGGGTATCAGTTTTGGGAGTTCAATGTTGGGGGTTCAGTGTTGGAGGTCCGTCTTGCGGCTCAGTGTTGGGGTGTTCAGTGTTGGAAGTTCAGTATTGAGGTGTCAGCGTTTGGGGTTCAGTGTTGGGTTTCAGTGGTGGGGGGTTCAGCGTTGGGGGTTCAGTGTTGGGGGTCAGCGGCGGGGGTTCAGTGTTGTGGTTCAGTGTTGGGGTTCAGTGTTTGGGTGTTCAGTGTTGGGCTTCAATGTTGTGGGTTCAGTGTCTCGGATTCAGTGTTGTGGGCTCAGTGTTGGGGTTCGGTTTTGGGGTTCAGTGGTGGGTGGTTAGTGTTGGGGTTCAGTTTTGGGGACCCGCGTTGGGGGTTCAGTGTTGGGTGTTTCAGCTTTGGGGTTCAGTGGTAGCGTTCAGTGTTGGGGGTTCAGTGCTGGGGGCCAGTGTTGGGGGGTCAGTGTTTGGGAACAGTGTTGGGGGCACAGTGTTGGGGTTCAGATTCGGGGGTTCAGTGTTGGAGTTCAGTGTTCGGGAGTTCAGTGTTGGGCTTCAATGTTGGGGGTTCGGTGTTGGGGAATCAGTGTCGGGGACTCAATGTTTGGGGGTTCATTGTTGGGGCTCAGTGTTGGGGTTCAGTGTTGGGATTCAGTGTTGGCGGTCAGTGTTGGGTCTCGGAGTTGGGGGTTAAGTTTTGGGTTTCAGTGGTGGGCTGTCAGCATTGGGGTTCAGTGTTCCGGGGGTTCAGCGGCGGGTGATTAATTTTGGGGTTCAGTGTTCGGGTTCAGCATTGCGGGTTCAGTGTTGTGGTTCAGTTTTGGGGGATCCGTGTGGGGTTTCAGTGTTGGGGGGTTCAGCTTTGGGGTTTCGTGTTAGCGTTCAGTGTTGGGGGTTCAGTGCTGGGGGCCAGTGTTGGGGATTCAGTGTTAGGGTTCAGTGTTGGGGTGGTCAGTGTTGGAGGCTCAGTGTTGGGGGATTCAGTGTTGGAGGTTCAGTGTTGGGGATCAGTTTTGGGCGTGGTCAGCGTTGGGGGTTCAGTGTTGGGGTGTTCAGTGTTGGGGGTTCAGTGTTGGGGCTGGTCAGTGTTGGTGGTTCAGTGTTGCGGGGTTCAGTGTTGGGGTTCAGTGTTGTGGTTTCAGTGTTGGGGGTTCTGTGTTGGATGATTCGGTGTTGGGCTTCAGTGTTGGGGTTCAATGTTTGGAGTGGTTCAGTGTTGGGGGTGGTCAGTGTTGGGGGTCCAATGCTGTGGGTTCAGTGTTGGGGATTCAGTGTTGGGGTTCAGTGTTGATGGTTCAGTGTTGGGGTTCAATGTTGGGGGTTCAATGTTGGGGGTTCAATGTTGCGGTTTCAATGTTGGGGTATCAGTTTTGGGGGTTCAATGTTGGGGGCTCAGTGTTGGAGGTCCGTCTTGCGGCTCAGTGTTGGGGTGTTCAGTGTTGGGGGTTCAGTATTGAGGTGTCAGCGTTTCGGGTTCAGTGTTGGGGTGTTCAGCGTCGGGGGTTCAGTGTTGGGGTTCTGTGTTGGGGGTCAGCGGCCGGGGTTCAGTGTTGGGGTTCAGTGTCGGGGGTTCAGTGTTGGGGTTCAGTGTTTGGGTGTTCGGTGTTGGGCTTCAATGTTGTGGGTTCAGTGTCGCGGATTGTGTTTTGGGGAGCTCAGTGTTGGGGTCAGTGTTGGGGTTCGGTTTTGGGGTGCAGTGGTGGGTGGGTAGTGTTGGGGTTCAGTTTTGGGGACCCGCGTTGGGGGTTCAGTGTTGGGTGTTTCAGCTTTGGGGTTCAGTGGTAGCGTTCAGTGTTGGGGTTCAGTGCTGGGGGCCAGTATTGGGTGGTCAGTGTTAGGGTTCAGTGGTTCAGTGTTAGGGTTCAGTGTTGTGGGTTCAGTGTTGGGGTTCAGTGTTGGAAGTTCAGTGGGGGGTCGGTTTGGTTGTTCAGTATTGGGGCTAATTGTTGGGGTGTTCATCATTGGGGGTACAATGTTGGGGGTTCAGTGTTGGGGGTCCAGTGTTGGGGTTCAGTGGCGGGGGTCAGTTTGGGGGTTCAGTATTGTGGTTCCGTGTTGGGGGTTCAGTATTGTGGTTCAGTGTTGGGGGTTCAATGTTGGGGTGCCGTGATCGAGGGTTCAGTGATCGGGGGTTCAGTGTTGGGGGTTTAATGTTGGGGTTTCAGTGTTGGGGTTCCTTTTTGGAGGTCAGTTTTGGAGGTTCAATGTTGGGGGTTCAGTATTGGAGGTCCGTGTTGGGGGTTCAGTGTTGGGGTGTTCAGTGTTGGGTGTTCAGTATTGGGGGTTCAGCTTTGGGGGTTCAGTGTTGCGGGTTCAGGGTTGGGGGTTCAGTGTTGGGGGTTCAGTGTTGGGGGTTCAGTGTTGGAGTTCAGTGTTGGGGTGGTCAGTGTTGGAGGTTCAGTGTTGGGGGATTCAGTGTTGGGGGTTCAGTGTTGGGGATCAGTTTTGGGCGTGGTCAGCGTTGGGGGTTCAGTGTTGGGGTGTTCAGTGCTGGGGGTTCAGTGTTGGGGCTGGTCAGTGTTGGTGGTTCAGTGTTGCGGGGTTCAGTGTTGGGGTTCAGTGATGTGGTTTCAGTGTTGGGGGTTCAGTGTTGGATGATTCGGTATTGGGGTTCAGTGTCGGGGTTCAGTGTTTGGGGGTTCAGTGTTGAGGGGGCAGTGTTGGGGTTCACCGTTCGGGGTTCTGTATTCGGGATCAGTTTTGGGGCTCAGTTTTGGGGTTCAGAGTTGCGGTTCAGTGTTGGGGTCCAGTGTTGGGGGTTCAGTGTTGGAAGTTCAGTGGGGGTCGGTTTGGGGGTTCAGTATTGGGGCTAATTGTTGGGGTGTTCAGCATTGGGGGTTCAGTGTTGGGGGTACAGTGTTGGGGGTACAGTGTTGGGGTTCAGTGGCGGGGGTCAGTTTGGGGGTTCAGTATTGTGGTTCCGTGTTGGGGGTTCAGTATTGTGGTTCAGTGTTGGGGGTTCAATGTTGGGGTGCCGTGATCGAGGGTTCAGTGATCGGGGGTTCAGTGTTGGGGGTTTAATGTTGGGGTTTCAGTGTTGGGGTTCCTTTTTGGTGGTCAGTTTTGGAGGTTCAATGTTGGGGGTTCAGTGTTGGAGGTCCGTGTTGGGGGTTCAGTGTTGGGGTGTTCAGTGTTGGGTGTTCAGTATTGGGGGTTCAGCTTTGGGGGTTCAGTGTTGCGGGTTCAGGGTTGGGGGTTCAGTGTTGGGGGTTCAGTGTTGGGGGTTCAGTGTTGGAGTTCAGTGTTGGGGTGGTCAGTGTTGGAGGTTCAGTGTTGGGGGATTCAGTGTTGGGTGTTCAGTATTGGGGGTTCAGCGTTGGAGGTTCAGCGGTGGGGGTTCAGCGTTGGGGGTTCAGTGTTGGGGTTCCGTGTTCTGGGTCAGCTGCGGGGGTTCAGTGTTGGGGTTCAGTGTTCGGGAGTTCAGTGTTGGGGGTTCAATGTTGCAGTTTCAGTGTTGGGGTATCAGTTTTGGGAGTTCAATGTTGGGGGTTCAGTGTTGGAGGTCCGTCTTGCGGCTCAGTGTTGGGGTGTTCAGTGTTGGAAGTTCAGTATTGAGGTGTCAGCGTTTGGGGTTCAGTGTTGGGTTTCAGTGGTGGGGGGTTCAGCGTTGGGGGTTCAGTGTTGGGGGTCAGCGGCGGGGGTTCAGTGTTGTGGTTCAGTGTTGGGGTTCAGTGTTTGGGTGTTCAGTGTTGGGCTTCAATGTTGTGGGTTCAGTGTCTCGGATTCAGTGTTGTGGGCTCAGTGTTGGGGTTCGGTTTTGGGGTTCAGTGGTGGGTGGTTAGTGTTGGGGTTCAGTTTTGGGGACCCGCGTTGGGGGTTCAGTGTTGGGTGTTTCAGCTTTGGGGTTCAGTGGTAGCGTTCAGTGTTGGGGGTTCAGTGCTGGGGGCCAGTGTTGGGGGGTCAGTGTTTGGGAACAGTGTTGGGGGCACAGTGTTGGGGTTCAGATTCGGGGGTTCAGTGTTGGAGTTCAGTGTTCGGGAGTTCAGTGTTGGGCTTCAATGTTGGGGGTTCGGTGTTGGGGAATCAGTGTCGGGGACTCAATGTTTGGGGGTTCATTGTTGGGGCTCAGTGTTGGGGTTCAGTGTTGGGATTCAGTGTTGGCGGTCAGTGTTGGGGCTCGGAGTTGGGGGTTAAGTTTTGGGTTTCAGTGGTGGGCTGTCAGCATTGGGGTTCAGTGTTCCGGGGGTTCAGCGGCGGGTGATTAATTTTGGGGTTCAGTGTTCGGGTTCAGCATTGCGGGTTCAGTGTTGTGGTTCAGTTTTGGGGGATCCGTGTGGGGTTTCAGTGTTGGGGGGTTCAGCTTTGGGGTTTCGTGTTAGCGTTCAGTGTTGGGGGTTCAGTGCTGGGGGCCAGTGTTGGGGATTCAGTGTTAGGGTTCAGTGTTGCCGGTTCAGGGTTGGGGGTTCAATGTTGGGGGTTCAGTGTTTTTGGGTCAGTGTTGGAGTTCAGTGTTGGGGTGGTCAGTGTTGGAGGCTCAGTGTTGGGGGATTCAGTGTTGGAGGTTCAGTGTTGGGGATCAGTTTTGGGCGTGGTCAGCGTTGGGGGTTCAGTGTTGGGGTGTTCAGTGTTGGGGGTTCAGTGTTGGGGCTGGTCAGTGTTGGTGGTTCAGTGTTGCGGGGTTCAGTGTTGGGGTTCAGTGTTGTGGTTTCAGTGTTGGGGGTTCTGTGTTGGATGATTCGGTGTTGGGCTTCAGTGTTGGGGTTCAATGTTTGGAGTGGTTCAGTGTTGGGGGTGGTCAGTGTTGGGGGTCCAATGCTGTGGGTTCAGTGTTGGGGATTCAGTGTTGGGGTTCAGTGTTGATGGTTCAGTGTTGGGGTTCAATGTTGGGGGTTCAATGTTGGGGGTTCAATGTTGCGGTTTCAGTGTTGGGGTATCAGTTTTGGGGGTTCAATGTTGGGGGCTCAGTGTTGGAGGTCCGTCTTGCGGCTCAGTGTTGGGGTGTTCAGTGTTGGGGGTTCAGTATTGAGGTGTCAGCGTTTCGGGTTCAGTGTTGGGGTGTTCAGCGTCGGGGGTTCAGTGTTGGGGTTCTGTGTTGGGGGTCAGCGGCCGGGGTTCAGTGTTGGGGTTCAGTGTCGGGGGTTCAGTGTTGGGGTTCAGTGTTTGGGTGTTCGGTGTTGGGCTTCAATGTTGTGGGTTCAGTGTCGCGGATTGTGTTTTGGGGAGCTCAGTGTTGGGGTCAGTGTTGGGGTTCGGTTTTGGGGTGCAGTGGTGGGTGGGTAGTGTTGGGGTTCAGTTTTGGGGACCCGCGTTGGGGGTTCAGTGTTGGGTGTTTCAGCTTTGGGGTTCAGTGGTAGCGTTCAGTGTTGGGGTTCAGTGCTGGGGGCCAGTATTGGGTGGTCAGTGTTAGGGTTCAGTGGTTCAGTGTTAGGGTTCAGTGTTGTGGGTTCAGTGTTGGGGTTCAGTGTTGGAAGTTCAGTGGGGGGTCGGTTTGGTTGTTCAGTATTGGGGCTAATTGTTGGGGCGTTCATCATTGGGGGTACAATGTTGGGGGTTCAGTGTTGGGGGTCCAGTGTTGGGGTTCAGTGGCGGGGGTCAGTTTGGGGGTTCAGTATTGTGGTTCCGTGTTGGGGGTTCAGTATTGTGGTTCAGTATTGGGGGTTCAATGTTGGGGTGCCGTGATCGGGGGTTCAGTGATCGGGGGTTCAGTGTTGGGGGTTTAATGTTGGGGTTTCAGTGTTGGGGTTCCTTTTTGGTGGTCAGTTTTGGAGGTTCAATGTTGGGGGTTCAGTGTTGGAGGTCCGTGATGGGGGTTCAGTGTTGGGGTGTTCAGTGTTGGGTGTTCAGTATTGGGAGTTCAGCTTTGGGGGTTCAGTGTTGCGGGTTCAGGGTTGGGGGTTCAGTGTTGGGGGTTCAGTGTTGGGGGTTCAGTGTTGGAGTTCAGTGTTGGGGTGGTCAGTGTTGGAGGTTCAGTGTTGGGGGATTCAGTGTTGGGGGTTCAGTGTTGGGGATCAGTTTTGGGCGTGGTCAGCGTTGGGGGTTCAGTGTTGGGGTGTTCAGTGCTGGGGGTTCAGTGTTGGGGCTGGTCAGTGTTGGTGGTTCAGTGTTGCGGGGTTCAGTGTTGGGGTTCAGTGATGTGGTTTCAGTGTTGGGGGTTCAGTGTTGGATGATTCGGTATTGGGGTTCAGTGTCGGGGTTCAGTGTTTGGGGGTTCAGTGTTGAGGGGGCAGTGTTGGGGTTCACCGTTCGGGGTTCTGTATTCGGGATCAGTTTTGGGGCTCAGTTTTGGGGTTCAGAGTTGCGGTTCAGTGTTGGGGTCCAGTGTTGGGGGTTCAGTGTTGGAAGTTCAGTGGGGGTCGGTTTGGGGGTTCAGTATTGGGGCTAATTGTTGGGGTGTTCAGCATTGGGGGTTCAGTGTTGGGGGTACAGTGTTGGGGGTCCAGTGTTGGGGGTTCAGTGGTGGGGGTCAGTTTGGGGGTTCAGTTTTGGGGTTCCGTGTTGGGGGTTCAGTATTGTGGTTCAGTGTTGGGGTTTCAGTGTTGGGGTTCAGTGATCGGGGGATCAGTGATCGGGGGTTCTGTGTTGGGGGTTTAATGTTGGGGGTCCGTGTTGGGGGTTCAGTGTTGGGGTGTTCAGTATTGGGTGTTCAGTATTGGGGGTTCAGCGTTGGAGGTTCAGCGTTGGGGGTTCAGCGTTGGAAGTTCAGTGGGGGTCGGTTTGGGGGTTCAGTATTGGGGCTAATTGTTGGGGTGTTCAGCATTGGGGGTTCAGTGTTGGGGGTACAGTGTTGGGGGTCCAGTGTTGGGGGTTCAGTGGTGGGGGTCAGTTTGGGGGTTCAGTTTTGGGGTTCCGTGTTGGGGGTTCAGTATTGTGGTTCAGTGTTGGGGTTTCAGTGTTGGGGTGCAGTGTTGGGGTTCAGTGATCGGGGGATCAGTGATCGGGGGTTCTGTGTTGGGGGTTTAATGTTGGGGGTCCGTGTTGGGGGTTCAGTGTTGGGGTGTTCAGTGTTGGGTGTTCAGTATTGGGGGTTCAGCGTTGGAGGTTCAGCGTTGGGGGTTCAGCGTTGGGGGTTCAGTGTTGGGGTTCCGTGTTCTGGGTCAGCTGCGGGGGTTCAGTGTTGGGGTTCAGTGTTCGGGAGTTCAGTGTTGGGGGTTCAATGTTGCAGTTTCAGTGTTGGGGTATCAGTTTTGGGAGTTCAATGTTGGGGGTTCAGTGTTGGAGGTCCGTCTTGCGGCTCAGTGTTGGGGTGTTCAGTGTTGGAAGTTCAGTATTGAGGTGTCAGCGTTTGAGGTTCAGTGTTGGGTTTCAGTGGTGGGGGGTTCAGCGTTGGGGGTTCAGTGTTGGGGGTCAGCGGCGGGGGTTCAGTGTTGTGGTTCAGTGTTGGGGTTCAGTGTTTGGGTGTTCAGTGTTGGGCTTCAATGTTGTGGGTTCAGTGTCTCGGATTCAGTGTTGTGGGCTCAGTGTTGGGGTTCGGTTTTGGGGTTCAGTGGTGGGTGGTTAGTGTTGGGGTTCAGTTTTGGGGACCCGCGTTGGGGGTTCAGTATTGGGTGTTTCAGCTTTGGGGTTCAGTGGTAGCGTTCAGTGTTGGGGGTTCAGTGCTGGGGGCCAGTGTTGGGGGGTCAGTGTTTGGGAACAGTGTTGGGGGCACAGTGTTGGGGTTCAGATTCGGGGGTTCAGTGTTGGAGTTCAGTGTTCGGGAGTTCAGTGTTGGGCTTCAATGTTGGGGGTTCAGTGTTGGGGAATCAGTGTCGGGGACTCAATGTTTGGGGGTTCATTGTTGGGGCTCAGTGTTAGGGTTCAGTGTTGGGATTCAGTGTTGGCGGTCAGTGTTGGGGCTCGGAGTTGGGGGTTAAGTTTTGGGTTTCAGTGGTGGGCTGTCAGCATTGGGGTTCAGTGTTCCGGGGGTTCAGCGGCGGGTGATTAATTTTGGGGTTCAGTGTTCGGGTTCAGCATTGCGGGTTCAGTGTTGTGGTTCAGTTTTGGGGGATCCGTGTGGGGTTTCAGTGTTGGGGGGTTCAGCTTTGGGGTTTCGTGTTAGCGTTCAGTGTTGGGGGTTCAGTGCTGGGGGCCAGTGTTGGGGATTCAGTGTTAGGGTTCAGTGTTGCCGGTTCAGGGTTGGGGGTTCAGTGTTGGGGGTTCAGTGTTGGTGGTTCAGTGTTGGAGTTCAGTGTTGGGGTGGTCGGTGTTGGAGGCTCAGTGTTGGGGGATTCAGTGTTGGAGGTTCAGTGTTGGGGATCAGTTTTGGGCGTGGTCAGCATTGGGGGTTCAGTGTTGGGGTGTTCAGTGTTGGGGGTTCAGTGTTGGGGCTGGTCAGTGTTGGTGGTTCAGTGTTGCGGGGTTCAGTGTTGGGGTTCAGTGTTGTGGTTTCAGTGTTGGGGGTTCTGTGTTGGATGATTCGGTGTTGGGCTTCAGTGTTGGGGTTCAATGTTTGGAGTGGTTCAGTGTTGGGGGTGGTCAGTGTTGGGGGTCCAATGCTGTGGGTTCAGTGTTGGGGATTCAGTGTTGGGGTTCAGTGTTGATGGTTCAGTGTTGGGGTTCAATGTTGGGGGTTCAATGTTGGGGGTTCAGTGTAGGGGGTTCAGTGTTGTGGGTTCAGTGTTGGGGGTTCAATGCTGGGGTTCGGTGTTGGGGGTTCAGTGTTAGGGCTCAGTGTTCAGGGGTTCAGCGTTGGGGGTTCCGTGTGGGGGTTCCGTGTGGGGGTTCAGTGTCGGGGTTCAGTGCTGGGGTTCCGTCTTGCGGTTCATTGTTGGGGGGTCAGCGTTGGGGGGTTAGCGTTGGCGTTCAGTGTAGGGGTTCAGCGTTGGTGGTTCAGTGTAGAGGTTCAGTGTTGGGGGATTCAGTGTTGTGGTTCACCGTTAGGGGTTCTGTGTTGGAGCTCAGTTTTGGGGCTCCGTTTTGGGGTTCAGTGTTGGGGTTCCAGTTTTGGGGGTCAGTTTGGGGTGTCAGTATTGGGGTTCAGAGTTGGGGGTTCAGTATTGTGGTTCAGTGTTGGGGTCAGTGTTGGGGTTCAGTGTTAGGGTTCAGTGTTGTGGTCCTGTGTTGGCGGTTCATTGTTGGGGGTCCAGTGTTGGGGGTTCAGTGGTGGGGGTCAGTTTGGGGGTTGAGTATTGGGGTTCGGTGTTGCGGTTCAGTTTTGCGAGTCAGTGTTGGGGTTCAGTGTTGGGGTGTTCTGCGTTGGGGTTTCAGTGTTGGGGGTCAGTGTTGGGGTTCAGTGTTAGGGTTCAGTGTTGTGGTCCTGTGTTGGTGGTTCAGTGTTGGGGGTCCAGTGTTGGGGGTTCAGTGGTGGGGGTCAGTTTGGGGGTTTAGTGTTGGGGTTCAGTGTTGGGGTTCAGTGTTGGGGTTCAGTGTTGTGGTTCAGTTTTGGGGATCCGTGTTGGGGGTTCATTGTTGGGTGTTTCAGCTTTGGGGTTCCGTGGTAGCGTTCAGTGTCGGGGGTTCAGTGTTGGGGTTCAGTGTTTGGGTGTTCAGTGTTGGGCTTCAATGTTGTGGGTTCAGTGTTGCGGATTCAGTGTTTGGGTGTTCAGTGTTGGGCTTTAATGTTGTGGGTTCAGTGTTGCGGATTCAGTGTTGGGGGCTCAGTGTTGGGGTCAGTGTTGGGGTTCGGGTTTGGGGTTCAGTGGTTGGTGGTTAGTGTTGGGGTTCAGTTTTTGGGACCCGCGTTGGGGGTACAGTGTTGGGTGTTTCAGCTTTGGGGTTCAGTGGTAGCGTTCAGTGTTGGGGGTCCAGTGCTGGGGACCAGTGTTGGGGGGTCAGTGTTCGGGTTCAGTGGTTTAGTGTTAGGGTTCAGTGTTGTGGGTTCAGTGTTTGGGTTCAGTATTGGGGGCACAGTGTTGGGGTTCAGTGTCGGGGGTGGTCAGTGTGGGGGTTCAGTGTTGGCGGTCAGTGTTTGAGTTCATTGTTGGGGATTCAGTGTTGGGGATTCAATGTAGGGGTCAGTTTTGGGGGTTCAGTGTTGTGATTTCAGTGTTCAGGGCTTCCGTATTGGGGTTCAGTGTTGAGGGTTCGGTTTGGGGAACCGGTGTTGGGGTTCAGTGTTGGGGTTCAGTTTTGAGTTTCAGTGTTTGGGGGTTCAGTGTTGAGGGGGCAGTGTTGGGGTTCAGTGTGGGGTTCAGTGTTGGGGTTCACCGGTCGGGGTTCTGTGTTCGGGATCAGTTTTGAGGCTCGGTTTTGGGGTTCACTGTTGCGGTTCAGTGTTGGGGACCAGTGTTGGGGGTTCAGTGTTGGAAGTTCAGTGGGGGTCGGTTTGGGGGTTCAGTATTGGGGGTTCAGTATTGGGCGTTCAGTTTTGGGGGTCCAGTGTTGGTGTTCAGTGGTGAGGGTCAGTTTGGGGGTTCAGTATTGAGGTTCCGTTTTGGGCGTTCAGTATTGTGGTTCAGTGTTGGGGGTTCAGTGTTGGGGTGCAGTGTTGGGGTTCAGTAATCGGGGGTTCAGTGATCGGGGGTTCAGGGTTGGGGGTTCAGTGTTGGGGGTTCAGTGTTGGAGTTCAGTGTTGGGCTGGTCAGTGTTGGAGGTTCAGTGTTGGGGGATTCAGTGTTGGGGGTTCAGTGTTGGGGATCAGTTTTGGGCGTGGTCAGCGTTGGGGGTTCAGTGTTGGGGTGTTCAGTGTTGGTGGTTCAGTGTTGGGGCTGGTCAGTGTTGGTGGTTCAGTGTTGCGGGGTTCAGTGTTGGGGTTCAGTATTGGGGGTTCAGCGTTGGAGGTTCAGTGTTGGGGGTTCAGCGTTTGGGGGTTCAGTGTTGGGGTTCCGTGTTCTGGGTCAGCTGCGGGGGTTCAGTGTTGGGGTTCAGTGTTCGGCGATTCAGTGTTGGGGGTTCAATGTTGCGGTTTCAGTGTTGGGGTATCAGTTTTGGGGGTTCAATGTTGGGGGTTCAGTGTTGGAGGTCCGTCTTGCGGCTCAGTGTTGGGGTGTTCAGTGTTGGGGGTTCAGTATTGAGGTGTCAGCGTTTGGGGTTCAGTGTTGGGTTTCAGTGGTGGGGGGTTCAGCGTTGGGGGTTCAGTGTTGGGGGTCAGCGGCGGGGGTTCAGTGTTAGGGTTCAGTGTCGGGGGTTCAGTGTTGGGCTTCAATGTTGTGGGTTCAGTGTCTCGGATTCAGTGTTGTGGGCTCAGTGTTGGGGTTAGGTTTTGGGGTTCAGTGGTGGGTGGTTAGTGTTGGGGTTCAGTTTTGGGGACCCGCGTTGGGGGTTCAGTGTTGGGTGTTTCAGCTTTGGGGTTCAGTGGTAGCGTTCAGTGTTGGGAGTTCAGTGCTGGGGGCCAGTGTTGGGGGGTCAGTGTTTGGGAACAGTGTTGGGGGCACAGTGTTGGGGTTCAGATTCGGGGGTTCAGTGTTGGAGTTCAGTGTTCGGGAGTTCAGTGTTGGGCTTCAATGTTGGGGGTTCAGTGTTGGGGAATCAGTGTCGGGGACTCAATGTTTGGGGGTTCATTGTTGGGGCTCAGTGTTAGGGTTCAGTGTTGGGGTTCAGTGTTGTGGTTTCAGTGTTGGGGGTTCTGTGTTGGATGATTCGGTGTTGGGCTTCAGTGTTGGGGTTCAATGTTTGGAGTGGTTCAGTGTTGGGGGTGGTCAGTGTTGGGGGTCCAATGCTGTGGGTTCAGTGTTGGGGATTCAGTGTTGGGGTTCAGTGTTGATGGGTCAGTGTTGGGGTTCAATGTTGGGGGTTCAATGTTGGGGGTTCAATGTTGCGGTTTCAGTGTTGGGGTATCAGTTTTGGGGGTTCAATGTTGGGGGCTCAGTGTTGGAGGTCCGTCTTGCGGCTCAGTGTTGGGGTGTTCAGTGTTGGGGGTTCAGTATTGAGGTGTCAGCGTTTCGGGTTCAGTGTTGGGGTGTTCAGCGTCGGGGGTTCAGTGTTGGGGTTCTGTGTTGGGGGTCAGCGGCCGGGGTTCAGTGTTGGGGTTCAGTGTCGGGGGTTCAGTGTTGGGGTTCAGTGTTTGGGTGTTCGGTGTTGGGCTTCAATGTTGTGGGTTCAGTGTCGCGGATTGTGTTTTGGGGAGCTCAGTGTTGGGGTCAGTGTTGGGGTTCGGTTTTGGGGTGCAGTGGTGGGTGGGTAGTGTTGGGGTTCAGTTTTGGGGACCCGCGTTGGGGGTTCAGTGTTGGGTGTTTCAGCTTTGGGGTTCAGTGGTAGCGTTCAGTGTTGGGGTTCAGTGCTGGGGGCCAGTATTGGGTGGTCAGTGTTATGGTTCAGTGGTTCAGTGTTAGGGTTCAGTGTTGTGGGTTCAGTGTTGGGGTTCAGTGTTGGAGGTTCAGTGGGGGGTCGGTTTGGTTGTTCAGTATTGGGGCTAATTGTTGGGGTGTTCATCATTGGGGGTACAATGTTGGGGGTTCAGTGTTGGGGGTCCAGTGTTGGGGTTCAGTGGCGGGGGTCAGTTTGGGGGTTCAGTATTGTGGTTCCGTGTTGGGGGTTCAGTATTGTGGTTCAGTGTTGGGGGTTCAATGTTGGGGTGCCGTGATCGGGGGTTCAGTGATCGGGGGTTCAGTGTTGGGGGTTTAATGTTGGGGTTTCAGTGTTGGGGTTCCTTTTTGGTGGTCAGTTTTGGAGGTTCAATGTTGGGGGTTCAGTGTTGGAGGTCCGTGTTGGGGGTTCAGTGTTGGGGTGTTCAGTGTTGGGTGTTCAGTATTGGGGGTCAGCTTTGGGGGTTCAGTGTTGCGGGTTCAGGGTTGGGGGTTCAGTGTTGGGGGTTCAGTGTCGGGGGTTCAGTGTTGGAGTTCAGTGTTGGGGTGGTCAGTGTTGGAGGTTCAGTGTTGGGGGATTCAGTGTTGGGGGTTCAGTGTTGGGGATCAGTTTTTGGCGTGGTCAGCGTTGGGGGTTCAGTGTTGGGGTGTTCAGTGCTGGGGGTTCAGTGTTGGGGCTGGTCAGTGTTGGTGGTTCAGTGTTGCGGGGTTCAGTGTTGGGGTTCAGTGATGTGGTTTCAGTGTTGGGGGTTCAGTGTTGGATGATTCGGTGTTGGGCTTCAGTGTTGGGGTTCAATGTTTGGAGTGGTTCAGTGTTGGGGGGTGGTCAGTGTTGGGGGTCCAATGCTGTGGGTTCAGTGTTGGGGATTCAGTGTTGGCGGTTCAGTGTCGGGGTTCAATGTTGGGGGTTCAATGTTGGGGGTTCAGTGTAGGGGGTTCAGTGTTGTGGGTTCAGTGTTGGGGGTTCAATGCTGGGGTTCGGTGTTGGGGGTTCAGTGTTAGGGCTCAGTGTTCAGGGGTTCAGCGTTGGGGGTTCCGTGTGGGGGTTCCGTGTGGGGGTTCAGTGTCGGGGTTCAGTGCTGGGGTTCCGTCTTGCGGTTCATTGTTGGGGGGTCAGCGTTGGGGGGTTAGCGTTGGCGTTCAGTGTAGGGGTTCAGCGTTGGTGGTTCAGTGTAGAGGTTCAGTGTTGGGGGATTCAGTGTTGTGGTTCACCGTTAGGGGTTCTGTGTTGGAGCTCAGTTTTGGGGCTCCGTTTTGGGGTTCAGTGTTGGGGTTCCAGTTTTGGGGGTCAGTTTGGGGTGTCAGTATTGGGGTTCAGAGTTGGGGGTTCAGTATTGTGGTTCAGTGTTGGGGTCAGTGTTGGGGTTCAGTGTTAGGGTTCAGTGTTGTGGTCCTGTGTTGGCGGTTCATTGTTGGGGGTCCAGTGTTGGGGGTTCAGTGGTGGGGGTCAGTTTGGGGGTTGAGTATTGGGGTTCGGTGTTGCGGTTCAGTATTGCGAGTCAGTGTTGGGGTTCAGTGTTGGGGTGTTCTGCGTTGGGGTTTCAGTGTTGGGGGTCAGTGTTGGGGTTCAGTGTTAGGGTTCAGTGTTGTGGTCCTGTGTTGGTGGTTCAGTGTTGGGGGTCCAGTGTTGGGGGTTCAGTGGTGGGGGTCAGTTTGGGGGTTTAGTGTTGGGGTTCAGTGTTGGGGTTCAGTGTTGGGGTTCAGTGTTGTGGTTCAGTTTTGGGGATCCGTGTTGGGGGTTCATTGTTGGGTGTTTCAGCTTTGGGGTTCCGTGGTAGCGTTCAGTGTCGGGGGTTCAGTGTTGGGGTTCAGTGTTTGGGTGTTCAGTGTTGGGCTTCAATGTTGTGGGTTCAGTGTTGCGGATTCAGTGTTTGGGTGTTCAGTGTTGGGCTTTAATGTTGTGGGTTCAGTGTTGCGGATTCAGTGTTGGGGGCTCAGTGTTGGGGTCAGTGTAGGGGTTCGGGTTTGGGGTTCAGTGGTTGGTGGTTAGTGTTGGGGTTCAGTTTTTGGGACCCGCGTTGGGGGTTCAGTTTTGGGTGTTTCAGCTTTGGGGTTCAGTGGTAGCGTTCAGTGTTGGGGGTCCAGTGCTGGGGACCAGTGTTGGGGGGTCAGTGTTCGGGTTCAGTGGTTTAGTGTTAGGGTTCAGTGTTGTGGGTTCAGTGTTTGGGTTCAGTATTGGAGGCACAGTGTTGGGGTTCAGTGTCGGGGGTGGTCAGTGTGGGGGTTCAGTGTTGGCGGTCAGTGTTTGAGTTCATTGTTGGGGATTCAGTGTTGGGGATTCAATGTAGGGGTCAGTTTTGGGGGTTCAGTGTTGTGATTTCAGTGTTCAGGGCTTCCGTATTGGGGTTCAGTGTTGAGGGTTCGGTTTGGGGAACCGGTGTTGGGGTTCAGTGGTGGGGTTCAGTTTTGAGTTTCAGTGTTTGGGGGTTCAGTGTTGAGGGGGCAGTGTTGGGGTTCAGTGTGGGGTTCAGTGTTGGGGTTCACCGGTCGGGGTTCTGTGTTCGGGATCAGTTTTGAGGCTCGGTTTTGGGGTTCACTGTTGCGGTTCAGTGTTGGGGACCAGTGTTGGGGGGTCAGTGTTGGAAGTTCAGTGGGGGTCGGTTTGGGGGTTCAGTATTGGGGGTTCAGTATTGGGCGTTCAGTTTTGGGGGTCCAGTGTTGGTGTTCAGTGGTGAGGGTCAGTTTGGGGGTTCAGTATTGGGGTTCCGTTTTGGACGTTCAGTATTGTGGTTCAGTGTTGGGGGTTCAGTGTTGGGGTGCAGTGTTGGGGTTCAGTAATCGGGGGTTCAGTGATCGGGGGTTCAGGGTTGGGGGTTCAGTGTTGGGGGTTCAGTGTTGGAGTTCAGTGTTGGGCTGGTCAGTGTTGGAGGTTCAGTGTTGGGGGATTCAGTGTTGGGGGTTCAGTGTTGGGGATCAGTTTTGGGCGTGGTCAGCGTTGGGGGTTCAGTGTTGGGGTGTTCAGTGTTGGTGGTTCAGTGTTGGGGCTGGTCAGTGTTGGTGGTTCAGTGTTGCGGGGTTCAGTATTGGGGGTTCAGCGTTGGAGGTTCAGTGTTGGGGGTTCAGCGTTTGGGGGTTCAGCGTTTGGGGGTTCAGTGTTGGGGTTCCGTGTTCTGGGTCAGCTGCGGGGGTTCAGTGTTGGGGTTCAGTGTTCGGCGATTCAGTGTTGGGGGTTCAATGTTGCGGTTTCAGTGTTGGGGTATCAGTTTTGGGGGTTCAATGTTGGGGGTTCAGTGTTGGAGGTCCGTCTTGCGGCTCAGTGTTGGGGTGTTCAGTGTTGGGGGTTCAGTATTGAGGTGTCAGCGTTTGGGGTTCAGTGTTGGGTTTCAGTGGTGGGGGGTTCAGCGTTGGGGGTTCAGTGTTGGGGGTCAGCGGCGGGGGTTCAGTGTTAGGGTTCAGTGTCGGGGGTTCAGTGTTGGGCTTCAATGTTGTGGGTTCAGTGTCTCGGATTCAGTGTTGTGGGCTCAGTGTTGGGGTTAGGTTTTGGGGTTCAGTGGTGGGTGGTTAGTGTTGGGGTTCAGTTTTGGGGACCCGCGTTGGGGGTTCAGTGTTGGGTGTTTCAGCTTTGGGGTTCAGTGGTAGCGTTCAGTGTTGGGGGTTCAGTGCTGGGGGCCAGTGTTGGGGGGTCAGTGTTTGGGAACAGTGTTGGGGGCACAGTGTTGGGGTTCAGATTCGGGGGTTCAGTGTTGGAGTTCAGTGTTCGGGAGTTCAGTGTTGGGCTTCAATGTTGGGGGTTCAGTGTTGGGGAATCAGTGTCGGGGACTCAATGTTTGGGGGTTCATTGTTGGGGCTCAGTGTTAGGGTTCAGTGTTGGGGTTCAGTGTTGTGGTTTCAGTGTTGGGGGTTCTGTGTTGGATGATTCGGTGTTGGGCTTCAGTGTTGGGGTTCAATGTTTGGAGTGGTTCAGTGTTGGGGGTGGTCAGTGTTGGGGGTCCAATGCTGTGGGTTCAGTGTTGGGGATTCAGTGTTGGGGTTCAGTGTTGATGGTTCAGTGTTGGGGTTCAATGTTGGGGGTTCAATGTTGGGGGTTCAATGTTGCGGTTTCAGTGTTGGGGTATCAGTTTTGGGGGTTCAATGTTGGGGGCTCAGTGTTGGAGGTCCGTCTTGCGGCTCAGTGTTGGGGTGTTCAGTGTTGGGGGTTCAGTATTGAGGTGTCAGCGTTTCGGGTTCAGTGTTGGGGTGTTCAGCGTCGGGGGTTCAGTGTTGGGGTTCTGTGTTGGGGGTCAGCGGCCGGGGTTCAGTGTTGGGGTTCAGTGTCGGGGGTTCAGTGTTGGGGTTCAGTGTTTGGGTGTTCGGTGTTGGGCTTCAATGTTGTGGGTTCAGTGTCGCGGATTGTGTTTTGGGGAGCTCAGTGTTGGGGTCAGTGTTGGGGTTCGGTTTTGGGGTGCAGTGGTGGGTGGGTAGTGTTGGGGTTCAGTTTTGGGGACCCGCGTTGGGGGTTCAGTGTTGGGTGTTTCAGCTTTGGGGTTCAGTGGTAGCGTTCAGTGTTGGGGTTCAGTGCTGGGGGCCAGTATTGGGTGGTCAGTGTTAGGGTTCAGTGGTTCAGTGTTAGGGTTCAGTGTTGTGGGTTCAGTGTTGGGGTTCAGTGTTGGAAGTTCAGTGGGGGGTCGGTTTGGTTGTTCAGTATTGGGGCTAATTGTTGGGGTGTTCATCATTGGGGGTACAATGTTGGGGGTTCAGTGTTGGGGGTCCAGTGTTGGGGTTCAGTGGCGGGGGTCAGTTTGGGGGTTCAGTATTGTGGTTCCGTGTTGGGGGTTCAGTATTGTGGTTCAGTGTTGGGGGTTCAATGTTGGGGTGCCGTGATCGGGGGTTCAGTGATCGGGGGTTCAGTGTTGGGGGTTTAATGTTGGGGTTTCAGTGTTGGGGTTCCTTTTTGGTGGTCAGGTTTGGAGGTTCAATGTTGGGGGTTCAGTGTTGGAGGTCCGTGTTGGGGGTTCAGTGTTGGGGTGTTCAGTGTTGGGTGTTCAGTATTGGGGGTTCAGCTTTGGGGGTTCAGTGTTGCGGGTTCAGGGTTGGGGGTTCAGTGTTGGGGGTTCAGTGTCGGGGGTTCAGTGTTGGAGTTCAGTGTTGGGGTGGTCAGTGTTGGAGGTTCAGTGTTGGGGGATTCAGTGTTGGGGGTTCAGTGTTGGGGATCAGTTTTGGGCGTGGTCAGCGTTGGGGGTTCAGTGTTGGGGTGTTCAGTGCTGGGGGTTCAGTGTTGGGGCTGGTCAGTGTTGGTGGTTCAGTGTTGCGGGGTTCAGTGTTGGGGTTCAGTGATGTGGTTTCAGTGTTGGGGGTTCAGTGTTGGATGATTCGGTGTTGGGCTTCAGTGTTGGGGTTCAATGTTTGGAGTGGTTCAGTGTTGGGGGGTGGTCAGTGTTGGGGGTCCAATGCTGTGGGTTCAGTGTTGGGGATTCAGTGTTGGGGTTCAGTGTTGGCGGTTCAGTGTCGGGGTTCAATGTTGGGGGTTCAATGTTGGGGGTTCAGTGTAGGGGGTTCAGTGTTGTGGGTTCAGTGTTGGGGGTTCAATGCTGGGGTTCGGTGTTGGGGGTTCAGTGTTAGGGCTCAGTGTTCAGGGGTTCAGCGTTGGGGGTTCCGTGTGGGGGTTCCGTGTGGGGGTTCAGTGTCGGGGTTCAGTGCTGGGGTTCCGTCTTGCGGTTCATTGTTGGGGGGTCAGCGTTGGGGGGTTAGCGTTGGCGTTCAGTGTAGGGGTTCAGCGTTGGTGGTTCAGTGTAGAGGTTCAGTGTTGGGGGATTCAGTGTTGTGGTTCACCGTTAGGGGTTCTGTGTTGGAGCTCAGTTTTGGGGCTCCGTTTTGGGGTTCAGTGTTGAGGTTCCAGTTTTGGGGGTCAGTTTGGGGTGTCAGTATTGGGGTTCAGAGTTGGGGGTTCAGTATTGTGGTTCAGTGTTGGGGTCAGTGTTGGGGTTCAGTGTTAGGGTTCAGTGTTGTGGTCCTGTGTTGGCGGTTCATTGTTGGGGGTCCAGTGTTGGGGGTTCAGTGGTGGGGGTCAGTTTGGGGGTTGAGTATTGGGGTTCGGTGTTGCGGTTCAGTATTGCGAGTCAGTGTTGGGGTTCAGTGTTGGGGTGTTCTGCGTTGGGGTTTCAGTGTTGGGGGTCAGTGTTGGGGTTCAGTGTTAGGGTTCAGTGTTGTGGTCCTGTGTTGGTGGTTCAGTGTTGGGGGTCCAGTGTTGGGGGTTCAGTGGTGGGGGTCAGTTTGGGGGTTTAGTGTTGGGGTTCAGTGTTGGGGTTCAGTGTTGGGGTTCAGTGTTGTGGTTCAGTTTTGGGGATCCGTGTTGGGGGTTCATTGTTGGGTGTTTCAGCTTTGGGGTTCCGTGGTAGCGTTCAGTGTCGGGGGTTCAGTGTTGGGGTTCAGTGTTTGGGTGTTCAGTGTTGGGCTTCAATGTTGTGGGTTCAGTGTTGCGGATTCAGTGTTTGGGTGTTCAGTGTTGGGCTTTAATGTTGTGGGTTCAGTGTTGCGGATTCAGTGTTGGGGGCTCAGTGTTGGGGTCAGTGTAGGGGTTCGGGTTTGGGGTTCAGTGGTTGGTGGTTAGTGTTGGGGTTCAGTTTTTGGGACCCGCGTTGGGGGTTCAGTGTTGGGTGTTTCAGCTTTGGGGTTCAGTGGTAGCGTTCAGTGTTGGGGGTCCAGTGCTGGGGACCAGTGTTGGGGGGTCAGTGTTCGGGTTCAGTGGTTTAGTGTTAGGGTTCAGTGTTGTGGGTTCAGTGTTTGGGTTCAGTATTGGGGGCACAGTGTTGGGGTTCAGTGTCGGGGGTGGTCAGTGTGGGGGTTCAGTGTTGGCGGTCAGTGTTTGAGTTCATTGTTGGGGATTCAGTGTTGGGGATTCAATGTAGGGGTCAGTTTTGGGGGTTCAGTGTTGTGATTTCAGTGTTCAGGGCTTCCGTATTGGGGTTCAGTGTTGAGGGTTCGGTTTGGGGAACCGGTGTTGGGGTTCAGTGTTGGGGTTCAGTTTTGAGTTTCAGTGTTTGGGGGTTCAGTGTTGAGGGGGCAGTGTTGGGGTTCAGTGTGGGGTTCAGTGTTGGGGTTCACCGGTCGGGGTTCTGTGTTCGGGATCAGTTTTGAGGCTCGGTTTTGGGGTTCACTGTTGCGGTTCAGTGTTGGGGACCAGTGTTGGGGGTTCAGTGTTGGAAGTTCAGTGGGGGTCGGTTTGGGGGTTCAGTATTGGGGGTTCACTATTGGGCGTTCAGTTTTGGGGGTCCAGTGTTGGTGTTCAGTGGTGAGGGTCAGTTTGGGGGTTCAGTATTGGGGTTCCGTTTTGGACGTTCAGTATTGTGGTTCAGTGTTGGGGGTTCAGTGTTGGGGTGCAGTGTTGGGGTTCAGTAATCGGGGGTTCAGTGATCGGGGGTTCAGGGTTGGGGGTTCAGTGTTGGGGGTTCAGTGTTGGAGTTCAGTGTTGGGCTGGTCAGTGTTGGAGGTTCAGTGTTGGGGGATTCAGTGTTGGGGGTTCAGTGTTGGGGATCAGTTTTGGGCGTGGTCAGCGTTGGGGGTTCAGTGTTGGGGTGTTCAGTGTTGGTGGTTCAGTGTTGGGGCTGGTCAGTGTTGGTGGTTCAGTGTTGCGGGGTTCAGTGTTGGGGTTCAGTATTGGGGGTTCAGCGTTGGAGGTTCAGTGTTGGGGGTTCAGCGTTTGGGGGTTCAGTGTTGGGGTTCCGTGTTCTGGGTCAGCTGCGGGGGTTCAGTGTTGGGGTTCAGTGTTCGGCGATTCAGTGTTGGGGGTTCAATGTTGCGGTTTCAGTGTTGGGGTATCAGTTTTGGGGGTTCATTGTTGGGGGTTCAGTGTTGGAGGTCCGTCTTGCGGCTCAGTGTTGGGGTGTTCAGTGTTGGGGGTTCAGTATTGAGGTGTCAGCGTTTGGGGTTCAGTGTTGGGTTTCAGTGGTGGGGGGTTCAGCGTTGGGGGTTCAGTGTTGGGGGTCAGCGGCGGGGGTTCAGTGTTAGGGTTCAGTGTCGGGGGTTCAGTGTTGGGCTTCAATGTTGTGGGTTCAGTGTCTCGGATTCAGTGTTGTGGGCTCAGTGTTGGGGTTAGGTTTTGGGGTTCAGTGGTGGGTGGTTAGTGTTGGGGTTCAGTTTTGGGGACCCGCGTTGGGGGTTCAGTGTTGGGTGTTTCAGCTTTGGGGTTCAGTGGTAGCGTTCAGTGTTGGGGGTTCAGTGCTGGGGGCCAGTGTTGGGTGTTCAGTGTTTGGGAACAGTGTTGGGGGCACAGTGTTGGGGTTCAGATTCGGGGGTTCAGTGTTGGAGTTCAGTGTTCGGGAGTTCAGTGTTGGGCTTCAATGTTGGGGGTTCAGTGTTGGGGAATCAGTGTCGGGGACTCAATGTTTGGGGGTTCATTGTTGGGGCTCAGTGTTAGGGTTCAGTGTTGGGGTTCAGTGTTGTGGTTTCAGTGTTGGGGGTTCTGTGTTGGATGATTCGGTGTTGGGCTTCAGTGTTGGGGTTCAATGTTTGGAGTGGTTCAGTGTTGGGGGTGGTCAGTGTTGGGGGTCCAATGCTGTGGGTTCAGTGTTGGGGATTCAGTGTTGGGGTTCAGTGTTGATGGTTCAGTGTTGGGGTTCAATGTTGGGGGTTCAATGTTGGGGGTTCAATGTTGGGGGCTCAGTGTTGGAGGTCCGTCTTGCGGCTCAGTGTTGGGGTGTTCAGTGTTGGGGGTTCAGTATTGAGGTGTCAGCGTTTCGGGTTCAGTGTTGGGGTGTTCAGCGTCGGGGGTTCAGTGTTGGGGTTCTGTGTTGGGGGTCAGCGGCCGGGGTTCAGTGTTGGGGTTCAGTGTCGGGGGTTCAGTGTTGGGGTTCAGTGTTTGGGTGTTCGGTGTTGGGCTTCAATGTTGTGGGTTCAGTGTCGCGGATTGTGTTTTGGGGAGCTCAGTGTTGGGGTCAGTGTTGGGGTTCGGTTTTGGGGTGCAGTGGTGGGTGGGTAGTGTTGGGGTTCAGTTTTGGGGACCCGCGTTGGGGGTTCAGTGTTGGGTGTTTCAGCTTTGGGGTTCAGTGGTAGCGTTCAGTGTTGGGGTTCAGTGCTGGGGGCCAGTATTGGGTGGTCAGTGTTAGGGTTCAGTGGTTCAGTGTTAGGGTTCAGTGTTGTGGGTTCAGTGTTGGGGTTCAGTGTTGGAAGTTCAGTGGGGGGTCGGTTTGGTTGTTCAGTATTGGGGCTAATTGTTGGGGTGTTCATCATTGGGGGTACAATGTTGGGGGTTCAGTGTTGGGGGTCCAGTGTTGGGGTTCAGTGGCGGGGGTCAGTTTGGGGGTTCAGTATTGTGGTTCCGTGTTGGGGGTTCAGTATTGTGGTTCAGTGTTGGGGGTTCAATGTTGGGGTGCCGTGATCGGGGGTTCAGTGATCGGGGGTTCAGTGTTGGGGGTTTAATGTTGGGGTTTCAGTGTTGGGGTTCCTTTTTGGTGGTCAGTTTTGGAGGTTCAATGTTGGGGGTTCAGTGTTGGAGGTCCGTGTTGGGGGTTCAGTGTCGGGGTGTTCAGTGTTGGGTGTTCAGTATTGGGGGTTCAGCTTTGGGGGTTCAGTGTTGCGGGTTCAGGGTTGGGGGTTCAGTGTTGGGGGTTCAGTGTCGGGGGTTCAGTGTTGGAGTTCAGTGTTGGGGTGGTCAGTGTTGGAGGTTCAGTGTTGGGGGATTCAGTGTTGGGGGTTCAGTGTTGGGGATCAGTTTTGGGCGTGGTCAGCGTTGGGGGTTCAGTGTTGGGGTGTTCAGTGCTGGGGGTTCAGTGTTGGGGCTGGTCAGTGTTGGTGGTTCAGTGTTGCGGGGTTCAGTGTTGGGGTTCAGTGATGTGGTTTCAGTGTTGGGGGTTCAGTGTTGGATGATTCGGTGTTGGGCTTCAGTGTTGGGGTTCAATGTTTGGAGTGGTTCAGTGTTGGGGGGTGGTCAGTGTTGGGGGTCCAATGCTGTGGGTTCAGTGTTGGGGATTCAGTGTTGGGGTTCAGTGTTGGCGGTTCAGTGTCGGGGTTCAATGTTGGGGGTTCAATGTTGGGGGTTCAGTGTAGGGGGTTCAGTGTTGTGGGTTCAGTGTTGGGGGTTCAATGCTGGGGTTCGGTGTTGGGGGTTCAGTGTTAGGGCTCAGTGTTCAGGGGTTCAGCGTTGGGGGTTCCGTGTGGGGGTTCCGTGTGGGGGTTCAGTGTCGGGGTTCAGTGCTGGGGTTTCGTCTTGCGGTTCATTGTTGGGGGGTCAGCGTTGGGGGGTTAGCGTTGGCGTTCAGTGTAGGGGTTCAGCGTTGGTGGTTCAGTGTAGAGGTTCAGTGTTGGGGGATTCAGTGTTGTGGTTCACCGTTAGGGGTTCTGTGTTGGAGCTCAGTTTTGGGGCTCCGTTTTGGGGTTCAGTGTTGGGGTTCCAGTTTTGGGGGTCAGTTTGGGGTGTCAGTATTGGGGTTCAGAGTCGGGGGTTCAGTATTGTGGTTCAGTGTTGGGGTCAGTGTTGGGGTTCAGTGTTAGGGTTCAGTGTTGTGGTCCTGTGTTGGCGGTTCATTGTTGGGGGTCCAGTGTTGGGGGTTCAGTGGTGGGGGTCAGTTTGGGGGTTGAGTATTGGGGTTCGGTGTTGCGGTTCAGTATTGCGAGTCAGTGTTGGGGTTCAGTGTTGGGGTGTTCTGCGTTGGGGTTTCAGTGTTGGGGGTCAGTGTTGGGGTTCAGTGTTAGGGTTCAGTGTTGTGGTCCTGTGTTGGTGGTTCAGTGTTGGGGGTCCAGTGTTGGGGGTTCAGTGGTGGGGGTCAGTTTGGGGGTTTAGTGTTGGGGTTCAGTGTTGGGGTTCAGTGTTGGGGGTTCAGTGTTGGGGGGTTCAGTGTTGGGAATCAGTGTTGGGCTTCATTGTTGGGGTTGTGTGTTGGTGGTCCAGTGTTGGGGGTTCAGTGTTGGGGTTCAGTGTTGGGGTCCAGTGTGGGGGTTCAGTGAGGGTGTTCAGTGCTGGGATTCACTCTTGTGGGTTCAGTGTTGGGGTTCAGTGTTGGTGCTCAGCATTGGGAGTTCAGTGTTGTGGTTCAGTGTTGGGGTTCATTGGTGGGGTTCATTGGTGGGGGTTCGGTGTTGGGGTTCAATGTTGGGTGCCAGTGTTGGGGTTCATTGGTAGGGTTCATTGGTGGCGGTTCGGTGTTGGGGTTCAGTGTTGGGGATTCAGTGTTGGGGTTCAGTATTGGGGTTCAATTTTGGGGATTCAGTGTTGGCGGTTCAGTGTCGGGGATTCAGTGTTGGGGTTCAGTGTTGGGGTTCAGTGTTGGGTGTTCAGTGTTGGGGTTCAGTGTTGGGCGTTTGTCAGCGTTGGGGGGGTCAGTGTTGATGTGTTCAGTGTTGGGGGTTCAGTGTCGGGGCTGGTCAGTGTTTGGGGTTCAGTGTTTGGGGGTTCAGTGTTGGTGTTCAGTGTTGGGGTTTAATGTTGGGGTTCAGTGTTGGACTGGTCCGTTTTGTGGGTTCAGTGTTGGGTGTTCATTGTTGTGGGTTCAGTGTTGGGGATTCAGTGTTGGGGGTTCAATGTTGGGTTTAGTGTTGGGGGTCAGTGTTGGGGTGTTCAGTGTTGGGGTGTTCTGCGTTGGGGTTTCAGTGTTGGGGGTCAGTGTTGGGGTTCAGTGTTAGGGTTCAGTGTTGTGGTCCTGTGTTGGTGGTTCAGTGTTGGGGGTCCAGTGTTGGGGGTTCAGTGGTGGGGGTCAGTTTGGGGGTTTAGTGTTGGGGTTCAGTGTTGGGGTTCAGTGTTGGGGGTTCAGTGTTGGGGGGTTCAGTGTTGGGAATCAGTGTTGGGCTTCATTGTTGGGGTTGTGTGTTGGTGGTCCAGTGTTGGGGGTTCAGTGTTGGGGTTCAGTGTTGGGGTCCAGTGTGGGGGTTCAGTGAGGGTGTTCAGTGCTGGGATTCACTCTTGTGGGTTCAGTGTTGGGGTTCAGTGTTGGTGCTCAGCATTGGGAGTTCAGTGTTGGGGTTCAGTGTTGGGGTTCATTGGTGGGGTTCATTGGTGGTGGTTCGGTGTTGGGGTTCAATGTTGGGTGCCAGTGTTGGGGTTCATTGGTAGGGTTCATTGGTGGCGGTTCGGTGTTGGGGTTCAGTGTTGGGGATTCAGTGTTGGGGTTCAGTATTGGGGTTCAATTTTGGGGATTCAGTGTTGATGGTTCAGTGTCGGGGATTCAGTGTTGGGGTTCAGTGTTGGGGTTCAGTGTTGGGTGTTCAGTGTTGGGGGTTCAATGCTGGGGTTCGGTGTTGGGGGTTCAGTGTTAGGGCTCAGTGTTCAGGGGTTCAGCGTTGGGGGTTCCGTGTGGGGGTTCCGTGTGGGGGTTCAGTGTCGGGGTTCAGTGCTGGGGTTCCGTCTTGCGGTTCATTGTTGGGGGGTCAGCGTTGGGGGGTTAGCGTTGGCGTTCAGTGTAGGGGTTCAGCGTTGGTGGTTCAGTGTAGAGGTTCAGTGTTGGGGGATTCAGTGTTGTGGTTCACCGTTAGGGGTTCTGTGTTGGAGCTCAGTTTTGGGGCTCCGTTTTGGGGTTCAGTGTTGGGGTTCCAGTTTTGGGGGTCAGTTTGGGGTGTCAGTATTGGGGTTCAGAGTTGGGGGTTCAGTATTGTGGTTCAGTGTTGGGGTCAGTGTTGGGGTTCAGTGTTAGGGTTCAGTGTTGTGGTCCTGTGTTGGCGGTTCATTGTTGGGGGTCCAGTGTTGGTGGTTCAGTGGTGGGGGTCAGTTTGGGGGTTGAGTATTGGGGTTCGGTGTTGCGGTTCAGTATTGCGAGTCAGTGTTGGGGTTCAGTGTTGGGGTGTTCTGCGTTGGGGTTTCAGTGTTGGGGGTCAGTGTTGGGGTTCAGTGTTAGGGTTCAGTGTTGTGGTCCTGTGTTGGTGGTTCAGTGTTGGGGGTCCAGTGTTGGGGGTTCAGTGGTGGGGGTCAGTTTGGGGGTTTAGTGTTGGGGTTCAGTGTTGGGGTTCAGTGTTGGGGTTCAGTGTTGTGGTTCAGTTTTGGGGATCCGTGTTGGGGGTTCATTGTTGGGTGTTTCAGCTTTGGGGTTCCGTGGTAGCGTTCAGTGTCGGGGGTTCAGTGTTGGGGTTCAGTGTTTGGGTGTTCAGTGTTGGGCTTCAATGTTGTGGGTTCAGTGTTGCGGATTCAGTGTTTGGGTGTTCAGTGTTGGGCTTTAATGTTGTGGGTTCAGTGTTGCGGATTCAGTGTTGGGGGCTCAGTGTTGGGGTCAGTGTTGGGGTTCGGGTTTGGGGTTCAGTGGTTGGTGGTTAGTGTTGGGGTTCAGTTTTTGGGACCCGCGTTGGGGGTTCAGTGTTGGGTGTTTCAGCTTTGGGGTTCAGTGGTAGCGTTCAGTGTTTTGGGTCCAGTGCTGGGGACCAGTGTTGGGGGGTCAGTGTTCGGGTTCAGTGGTTTAGTGTTAGGGTTCAGTGTTGTGGGTTCAGTGTTTGGGTTCAGTATTGGGGGCACAGTGTTGGGGTTCAGTGTCGGGGGTGGTCAGTGTGGGGGTTCAGTGTTGGCGGTCAGTGTTTGAGTTCATTGTTGGGGATTCAGTGTTGGGGATTCAATGTAGGGGTCAGTTTTGGGGGTTCAGTGTTGTGATTTCAGTGTTCAGGGCTTCCGTATTGGGGTTCAGTGTTGAGGGTTCGGTTTGGGGAACCGGTGTTGGGGTTCAGTGTTGGGGTTCAGTTTTGAGTTTCAGTGTTTGGGGGTTCAGTGTTGAGGGGGCAGTGTTGGGGTTCAGTGTGGGGTTCAGTGTTGGGGTTCACCGGTCGGGGTTCTGTGTTCGGGATCAGTTTTGAGGCTCGGTTTTGGGGTTCACTGTTGCGGTTCAGTGTTGGGGACCAGTGTTGGGGGTTTAGTGTTGGAAGTTCAGTGGAGGTCGGTTTGGGGGTTCAGTATTGGGGGTTCAGTATTGTGCGTTCAGTTTTGGGGGTCCAGTGTTGGTGTTCAGTGGTGAGGGTCAGTTTGGGGGTTCAGTATTGGGGTTCCGTTTTGGGCGTTCAGTATTGTGGTTCAGTGTTGGGGGTTCAGTGTTGGGGTGCAGTGTTGGGGTTCAGTAATCGGGGGTTCAGTGCTCGGGGGTTCAGGGTTGGGGGTTCAGTGTTGGGGGTTCAGTGTTGGAGTTCAGTGTTGGGCTGGTCAGTGTTGGAGGTTCAGTGTTGGGGGATTCAGTGTTGGGGGTTCAGTGTTGGGGATCAGTTTTGGGCGTGGTCAGCGTTGGGGGTTCAGTGTTGGGGTGTTCAGTGCTGGGGGTTCAGTGTTGGGGCTGGTCAGTGTTGGTGGTTCAGTGTTGGGGTTCAGTATTGGGGGTTCAGCGTTGGAGGTTCAGTGTTGGGGGTTCAGCGTTTGGGGGTTCAGTGTTGGGGTTCCGTGTTCTGGGTCAGCTGCGGGGGTTCAGTGTTGGGGTTCAGTGTTCGGCGATTCAGTGTTGGGGGTTCAATGTTGCGGTTTCAGTGTTGGGGTATCAGTTTTGGGGGTTCAATGTTGGGGGTTCAGTGTTGGAGGTCCGTCTTGCGGCTCAGTGTTGGGGTGTTCAGTGTTGGGGGTTCAGTATTGAGGTGTCAGCGTTTGGGGTTCAGTGTTGGGTTTCAGTGGTGGGGGGTTCAGCGTTGGGGGTTCAGTGTTGGGGGTCAGCGGCGGGGGTTCAGTGTTAGGGTTCAGTGTCGGGGGTTCAGTGTTGGGCTTCAATGTTGTGGGTTCAGTGTCTCGGATTCAGTGTTGTGGGCTCAGTGTTGGGGTTCGGTTTTGGGGTTCAGTGGTGGGCGGTTAGTGTTGGGGTTCAGTTTTGGGACCCGCGTTGGGGGTTCAGTGTTGGGTGTTTCAGCTTTGGGGTTCAGTGGTAGCGTTCAGTGTTGGGGGTTCAGTGCTCGGGGCCAGTGTTGGGGGGTCAGTGTTTGGGAACAGTGTTGGGGGCACAGTGTTGGGGTTCAGATTCGGGGGTTCAGTGTTGGAGTTCAGTGTTCGGGAGTTCAGTGTTGGGCTTCAATGTTGGGGGTTCAGTGTTGGGGAATCAGTGTCGGGGACTCAATGTTTGGGGGTTCATTGTTGGGGCTCAGTGTTAGGGTTCAGTGTTGGGATTCAGTGTTGGCGGTCAGTGTTGGGGCTCGGAGTTGGGGGTTAAGTTTTGGGTTTCAGTGGTGGGCTGTCAGCATTGGGGTTCAGTGTTCCGGGGGTTCAGCGGCGGGTGATTAATTTTGGGGTTCAGTGTTCGGGTTCAGCATTGCGGGTTCAGTGTTGGGGTTCAGTTTTGGGGGATCCGTGTGGGGTTTCAGTGTTGGGGGGTTCAGTGTTGTGGTTTCAGTGTTGGGGGTTCTGTGTTGGATGATTCGGTGTCGGGCTTCAGTGTTGGGGTTCAATGTTTGGAGTGGTTCAGTGTTGGGGGTGGTCAGTGTTGGGGGTCCAATGCTGTGGGTTCAGTGTTGGGGATTCAGTGTTGGGGTTCAGTGTTGATGGTTCAGTGTTGGGGTTCAATGTTGGGGGTTCAATGTTGGGGGTTCAATGTTGCGGTTTCAGTGTTGGGGTATCAGTTTTGGGGGTTCAATGTTGGGGGCTCAGTGTTGGAGGTCCGTCTTGCGGCTCAGTGTTGGGGTGTTCAGTGTTGGGGGTTCAGTATTGAGGTGTCAGCGTTTCGGGTTCAGTGTTGGGGTGTTCAGCGTCGGGGGTTCAGTGTTGGGGTTCTGTGTTGGGGGTCAGCGGCCGGGGTTCAGTGTTGGGGTTCAGTGTCGGGGGTTCAGTGTTGGGGTTCAGTGTTTGGGTGTTCGGTGTTGGGCTTCAATGTTGTGGGTTCAGTGTCGCGGATTGTGTTTTGGGGAGCTCAGTGTTGGGGTCAGTGTTGGGGTTCGGTTTTGGGGTGCAGTGGTGGGTGGGTAGTGTTGGGGTTCAGTTTTGGGGACCCGCGTTGGGGGTTCAGTGTTGGGTGTTTCAGCTTTGGGGTTCAGTGGTAGCGTTCAGTGTTGGGGTTCAGTGCTGGGGGCCAGTATTGGGTGGTCAGTGTTAGGGTTCAGTGGTTCAGTGTTAGGGTTCAGTGTTGTGGGTTCAGTGTTGGGGTTCAGTGTTGGAAGTTCAGTGGGGGGTCGGTTTGGTTGTTCAGTATTGGGGCTAATTGTTGGGGTGTTCATCATTGGGGGTACAATGTTGGGGGTTCAGTGTTGGGGGTCCAGTGTTGGGGTTCAGTGGCGGGGGTCAGTTTGGGGGTTCAGTATTGTGGTTCCGTGTTGGGGGTTCAGTATTGTGGTTCAGTGTTGGGGGTTCAATGTTGGGGTGCCGTGATCGGGGGTTCAGTGATCGGGGGTTCAGTGTTGGGGGTTTAATGTTGGGGTTTCAGTGTTGGGGTTCCTTTTTGGTGGTCAGTGTTGGAGGTTCAATGTTGGGGGTTCAGTGTTGGAGGTCCGTGTTGGGGGTTCAGTGTTGGGGTGTTCAGTGTTGGGTGTTCAGTATTGGGGGTTCAGCTTTGGGGGTTCAGTGTTGCGGGTTCAGGGTTGGGGGTTCAGTGTTGGGGGTTCAGTGTCGGGGGTTCAGTGTTGGAGTTCAGTGTTGGGGTGGTCAGTGTTGGAGGTTCAGTGTTGGGGGATTCAGTGTTGGGGGTTCAGTGTTGGGGATCAGTTTTGGGCGTGGTCAGCGTTGGGGGTTCAGTGTTGGGGTGTTCAGTGCTGGGGGTTCAGTGTTGGGGCTGGTCAGTGTTGGTGGTTCAGTGTTGCGGGGTTCAGTGTTGGGGTTCAGTGATGTGGTTTCAGTGTTGGGGGTTCAGTGTTGGATGATTCGGTGTTGGGCTTCAGTGTTGGGGTTCAATGTTTGGAGTGGTTCAGTGTTGGGGGGTGGTCAGTGTTGGGGGTCCAATGCTGTGGGTTCAGTGTTGGGGATTCAGTGTTGGGGTTCAGTGTTGGCGGTTCAGTGTCGGGGTTCAATGTTGGGGGTTCAATGTTGGGGGTTCAGTGTAGGGGGTTCAGTGTTGTGGGTTCAGTGTTGGGGGTTCAATGCTGGGGTTCGGTGTTGGGGGTTCAGTGTTAGGGCTCAGTGTTCAGGGGTTCAGCGTTGGGGGTTCCGTGTGGGGGTTCCGTGTGGGGGTTCAGTGTCGGGGTTCAGTGCTGGGGTTTCGTCTTGCGGTTCATTGTTGGGGGGTCAGCGTTGGGGGGTTAGCGTTGGCGTTCAGTGTAGGGGTTCAGCGTTGGTGGTTCAGTGTAGAGGTTCAGTGTTGGGGGATTCAGTGTTGTGGTTCACCGTTAGGGGTTCTGTGTTGGAGCTCAGTTTTGGGGCTCCGTTTTGGGGTTCAGTGTTGGGGTTCCAGTTTTGGGGGTCAGTTTGGGGTGTCAGTATTGGGGTTCAGAGTCGGGGGTTCAGTATTGTGGTTCAGTGTTGGGGTCAGTGTTGGGGTTCAGTGTTAGGGTTCAGTGTTGTGGTCCTGTGTTGGCGGTTCATTGTTGGGGGTCCAGTGTTGGGGGTTCAGTGGTGGGGGTCAGTTTGGGGGTTGAGTATTGGGGTTCGGTGTTGCGGTTCAGTATTGCGAGTCAGTGTTGGGGTTCAGTGTTGGGGTGTTCTGCGTTGGGGTTTCAGTGTTGGGGGTCAGTGTTGGGGTTCAGTGTTAGGGTTCAGTGTTGTGGTCCTGTGTTGGTGGTTCAGTGTTGGGGGTCCAGTGTTGGGGGTTCAGTGGTGGGGGTCAGTTTGGGGGTTTAGTGTTGGGGTTCAGTGTTGGGGTTCAGTGTTGGGGGTTCAGTGTTGGGGGGTTCAGTGTTGGGAATCAGTGTTGGGCTTCATTGTTGGGGTTGTGTGTTGGTGGTCCAGTGTTGGGGGTTCAGTGTTGGGGTTCAGTGTTGGGGTCCAGTGTGGGGGTTCAGTGAGGGTGTTCAGTGCTGGGATTCACTCTTGTGGGTTCAGTGTTGGGGTTCAGTGTTGGTGCTCAGCATTGGGAGTTCAGTGTTGTGGTTCAGTGTTGGGGTTCATTGGTGGGGTTCATTGGTGGGGGTTCGGTGTTGGGGTTCAATGTTGGGTGCCAGTGTTGGGGTTCATTGGTAGGGTTCATTGGTGGCGGTTCGGTGTTGGGGTTCAGTGTTGGGGATTCAGTGTTGGGGTTCAGTATTGGGGTTCAATTTTGGGGATTCAGTGTTGGCGGTTCAGTGTCGGGGATTCAGTGTTGGGGTTCAGTGTTGGGGTTCAGTGTTGGGTGTTCAGTGTTGGAGTTCAGTGTTGGGCGTTTGTCAGCGTTGGGGGGGTCAGTGTTGATGTGTTCAGTGTTGGGGGTTCAGTGTCGGGGCTGGTCAGTGTTTGGGGTTCAGTGTTTGGGGGTTCAGTGTTGGTGTTCAGTGTTGGGGTTTAATGTTGGGGTTCAGTGTTGGACTGGTCCGTTTTGTGGGTTCAGTGTTGGGTGTTCATTGTTGGGGGTTCAGTGTTGGGGATTCAGTGTTGGGGGTTCAATGTTGGGTTTAGTGTTGGGGGTCAGTGTTGGGGTGTTCAGTGTTGGGGTGTTCTGCGTTGGGGTTTCAGTGTTGGGGGTCAGTGTTGGGGTTCAGTGTTAGGGTTCAGTGTTGTGGTCCTGTGTTGGTGGTTCAGTGTTGGGGGTCCAGTGTTGGGGGTTCAGTGGTGGGGGTCAGTTTGGGGGTTTAGTGTTGGGGTTCAGTGTTGGGGTTCAGTGTTGGGGGTTCAGTGTTGGGGGGTTCAGTGTTGGGAATCAGTGTTGGGCTTCATTGTTGGGGTTGTGTGTTGGTGGTCCAGTGTTGGGGGTTCAGTGTTGGGGTTCAGTGTTGGGGTCCAGTGTGGGGGTTCAGTGAGGGTGTTCAGTGCTGGGATTCACTCTTGTGGGTTCAGTGTTGGGGTTCAGTGTTGGTGCTCAGCATTGGGAGTTCAGTGTTGGGGTTCAGTGTTGGGGTTCATTGGTGGGGTTCATTGGTGGGGGTTCGGTGTTGGGGTTCAATGTTGGGTGCCAGTGTTGGGGTTCATTGGTAGGGTTCATTGGTGGCGGTTCGGTGTTGGGGTTCAGTGTTGGGGATTCAGTGTTGGGGTTCAGTATTGGGGTTCAATTTTGGGGATTCAGTGTTGATGGTTCAGTGTCGGGGATTCAGTGTTGGGGTTCAGTGTTGGGGTTCAGTGTTGGGTGTTCAGTGTTGGGGGTTCAATGCTGGGGTTCGGTGTTGGGGGTTCAGTGTTAGGGCTCAGTGTTCAGGGGTTCAGCGTTGGGGGTTCCGTGTGGGGGTTCCGTGTGGGGGTTCAGTGTCGGGGTTCAGTGCTGGGGTTCCGTCTTGCGGTTCATTGTTGGGGGGTCAGCGTTGGGGGGTTAGCGTTGGCGTTCAGTGTAGGGGTTCAGCGTTGGTGGTTCAGTGTAGAGGTTCAGTGTTGGGGGATTCAGTGTTGTGGTTCACCGTTAGGGGTTCTGTGTTGGAGCTCAGTTTTGGGGCTCCGTTTTGGGGTTCAGTGTTGGGGTTCCAGTTTTGGGGGTCAGTTTGGGGTGTCAGTATTGGGGTTCAGAGTTGGGGGTTCAGTATTGTGGTTCAGTGTTGGGGTCAGTGTTGGGGTTCAGTGTTAGGGTTCAGTGTTGTGGTCCTGTGTTGGCGGTTCATTGTTGGGGGTCCAGTGTTGGTGGTTCAGTGGTGGGGGTCAGTTTGGGGGTTGAGTATTGGGGTTCGGTGTTGCGGTTCAGTATTGCGAGTCAGTGTTGGGGTTCAGTGTTGGGGTGTTCTGCGTTGGGGTTTCAGTGTTGGGGGTCAGTGTTGGGGTTCAGTGTTAGGGTTCAGTGTTGTGGTCCTGTGTTGGTGGTTCAGTGTTGGGGGTCCAGTGTTGGGGGTTCAGTGGTGGGGGTCAGTTTGGGGGTTTAGTGTTGGGGTTCAGTGTTGGGGTTCAGTGTTGGGGTTCAGTGTTGTGGTTCAGTTTTGGGGATCCGTGTTGGGGGTTCATTGTTGGGTGTTTCAGCTTTGGGGTTCCGTGGTAGCGTTCAGTGTCGGGGGTTCAGTGTTGGGGTTCAGTGTTTGGGTGTTCAGTGTTGGGCTTTAATGTTGTGGGTTCAGTGTTGCGGATTCAGTGTTGGGGGCTCAGTGTTGGGGTCAGTGTTGGGGTTCGGGTTTGGGGTTCAGTGGTTGGTGGTTAGTGTTGGGGTTCAGTTTTTGGGACCCGCGTTGGGGGTTCAGTGTTGGGTGTTTCAGCTTTGGGGTTCAGTGGTAGCGTTCAGTGTTGGGGGTCCAGTGCTGGGGACCAGTGTTGGGGGGTCAGTGTTCGGGTTCAGTGGTTTAGTGTTAGGGTTCAGTGTTGTGGGTTCAGTGTTTGGGTTCAGTATTGGGGGCACAGTGTTGGGGTTCAGTGTCGGGAGTGGTCAGTGTGGGGGTTCAGTGTTGGCGGTCAGTGTTTGAGTTCATTGTTGGGGATTCAGTGTTGGGGATTCAATGTAGGGGTCAGTTTTGGGGGTTCAGTGTTGTGATTTCAGTGTTCAGGGCTTCCGTATTGGGGTTCAGTGTTGAGGGTTCGGTTTGGGGAACCGGTGTTGGGGTTCAGTGTTGGGGTTCAGTTTTGAGTTTCAGTGTTTGGGGGTTCAGTGTTGAGGGGGCAGTGTTGGGGTTCAGTGTGGGGTTCAGTGTTGGGGTTCACCGGTCGGGGTTCTGTGTTCGGGATCAGTTTTGAGGCTCGGTTTTGGGGTTCACTGTTGCGGTTCAGTGTTGGGGACCAGTGTTGGGGGTTTAGTGTTGGAAGTTCAGTGGAGGTCGGTTTGGGGGTTCAGTATTGGGGGTTCAGTATTGTGCGTTCAGTTTTGGGGGTCCAGTGTTGGTGTTCAGTGGTGAGGGTCAGTTTGGGGGTTCAGTATTGGGGTTCCGTTTTGGGCGTTCAGTATTGTGGTTCAGTGTTGGGGGTTCAGTGTTGGGGTGCAGTGTTGGGGTTCAGTAATCGGGGGTTCAGTGCTCGGGGGTTCAGGGTTGGGGGTTCAGTGTTGGGGGTTCAGTGTTGGAGTTCAGTGTTGGGCTGGTCAGTGTTGGAGGTTCAGTGTTGGGGGATTCAGTGTTGGGGGTTCAGTGTTGGGGATCAGTTTTGGGCGTGGTCAGCGTTGGGGGTTCAGTGTTGGGGTGTTCAGTGCTGGGGGTTCAGTGTTGGGGCTGGTCAGTGTTGGTGGTTCAGTGTTGGGGTTCAGTATTGGGGGTTCAGCGTTGGAGGTTCAGTGTTGGGGGTTCAGCGTTTGGGGGTTCAGTGTTGGGGTTCCGTGTTCTGGGTCAGCTGCGGGGGTTCAGTGTTGGGGTTCAGTGTTCGGCGATTCAGTGTTGGGGGTTCAATGTTGCGGTTTCAGTGTTGGGGTATCAGTTTTGGGGGTTCAA
The DNA here is from genome assembly GCF_044704955.1 of Pristiophorus japonicus. Classification (NCBI taxonomy): domain Eukaryota; kingdom Metazoa; phylum Chordata; class Chondrichthyes; family Pristiophoridae; genus Pristiophorus; species Pristiophorus japonicus. Next base: position 58,579,744 of record NC_091993.1, read on the forward strand.
TGTTGGGGGTTCAGTGTTGGAGGTCCGTCTTGCGGCTCAGTGTTGGGGTGTTCAGTGTTGGGGGTTCAGTATTGAGGTGTCAGCGTTTGGGGTTCAGTGTTGGGTTTCAGTGGTGGGGGGTTCAGCGTTGGGGGTTCAGTGTTGGGGGTCAGCGGCGGGGGTTCAGTGTTAGGGTTCAGTGTCGGGGGTTCAGTGTTGGGCTTCAATGTTGTGGGTTCAGTGTCTCGGATTCAGTGTTGTGGGCTCAGTGTTGGGGTTCGGTTTTGGGGTTCAGTGGTGGGCGGTTAGTGTTGGGGTTCAGTTTTGGGACCCGCGTTGGGGGTTCAGTGTTGGGTGTTTCAGCTTTGGGGTTCAGTGGTAGCGTTCAGTGTTGGGGGTTCAGTGCTGGGGGCCAGTGTTGGGGGGTCAGTGTTTGGGAACAGTGTTGGGGGCACAGTGTTGGGGTTCAGATTCGGGGGTTCAGTGTTGGAGTTCAGTGTTCGGGAGTTCAGTGTTGGGCTTCAATGTTGGGGGTTCAGTGTTGGGGAATCAGTGTCGGGGACTCAATGTTTGGGGGTTCATTGTTGGGGCTCAGTGTTAGGGTTCAGTGTTGGGATTCAGTGTTGGCGGTCAGTGTTGGGGCTCGGAGTTGGGGGTTAAGTTTTGGGTTTCAGTGGTGGGCTGTCAGCATTGGGGTTCAGTGTTCCGGGGGTTCAGCGGCGGGTGATTAATTTTGGGGTTCAGTGTTCGGGTTCAGCATTGCGGGTTCAGTGTTGGGGTTCAGTTTTGGGGGATCCGTGTGGGGTTTCAGTGTTGGGGGGTTCAGCTTTGGGGTTTCGTGTTAGCGTTCAGTGTTGGGGGTTCAGTGCTGGGGGCCAGTGTTGGGGATTCAGTGTTAGGGTTCAGTGTTGCCGGTTCAGGGTTGGGGGTTCAGTGTTGGGGGTTCAGTGTTGGTGGTTCAGTGTTGGAGTTCAGTGTTGGGGTGGTCAGTGTTGGAGGCTCAGTGTTGGGGGATTCAGTGTTGGAGGTTCAGTGTTGGGGATCAGTTTTGGGCGTGGTCAGCATTGGGGGTTCAGTGTTGGGGTGTTCAGTGTTGGGGGTTCAGTGTTGGGGCTGGTCAGTGTTGGTGGTTCAGTGTTGCGGGGTTCAGTGTTGGGGTTCGGTGTTGTGGTTTCAGTGTTGGGGGTTCTGTGTTGGATGATTCGGTGTTGGGCTTCAGTGTTGGGGTTCAATGTTTGGAGTGGTTCAGTGTTGGGGGTGGTCAGTGTTGGGGGTCCAATGCTGTGGGTTCAGTGTTGGGGATTCAGTGTTGGGGTTCAGTGTTGATGGTTCAGTGTTGGGGTTCAATGTTGGGGGTTCAATGTTGGGGGTTCAGTGTAGGGGGTTCAGTGTTGTGGGTTCAGTGTTGGGGGTTCAATGCTGGGGTTCGGTGTTGGGGGTTCAGTGTTAGGGCTCAGTGTTCAGGGGTTCAGCGTTGGGGGTTCAATGTTGCGGTTTCAGTGTTGGGGTATCAGTTTTGGGGGTTCAATGTTGGGGGCTCAGTGTTGGAGGTCCGTCTTGCGGCTCAGTGTTGGGGTGTTCAGTGTTGGGGGTTCAGTATTGAGGTGTCAGCGTTTCGGGTTCAGTGTTGGGGTGTTCAGCGTCGGGGGTTCAGTGTTGGGGTTCTGTGTTGGGGGTCAGCGGCGGGGGTTCAGTGTTGGGGTTCAGTGTCGGGGGTTCAGTGTTGGTGTTCAGTGTTTGGGTGTTCGGTGTTGGGCTTCAATGTTGTGGGTTCAGTGTCGCGGATTGTGTTTTGGGGGGCTCAGTGTTGGGGTCAGTGTTGGGGTTCGGTTTTGGGGTGCAGTGGTGGGTGGGTAGTGTTGGGGTTCAGTTTTGGGGACCCGCGTTGGGGGTTCAGTGTTGGGTGTTTCAGCTTTGGGGTTCAGTGGTAACGTTCAGTGTTGGGGTTCAGTGCTGGGGGCCAGTATTGGGTGGTCAGTGTTAGGGTTCAGTGGTTCAGTGTTAGGGTTCAGTGTTGTGGGTTCAGTGTTGGGGTTCAGTGTTGGAAGTTCAGTGGGGGGTCGGTTTGGTTGTTCAGTATTGGGGCTAATTGTTGGGGTGTTCATCATTGGGGGTACAATGTTGGGGGTTCAGTGTTGGGGGTCCAGTGTTGGGGTTCAGTGGCGGGGGTCAGTTTGGGGGTTCAGTATTGTGGTTCCGTGTTGGGGGTTCGGGTATTGTGGTTCAGTGTTGGGGGTTCAGTGTTGGGGTGCCGTGATCGGGGGTTCAGTGATCGGGGGTTCAGTGTTGGGGGTGTAATGTTGGGGTTTCAGTGTTGGGGTTCCTTTTTGGTGGTCAGTTTTGGAGGTTCAATGTTGGGGGTTCAGTGTTGGAGGTCCGTGTTGGGGGTTCAGTGTTGGGGTGTTCAGTGTTGGGTGTTCAGTATTGGGGGTTCAGCTTTGGGGGTTCAGTGTTGCGGGTTCAGGGTTGGGGGTTCAGTGTTGGGGGTTCAGTGTTGGGGGTTCAGTGTTGGAGTTCAGTGTTGGGGTGGTCAGTGTTGGAGGTTCAGTGTTGGGGGATTCAGTGTTGGGGGTTCAGTGTTGGGGATCAGTTTTGGGCGTGGTCAGCGTTGGGGGTTCAGTGTTGGGGTGTTCAGTGCTGGGGGTTCAGTGTTGGGACTGGTCAGTGTTGGTGGTTCAGTGTTGCGGGGTTCAGTGTTGGGGTTCAGTGATGTGGTTTCAGTGTTGGGGGGTCAGTGTTGGATGATTCGGTATTGGGGTTCAGTGTCGGGGTTCAGTGTTTGGGGGTTCAGTGTTGGGGGGTGGTCAGTGTTGGGGGTCCAATGCTGTGGGTTCAGTGTTGGGGATTCAGTGTTGGGGTTCAGTGTTGGCGGTTCAGTGTCGGGGTTCAATGTTGGGGGTTCAATGTTGGGGGTTCAGTGTAGGGGGTTCAGTGTTGTGGGTTCAGTGTTGGGGGTTCAATGCTGGGGTTCGGTGTTGGGGGTTCAGTGTTAGGGCTCAGTGTTCAGGGGTTCAGCGTTGGGGGTTCCGTGTGGGGGTTCCGTGTGGGGGTTCAGTGTCGGGGTTCAGTGCTGGGGTTCCGTCTTGCGGTTCATTGTTGGGGGGTCAGCGTTGGGGGGTTAGCGTTGGCGTTCAGTGTAGGGGTTCAGCGTTGGTGGTTCAGTGTAGAGGTTCAGTGTTGGGGGATTCAGTGTTGTGGTTCACCGTTAGGGGTTCTGTGTTGGAGCTCAGTTTTGGGGCTCCGTTTTGGGGTTCAGTGTTGGGGTTCCAGTTTTGGGGGTCAGTTTGGGGTGTCAGTATTGGGGTTCAGAGTTGGGGGTTCAGTATTGTGGTTCAGTGTTGGGGTCAGTGTTGGGGTTCAGTGTTAGGGTTCAGTGTTGTGGTCCTGTGTTGGCGGTTCATTGTTGGGGGTCCAGTGTTGGTGGTTCAGTGGTGGGGGTCAGTTTGGGGGTTGAGTATTGGGGTTCGGTGTTGCGGTTCAGTATTGCGAGTCAGTGTTGGGGTTCAGTGTTGGGGTGTTCTGCGTTGGGGTTTCAGTGTTGGGGGTCAGTGTTGGGGTTCAGTGTTAGGGTTCAGTGTTGTGGTCCTGTGTTGGTGGTTCAGTGTTGGGGGTCCAGTGTTGGGGGTTCAGTGGTGGGGGTCAGTTTGGGGGTTTAGTGTTGGGGTTCAGTGTTGGGGTTCAGTGTTGGGGTTCAGTGTTGTGGTTCAGTTTTGGGGATCCGTGTTGGGGGTTCATTGTTGGGTGTTTCAGCTTTGGGGTTCCGTGGTAGCGTTCAGTGTCGGGGGTTCAGTGTTGGGGTTCAGTGTTTGGGTGTTCAGTGTTGGGCTTCAATGTTGTGGGTTCAGTGTTGCGGATTCAGTGTTTGGGTGTTCAGTGTTGGGCTTTAATGTTGTGGGTTCAGTGTTGCGGATTCAGTGTTGGGGGCTCAGTGTTGGGGTCAGTGTAGGGGTTCGGGTTTGGGGTTCAGTGGTTGGTGGTTAGTGTTGGGGTTCAGTTTTTGGGACCCGCGTTGGGGGTTCAGTGTTGGGTGTTTCAGCTTTGGGGTTCAGTGGTAGCGTTCAGTGTTGGGGGTCCAGTGCTGGGGACCAGTGTTGGGGGGTCAGTGTTCGGGTTCAGTGGTTTAGTGTTAGGGTTCAGTGTTGTGGGTTCAGTGTTTGGGTTCAGTATTGGGGGCACAGTGTTGGGGTTCAGTGTCGGGGGTGGTCAGTGTGGGGGTTCAGTGTTGGCGGTCAGTGTTTGAGTTCATTGTTGGGGATTCAGTGTTGGGGATTCAATGTAGGGGTCAGTTTTGGGGGTTCAGTGTTGTGATTTCAGTGTTCAGGGCTTCCGTATTGGGGTTCAGTGTTGAGGGTTCGGTTTGGGGAACCGGTGTTGGGGTTCAGTGTTGGGGTTCAGTTTTGAGTTTCAGTGTTTGGGGGTTCAGTGTTGAGGGGGCAGTGTTGGGGTTCAGTGTGGGGTTCAGTGTTGGGGTTCACCGGTCGGGGTTCTGTGTTCGGGATCAGTTTTGAGGCTCGATTTTGGGGTTCACTGTTGCGGTTCAGTGTTGGGGACCAGTGTTGGGGGTTCAGTGTTGGAAGTTCAGTGGGGGGCGGTTTGGGGGTTCAGTATTGGGGGTTCAGTATTGGGCGTTCAGTTTTGGGGGTCCAGTGTTGGTGTTCAGTGGTGAGGGTCAGTTTGGGGGTTCAGTATTGGGGTTCCGTTTTGGACGTTCAGTATTGTGGTTCAGTGTTGGGGGTTCAGTGTTGGGGTGCAGTGTTGGGGTTCAGTAATCGGGGGTTCAGTGATCGGGGGTTCAGGGTTGGGGGTTCAGTGTTGGGGGTTCAGTGTTGGAGTTCAGTGTTGGGCTGGTCAGTGTTGGAGGTTCAGTGTTGGGGGATTCAGTGTTGGGGGTTCAGTGTTGGGGATCAGTTTTGGGCGTGGTCAGCGTTGGGGGTTCAGTGTTGGGGTGTTCAGTGTTGGTGGTTCAGTGTTGGGGCTGGTCAGTGTTGGTGGTTCAGTGTTGCGGGGTTCAGTGTTGGGGTTCAGTATTGGGGGTTCAGCGTTGGAGGTTCAGTGTTGGGGGTTCAGCGTTTGGGGGTTCAGTGTTGGGGTTCCGTGTTCTGGGTCAGCTGCGGGGGTTCAGTGTTGGGGTTCAGTGTTCGGCGATTCAGTGTTGGGGGTTCAATGTTGCGGTTTCAGTGTTGGGGTATCAGTTTTGGGGGTTCAATGTTGGGGGTTCAGTGTTGGAGGTCCGTCTTGCGGCTCAGTGTTGGGGTGTTCAGTGTTGGGGGTTCAGTATTGAGGTGTCAGCGTTTGGGGTTCAGTGTTGGGTTTCAGTGGTGGGGGGTTCAGCGTTGGGGGTTCAGTGTTGGGGGTCAGCGGCGGGGGTTCAGTGTTAGGGTTCAGTGTCGGGGGTTCAGTGTTGGGCTTCAATGTTGTGGGTTCAGTGTCTCGGATTCAGTGTTGTGGGCTCAGTGTTGGGGTTCGGTTTTGGGGTTCAGTGGTGGGTGGTTAGTGTTGGGGTTCAGTTTTGGGGACCCGCGTTGGGGGTTCAGTGTTGGGTGTTTCAGCTTTGGGGTTCAGTGGTAGCGTTCAGTGTTGGGGGTTCAGTGCTGGGGGCCAGTGTTGGGGGGTCAGTGTTTGGGAACAGTGTTGGGGGCACAGTGTTGGGGTTCAGATTCGGGGGTTCAGTGTTGGAGTTCAGTGTTCGGGAGTTCAGTGTTGGGCTTCAATGTTGGGGGTTCAGTGTTGGGGAATCAGTGTCGGGGACTCAATGTTTGGGGGTTCATTGTTGGGGCTCAGTGTTAGGGTTCAGTGTTGGGGTTCAGTGTTGTGGTTTCAGTGTTGGGGTTCAGTGTTGATGGTTCAGTGTTGGGGTTCAATGTTGGGGGTTCAATGTTGGGGGTTCAATGTTGCGGTTTCAGTGTTGGGGTATCAGTTTTGGGGGTTCAATGTTGGGGGCTCAGTGTTGGAGGTCCGTCTTGCGGCTCAGTGTTGGGGTGTTCAGTGTTGGGGGTTCAGTATTGAGGTGTCAGCGTTTCGGGTTCAGTGTTGGGGTGTTCAGCGTCGGGGGTTCAGTGTTGGGGTTCTGTGTTGGGGGTCAGCGGCCGGGGTTCAGTGTTGGGGTTCAGTGTCGGGGGTTCAGTGTTGGGGTTCAGTGTTTGGGTGTTCGGTGTTGGGCTTCAATGTTGTGGGTTCAGTGTCGCGGATTGTGTTTTGGGGAGCTCAGTGTTGGGGTCAGTGTTGGGGTTCGGTTTTGGGGTGCAGTGGTGGGTGGGTAGTGTTGGGGTTCAGTTTTGGGGACCCGCGTTGGGGGTTCAGTGTTGGGTGTTTCAGCTTTGGGGTTCAGTGGTAGCGTTCAGTGTTGGGGTTCAGTGCTGGGGGCCAGTATTGGGTGGTCAGTGTTAGGGTTCAGTGGTTCAGTGTTAGGGTTCAGTGTTGTGGGTTCAGTGTTGGGGTTCAGTGTTGGAAGTTCAGTGGGGGGTCGGTTTGGTTGTTCAGTATTGGGGCTAATTGTTGGGGTGTTCATCATTGGGGGTACAATGTTGGGGGTTCAGTGTTGGGGGTCCAGTGTTGGGGTTCAGTGGCGGGGGTCAGTTTGGGGGTTCAGTATTGTGGTTCCGTGTTGGGGGTTCAGTATTGTGGTTCAGTGTTGGGGGTTCAATGTTGGGGTGCCGTGATCGGGGGTTCAGTGATCGGGGGTTCAGTGTTGGGGGTTTAATGTTGGGCTTTCAGTGTTGGGGTTCCTTTTTGGTGGTCAGTTTTGGAGGTTCAATGTTGGGGGTTCAGTGTTGGAGGTCCGTGTTGGGGGTTCAGTGTTGGAGTGTTCAGTGTTGGGTGTTCAGTATTGGGGGTTCAGCTTTGGGGGTTCAGTGTTGCGGGTTCAGGGTTGGGGGTTCAGTGTTGGGGGTTCAGTGTCGGGGGTTCAGTGTTGGAGTTCAGTGTTGGGGTGGTCAGTGTTGGAGGTTCAGTGTTGGGGGATTCAGTGTTGGGGGTTCAGTGTTGGGGATCAGTTTTGGGCGTGGTCAGCGTTGGGGGTTCAGTGTTGGGGTGTTCAGTGCTGGGGGTTCAGTGTTGGGGCTGGTCAGTGTTGGTGGTTCAGTGTTGCGGGGTTCAGTGTTGGGGTTCAGTGATGTGGTTTCAGTGTTGGGGGTTCAGTGTTGGATGATTCGGTGTTGGGCTTCAGTGTTGGGGTTCAATGTTTGGAGTGGTTCAGTGTTGGGGGGTGGTCAGTGTTGGGGGTCCAATGCTGTGGGTTCAGTGTTGGGGATTCAGTGTTGGGGTTCAGTGTTGGCGGTTCAGTGTCGGGGTTCAATGTTGGGGGTTCAATGTTGGGGGTTCAGTCTAGGGGGTTCAGTGTTGTGGGTTCAGTGTTGGGGGTTCAATGCTGGGGTTCGGTGTTGGGGGTTCAGTGTTAGGGCTCAGTGTTCAGGGGTTCAGCGTTGGGGGTTCCGTGTGGGGGTTCAGTGTCGGGGTTCAGTGTCGGGGTTCAGTGCTGGGGTTCCGTCTTGCGGTTCATTGTTGGGGGGTCAGCGTTGGGGGGTTAGCGTTGGCGTTCAGTGTAGGGGTTCAGCGTTGGTGGTTCAGTGTAGAGGTTCAGTGTTGGGGGATTCAGTGTTGTGGTTCACCGTTAGGGGTTCTGTGTTGGAGCTCAGTTTTGGGGCTCCGTTTTGGGGTTCAGTGTTGGGGTTCCAGTTTTGGGGGTCAGTTTGGGGTGTCAGTATTGGGGTTCAGAGTTGGGGGTTCAGTATTGTGGTTCAGTGTTGGGGTCAGTGTTGGGGTTCAGTGTTAGGGTTCAGTGTTGTGGTCCTGTGTTGGCGGTTCATTGTTGGGGGTCCAGTGTTGGGGGTTCAGTGGTGGGGGTCAGTTTGGGGGTTGAGTATTGGGGTTCGGTGTTGCGGTTCAGTATTGCGAGTCAGTGTTGGGGTTCAGTGTTGGGGTGTTCTGCGTTGGGGTTTCAGTGTTGGGGGTCAGTGTTGGGGTTCAGTGTTAGGGTTCAGTGTTGTGGTCCTGTGTTGGTGGTTCAGTGTTGGGGGTCCAGTGTTGGGGGTTCAGTGGTGGGGGTCAGTTTGGGGGTTTAGTGTTGGGGTTCAGTGTTGGGGTTCAGTGTTGGGGTTCAGTGTTGTGGTTCAGTTTTGGGGATCCGTGTTGGGGGTTCATTGTTGGGTGTTTCAGCTTTGGGGTTCCGTGGTAGCGTTCAGTGTCGGGGGTTCAGTGTTGGGGTTCAGTGTTTGGGTGTTCAGTGTTGGGCTTCAATGTTGTGGGTTCAGTGTTGCGGATTCAGTGTTTGGGTGTTCAGTGTTGGGCTTTAATGTTGTGGGTTCAGTGTTGCGGATTCAGTGTTGGGGGCTCAGTGTTGGGGTCAGTGTAGGGGTTCGGGTTTGGGGTTCAGTGGTTGGTGGTTAGTGTTGGGGTTCAGTTTTTGGGACCCGCGTTGGGGGTTCAGTGTTGGGTGTTTCAGCTTTGGGGTTCAGTGGTAGCGTTCAGTGTTGGGGGTCCAGTGCTGGGGACCAGTGTTGGGGGGTCAGTGTTCGGGTTCAGTGGTTTAGTGTTAGGGTTCAGTGTTGTGGGTTCAGTGTTTGGGTTCAGTATTGGGGGCACAGTGTTGGGGTTCAGTGTCGGGGGTGGTCAGTGTGGGGGTTCAGTGTTGGCGGTCAGTGTTTGAGTTCATTGTTGGGGATTCAGTGTTGGGGATTCAATGTAGGGGTCAGTTTTGGGGGTTCAGTGTTGTGATTTCAGTGTTCAGGGCTTCCGTATTGGGGTTCAGTGTTGAGGGTTCGGTTTGGGGAACCGGTGTTGGGGTTCAGTGTTGGGGTTCAGTTTTGAGTTTCAGTGTTTGGGGGTTCAGTGTTGAGGGGGCAGTGTTGGGGTTCAGTGTGGGGTTCAGTGTTGGGGTTCACCGGTCGGGGTTCTGTGTTCGGGATCAGTTTTGAGGCTCGGTTTTGGGGTTCACTGTTGCGGTTCAGTGTTGGGGACCAGTGTTGGGGGTTCAGTGTTGGAAGTTCAGTGGGGGTCGGTTTGGGGGTTCAGTATTGGGGGTTCACTATTGGGCGTTCAGTTTTGGGGGTCCAGTGTTGGTGTTCAGTGGTGAGGGTCAGTTTGGGGGTTCAGTATTGGGGTTCCGTTTTGGACGTTCAGTATTGTGGTTCAGTGTTGGGGGTTCAGTGTTGGGGTGCAGTGTTGGGGTTCAGTAATCGGGGGTTCAGTGATCGGGGGTTCAGGGTTGGGGGTTCAGTGTTGGGGGTTCAGTGTTGGAGTTCAGTGTTGGGCTGGTCAGTGTTGGAGGTTCAGTGTTGGGGGATTCAGTGTTGGGGGTTCAGTGTTGGGGATCAGTTTTGGGCGTGGTCAGCGTTGGGGGTTCAGTGTTGGGGTGTTCAGTGTTGGTGGTTCAGTGTTGGGGCTGGTCAGTGTTGGTGGTTCAGTGTTGCGGGGTTCAGTGTTGGGGTTCAGTATTGGGGGTTCAGCGTTGGAGGTTCAGTGTTGGGGGTTCAGCGTTTGGGGGTTCAGTGTTGGGGTTCCGTGTTCTGGGTCAGCTGCGGGGGTTCAGTGTTGGGGTTCAGTGTTCGGCGATTCAGTGTTGGGGGTTCAATGTTGCGGTTTCAGTGTTGGGGTATCAGTTTTGGGGGTTCAATGTTGGGGGTTCAGTGTTGGAGGTCCGTCTTGCGGCTCAGTGTTGGGGTGTTCAGTGTTGGGGGTTCAGTATTGAGGTGTCAGCGTTTGGGGTTCAGTGTTGGGTTTCAGTGGTGGGGGGTTCAGCGTTGGGGGTTCAGTGTTGGGGGTCAGCGGCGGGGGTTCAGTGTTAGGGTTCAGTGTCGGGGGTTCAGTGTTGGGCTTCAATGTTGTGGGTTCAGTGTCTCGGATTCAGTGTTGTGGGCTCAGTGTTGGGGTTAGGTTTTGGGGTTCAGTGGTGGGTGGTTAGTGTTGGGGTTCAGTTTTGGGGACCCGCGTTGGGGGTTCAGTGTTGGGTGTTTCAGCTTTGGGGTTCAGTGGTAGCGTTCAGTGTTGGGGGTTCAGTGCTGGGGGCCAGTGTTGGGGGGTCAGTGTTTGGGAACAGTGTTGGGGGCACAGTGTTGGGGTTCAGATTCGGGGGTTCAGTGTTGGAGTTCAGTGTTCGGGAGTTCAGTGTTGGGCTTCAATGTTGGGGGTTCAGTGTTGGGGAATCAGTGTCGGGGACTCAATGTTTGGGGGTTCATTGTTGGGGCTCAGTGTTAGGGTTCAGTGTTGGGGTTCAGTGTTGTGGTTTCAGTGTTGGGGGTTCTGTGTTGGATGATTCGGTGTTGGGCTTCAGTGTTGGGGTTCAATGTTTGGAGTGGTTCAGTGTTGGGGGTGGTCAGTGTTGGGGGTCCAATGCTGTGGGTTCAGTGTTGGGGAATCAGTGTTGGGGTTCAGTGTTGATGGATCAGTTTTGGGGGTTCAATGTTGGGGGCTCAGTGTTGGAGGTCCGTCTTGTGGCTCAGTGTTGGGGTGTTCAGTGTTGGGGGTTCAGTATTGAGGTGTCAGCGTTTCGGGTTCAGTGTTGGGGTGTTCAGCGTCGGGGGTTCAGTGTTGGGGTTCTGTGTTGGGGGTCAGCGGCCGGGGTTCAGTGTTGGGGTTCAGTGTCGGGGGTTCAGTGTTGGGGTTCAGTGTTTGGGTGTTCGGTGTTGGGCTTCAATGTTGTGGGTTCAGTGTCGCGGATTGTGTTTTGGGGAGCTCAGTGTTGGGGTCAGTGTTGGGGTTCGGTTTTGGGGTGCAGTGGTGGGTGGGTAGTGTTGGGGTTCAGTTTTGGGGACCCGCGTTGGGGTTTCAGTGTTGGGTGTTTCAGCTTTGGGGTTCAGTGGTAGCGTTCAGTGTTGGGGTTCAGTGCTGGGGGCCAGTATTGGGTGGTCAGTGTTAGGGTTCAGTGGTTCAGTGTTAGGGTTCAGTGTTGTGGGTTCAGTGTTGGGGTTCAGTGTTGGAAGTTCAGTGGGGGGTCGGTTTGGTTGTTCAGTATTGGGGCTAATTGTTGGGGTGTTCATCATTGGGGGTACAATGTTGGGGGTTCAGTGTTGGGGGTCCAGTGTTGGGGTTCAGTGGCGGGGGTCAGTTTGGGGGTTCAGTATTGTGGTTCCGTGTTGGGGGTTCAGTATTGTGGTTCAGTGTTGGGGGTTCAATGTTGGGGTGCCGTGATCGGGGGTTCAGTGATCGGGGGTTCAGTGTTGGGGGTTTAATGTTGGGGTTTCAGTGTTGGGGTTCCTTTTTGGTGGTCAGTTTTGGAGGTTCAATGTTGGGGGTTCAGTGTTGGAGGTCCGTGTTGGGGGTTCAGTGTTGGGGTGTTCAGTGTTGGGTGTTCAGTATTGGGGGTTCAGCTTTGGGGGTTCAGTGTTGCGGGTTCAGGGTTGGGGGTTCAGTGTTGGGGGTTCAGTGTCGGGGGTTCAGTGTTGGAGTTCAGTGTTGGGGTGGTCAGTGTTGGAGGTTCAGTGTTGGGGGATTCAGTGTTGGGGGTTCAGTGTTGGGGATCAGTTTTGGGCGTGGTCAGCGTTGGGGGTTCAGTGTTGGGGTGTTCAGTGCTGGGGGTTCAGTGTTGGGGCTGGTCAGTGTTGGTGGTTCAGTGTTGCGGGGTTCAGTGTTGGGGTTCAGTGATGTGGTTTCAGTGTTGGAGGTTCAGTGTTGGATGATTCGGTGTTGGGCTTCAGTGTTGGGGTTCAATGTTTGGAGTGGTTCAGTGTTGGGGGGTGGTCAGTGTTGGGGGTCCAATGCTGTGGGTTCAGTGTTGGGGATTCAGTGTTGGGGTTCAGTGTTGGCGGTTCAGTGTCGGGGTTCAATGTTGGGGGTTCAATGTTGGGGGTTCAGTGTAGGGGGTTCAGTGTTGTGGGTTCAGTGTTGGGGGTTCAATGCTGGGGTTCGGTGTTGGGGGTTCAGTGTTAGGGCTCAGTGTTCAGGGGTTCAGCGTTGGGGGTTCCGTGTGGGGGTTCCGTGTGGGGGTTCAGTGTCGGGGTTCAGTGCTGGGGTTCCGTCTTGCGGTTCATTGTTGGGGGGTCAGCGTTGGGGGGTTAGCGTTGGCGTTCAGTGTAGGGGTTCAGCGTTGGTGGTTCAGTGTAGAGGTTCAGTGTTGGGGGATTCAGTGTTGTGGTTCACCGTTAGGGGTTCTGTGTTGGAGCTCAGTTTTGGGGCTCCGTTTTGGGGTTCAGTGTTGGGGTTCCAGTTTTGGGGGTCAGTTTGGGGTGTCAGCATTGGGGTTCAGAGTTGGGGGTTCAGTATTGTGGTTCAGTGTTGGGGTCAGTGTTGGGGTTCAGTGTTAGGGTTCAGTGTTGTGGTCCTGTGTTGGCGGTTCATTGTTGGGGGTCCAGTGTTGGGGGTTCAGTGGTGGGGGTCAGTTTGGGGGTTGAGTATTGGGGTTCGGTGTTGCGGTTCAGTATTGCGAGTCAGTGTTGGGGTTCAGTGTTGGGGTGTTCTGCGTTGGGGTTTCAGTGTTGGGGGTCAGTGTTGGGGTTCAGTGTTAGGGTTCAGTGTTGGGGTCCTGTGTTGGTGGTTCAGTGTTGGGGGTCCAGTGTTGGGGGTTCAGTGGTGGGGGTCAGTTTGGGGGTTTAGTGTTGGGGTTCAGTGTTGGGGTTCAGTGTTGGGGGTTCAGTGTTGGGGGGTTCAGTGTTGGGAATCAGTGTTGGGCTTCATTGTTGGGGTTGTGTGTTGGTGGTCCAGTGTTGGGGGTTCAGTGTTGGGGTTCAGTGTTGGGGTCCAGTGTGGGGGTTCAGTGAGGGTGTTCAGTGCTGGGATTCACTCTTGTGGGTTCAGTGTTGGGGTTCAGTGTTGGTGCTCAGCATTGGGAGTTCAGTGTTGTGGTTCAGTGTTGGGCTTCATTGGTGGGGTTCATTGGTGGGGGTTCGGTGTTGGGGTTCAATGTTGGGTGCCAGTGTTGGGGTTCATTGGTAGGGTTCATTGGTGGCGGTTCGGTGTTGGGGTTCAGTGTTGGGGATTCAGTGTTGGGGTTCAGTATTGGGGTTCAATTTTGGGGATTCAGTGTTGGCGGTTCAGTGTCGGGGATTCAGTGTTGGGGTTCAGTGTTGGGTGTTCAGTGTTGGGGTTCAGTGTTGGGCGTTTGTCAGCGTTGGGGGGGTCAGTGTTGATGTGTTCAGTGTTGGGGGTTCAGTGTCGGGGCTGGTCAGTGTTTGGGGTTCAGTGTTTGGGGGTTCAGTGTTGGTGTTCAGTGTTGGGGTTTAATGTTGGGGTTCAGTGTTGGACTGGTCCGTTTTGTGGGTTCAGTGTTGGGTGTTCATTGTTGGGGGTTCAGTGTTGGGGATTCAGTGTTGGGGGTTCAATGTTGGGTTTAGTGTTGGGGGTCAGTGTTGGGGTGTTCAGTGTTGGGGTGTTCTGCGTTGGGGTTTCAGTGTTGGGGGTCAGTGTTGGGGTTCAGTGTTAGGGTTCAGTGTTGTGGTCCTGTGTTGGTGGTTCAGTGTTGGGGGTCCAGCGTTGGGGGTTCAGTGGTGGGGGTCAGTTTGGGGGTTTAGTGTTGGGGTTCAGTGTTGGGGTTCAGTGTTGGGGGTTCAGTGTTGGGGGGTTCAGTGTTGGGAATCAGTGTTGGGCTTCATTGTTGGGGTTGTGTGTTGGTGGTCCAGTGTTGGGGGTTCAGTGTTGGGGTTCAGTGTTGGGGTCCAGTGTGGGGGTTCAGTGAGGGTGTTCAGTGCTGGGATTCACTCTTGTGGGTTCAGTGTTGGGGTTCAGTGTTGGTGCTCAGCATTGGGAGTTCAGTGTTGGGGTTCAGTGTTGGGGTTCATTGGTGGGGTTCATTGGTGGGGGTTCGGTGTTGGGGTTCAATGTTGGGTGCCAGTGTTGGGGTTCATTGGTAGGGTTCATTGGTGGCGGTTCGGTGTTGGGGTTCAGTGTTGGGGATTCAGTGTTGGGGTTCAGTATTGGGGTTCAATTTTGGGGATTCAGTGTTGATGGTTCAGTGTCGGGGATTCAGTGTTGGGGTTCAGTGTTGGGGTTCAGTGTTGGGTGTTCAGTGTTGGGGTTCAGTGTTGGGGGTTCAATGCTGGGGTTCGGTGTTGGGGGTTCAGTGTTAGGGCTCAGTGTTCAGGGGTTCAGCGTTGGGGGTTCCGTGTGGGGGTTCCGTGTGGGGGTTCAGTGTCGGGGTTCAGTGCTGGGGTTCCGTCTTGCGGTTCATTGTTGGGGGGTCAGCGTTGGGGGGTTAGCGTTGGCGTTCAGTGTAGGGGTTCAGCGTTGGTGGTTCAGTGTAGAGGTTCAGTGTTGGGGGATTCAGTGTTGTGGTTCACCGTTAGGGGTTCTGTGTTGGAGCTCAGTTTTGGGGCTCCGTTTTGGGGTTCAGTGTTGGGGTTCCAGTTTTGGGGGTCAGTTTGGGGTGTCAGTATTGGGGTTCAGAGTTGGGGGTTCAGTATTGTGGTTCAGTGTTGGGGTCAGTGTTGGGGTTCAGTGTTAGGGTTCAGTGTTGTGGTCCTGTGTTGGCGGTTCATTGTTGGGGGTCCAGTGTTGGTGGTTCAGTGGTGGGGGTCAGTTTGGGGGTTGAGTATTGGGGTTCGGTGTTGCGGTTCAGTATTGCGAGTCAGTGTTGGGGTTCAGTGTTGGGGTGTTCTGCGTTGGGGTTTCAGTGTTGGGGGTCAGTGTTGGGGTTCAGTGTTAGGGTTCAGTGTTGTGGTCCTGTGTTGGTGGTTCAGTGTTGGGGGTCCAGTGTTGGGGGTTCAGTGGTGGGGGTCAGTTTTGGGGTTTAGTGTTGGGGTTCAGTGTTGGGGTTCAGTGTTGGGGTTCAGTGTTGTGGTTCAGTTTTGGGGATCCGTGTTGGGGGTTCATTGTTGGGTGTTTCAGCTTTGGGGTTCCGTGGTAGCGTTCAGTGTCGGGGGTTCAGTGTTGGGGTTCAGTGTTTGGGTGTTCAGTGTTGGGCTTCAATGTTGTGGGTTCAGTGTTGCGGATTCAGTGTTTGGGTGTTCAGTGTTGGGCTTTAATGTTGTGGGTTCAGTGTTGCGGATTCAGTGTTGGGGGCTCAGTGTTGGGGTCAGTGTTGGGGTTCGGGTTTGGGGTTCAGTGGTTGGTGGTTAGTGTTGGGGTTCAGTTTTTGGGACCCGCGTTGGGGGTTCAGTGTTGGGTGTTTCAGCTTTGGGGTTCAGTGGTAGCGTTCAGTGTTTTGGGTCCAGTGCTGGGGACCAGTGTTGGGGGGTCAGTGTTCGGGTTCAGTGGTTTAGTGTTAGGGTTCAGTGTTGTGGGTTCAGTGTTTGGGTTCAGTATTGGGGGCACAGTGTTGGGGTTCAGTGTCGGGGGTGGTCAGTGTGGGGGTTCAGTGTTGGCGGTCAGTGTTTGAGTTCATTGTTGGGGATTCAGTGTTGGGGATTCAATGTAGGGGTCAGTTTTGGGGGTTCAGTGTTGTGATTTCAGTGTTCAGGGCTTCCGTATTGGGGTTCAGTGTTGAGGGTTCGGTTTGGGGAACCGGTGTTGGGGTTCAGTGTTGGGGTTCAGTTTTGAGTTTCAGTGTTTGGGGGTTCAGTGTTGAGGGGGCAGTGTTGGGGTTCAGTGTGGGGTTCAGTGTTGGGGTTCACCGGTCGGGGTTCTGTGTTCGGGATCAGTTTTGAGGCTCGGTTTTGGGGTTCACTGTTGCGGTTCAGTGTTGGGGACCAGTGTTGGGGGTTTAGTGTTGGAAGTTCAGTGGGGGTCGGTTTGGGGGTTCAGTATTGGGGGTTCAGTATTGGGCGTTCAGTTTTGGGGGTCCAGTGTTGGTGTTCAGTGGTGAGGGTCAGTTTGGGGGTTCAGTATTGGGGTTCCGTTTTGGGCGTTCAGTATTGTGGTTCAGTGTTGGGGGTTCAGTGTTGGGGTGCAGTGTTGGGGTTCAGTAATCGGGGGTTCAGTGCTCGGGGGTTCAGGGTTGGGGGTTCAGTGTTGGGGGTTCAGTGTTGGAGTTCAGTGTTGGGCTGGTCAGTGTTGGAGGTTCAGTGTTGGGGGATTCAGTGTTGGGGGTTCAGTGTTGGGGATCAGTTTTGGGCGTGGTCAGCGTTGGGGGTTCAGTGTTGGGGTGTTCAGTGTTGGTGGTTCAGTGTTGGGGCTGGTCAGTGTTGGTGGTTCAGTGTTGCGGGGTTCAGTGTTGGGGTTCAGTATTGGGGGTTCAGCGTTGGAGGTTCAGCGTTGGGGGTTCAGCGTTTGGGGGTTCAGTGTTGGGGTTCCGTGTTCTGGGTCAGCTGCGGGGGTTCAGTGTTGGGGTTCAGTGTTCGGCGATTCAGTGTTGGGGGTTCAATGTTGCGGTTTCAGTGTTGGGGTATCAGTTTTGGGGGTTCAATGTTGGGGGTTCAGTGTTGGAGGTCCGTCTTGCGGCTCAGTGTTGGGGTGTTCAGTGTTGGGGGTTCAGTATTGAGGTGTCAGCGTTTGGGGTTCAGTGTTGGGTTTCAGTGGTGGGGGGTTCAGCGTTGGGGGTTCAGTGTTGGGGGTCAGCGGCGGGGGTTCAGTGTTAGGGTTCAGTGTCGGGGGTTCAGTGTTGGGCTTCAATGTTGTGGGTTCAGTGTCTCGGATTCAGTGTTGTGGGCTCAGTGTTGGGGTTCGGTTTTGGGGTTCAGTGGTGGGCGGTTAGTGTTGGGGTTCAGTTTTGGGACCCGCGTTGGGGGTTCAGTGTTGGGTGTTTCAGCTTTGGGGTTCAGTGGTAGCGTTCAGTGTTGGGGGTTCAGTGCTGGGGGCCAGTGTTGGGGGGTCAGTGTTTGGGAACAGTGTTGGGGGCACAGTGTTGGGGTTCAGATTCGCGGGTTCAGTGTTGGAGTTCAGTGTTCGGGAGTTCAGTGTTGGGCTTCAATGTTGGGGGTTCAGTGTTGGGGAATCAGTGTCGGGGACTCAATGTTTGAGGGTTCATTGTTGGGGCTCAGTGTTAGGGTTCAGTGTTGGGATTCAGTGTTGGCGGTCAGTGTTGGGGCTCGGAGTTGGGGGTTAAGTTTTGGGTTTCAGTGGTGGGCTGCCAGCATTGGGGTTCAGTGTTCCGGGGGTTCAGCGGCGGGTGATTAATTTTGGGGTTCAGTGTTCGGGTTCAGCATTGCGGGTTCAGTGTTGGGGTTCAGTTTTGGGGGATCCGTGTGGGGTTTCAGTGTTGGGGGGTTCAGCTTTGGGGTTTCGTGTTAGCGTTCAGTGTTGGGGGCCAGTGTTGGGGATTCAGTGTTAGGGTTCAGTGTTGCCGGTTCAGGGTTGGGGGTTCAGTGTTGGGGGTTCAGTGTTGGTGGTTCAGTGTTGGAGTTCAGTGTTGGGGTGGTCAGTGTTGGAGGCTCAGTGTTGGGGGATTCAGTGTTGGAGGTTCAGTGTTGGGGATCAGTTTTGGGCGTGGTCAGCATTGGGGGTTCAGTGTTGGGGTGTTCAGTGTTGGGGGTTCAGTGTTGGGGCTGGTCAGTGTTGGTGGTTCAGTGTTGCAGGGTTCAGTGTTGGGGTTCAGTGTTGTGGTTTCAGTGTTGGGGGTTCTGTGTTGGATGATTCGGTGTTGGGCTTCAGTGTTGGGGTTCAATGTTTGGAGTGGTTCAGTGTTGGGGGTGGTCAGTGTTGGGGGTCCAATGCTGTGGGTTCAGTGTTGGGGATTCAGTGTTGGGGTTCAGTGTTGATGGTTCAGTGTTGGGGTTCAATGTTGGGGGTTCAATGTTGGGGGTTCAGTGTAGGGGGTTCAGTGTTGTGGGTTCAGTGTTGGGGGTTCAATGCTGGGGTTCGGTGTTGGGGGTTCAGTGTTAGGGCTCAGTGTTCAGGGGTTCAGCGTTGGGGGTTCAATGTTGCGGTTTCAGTGTTGGGGTATCAGTTTTGGGGGTTCAATGTTGGGGGCTCAGTGTTGGAGGTCCGTCTTGCGGCTCAGTGTTGGGGTGTTCAGTGTTGGGGGTTCAGTATTGAGGTGTCAGCGTTTCGGGTTCAGTGTTGGGGTGTTCAGCGTCGGGGGTTCAGTGTTGGGGTTCTGTGTTGGGGGTCAGCGGCGGGGGTTCAGTGTTGGGGTTCAGTGTCGGGGGTTCAGTGTTGGTGTTCAGTGTTTGGGTGTTCGGTGTTGGGCTTCAATGTTGTGGGTTCAGTGTCGCGGATTGTGTTTTGGGGGGCTCAGTGTTGGGGTCAGTGTTGGGGTTCGGTTTTGGGGTGCAGTGGTGGGTGGGTAGTGTTGGGGTTCAGTTTTGGGGACCCGCGTTGGGGGTTCAGTGTTGGGTGTTTCAGCTTTGGGGTTCAGTGGTAACGTTCAGTGTTGGGGTTCAGTGCTGGGGGCCAGTATTGGGTGGTCAGTGTTAGGGTTCAGTGGTTCAGTGTTAGGGTTCAGTGTTGTGGGTTCAGTGTTGGGGTTCAGTGTTGGAAGTTCAGTGGGGGTCGGTTTGGTTGTTCAGTATTGGGGCTAATTGTTGGGGTGTTCATCATTGGGGGTACAATGTTGGGGGTTCAGTGTTGGGGGTCCAGTGTTGGGGTTCAGTGGCGGGGGTCAGTTTGGGGGTTCAGTATTGTGGCTCCGTGTTGGGGGTTCGGGTATTGTGGTTCAGTGTTGGGGGTTCAGTGTTGGGGTGCCGTGATCGGGGGTTCAGTGATCGGGGGTTCAGTGTTGGGGGTGTAATGTTGGGGTTTCAGTGTTGGGGTTCCTTTTTGGTGGTCAGTTTTGGAGTTTCAATGTTGGGGGTTCAGTGTTGGAGGTTCAATGTTGGGGGTTCAGTGTTGGAGGTCCGTGTTGGGGGTTCAGTGTTGGGGTGTTCAGTGTTGGGTGTTCAGTATTGGGGGTTCAGCTTTGGGGGTTCAGTGTTGCGGGTTCAGGGTTGGGGGTTCAGTGTTGGGGGTTCAGTGTTGGGGGTTCAGTGTTGGAGTTCAGTGTTGGGGTGGTCAGTGTTGGAGGTTCAGTGTTGGGGGATTCAGTGTTGGGGGTTCAGTGTTGGGGATCAGTTTTGGGCGTGGTCAGCGTTGGGGGTTCAGTGTTGGGGTGTTCAGTGCTGGGGGTTCAGTGTTGGGACTGGTCAGTGTTGGTGGTTCAGTGTTGCGGGGTTCAGTGTTGGGGTTCAGTGATGTGGTTTCAGTGTTGGGGGTTCAGTGTTGGATGATTCGGTATTGGGGTTCAGTGTCGGGGTTCAGTGTTTGGGGGTTCTGTATTCGGGATCGGTTTTGGGGCTCAGTTTTGGGGTTCAGAGTTGCGGTTCAGTGTTGGGGTCCAGTGTTGGGGGTTTAGTGTTGGAAGTTCAGTGGGGGTCGGTTTGGGGGTTCAGTATTGGGGCTAATTGTTGGGGTGTTCAGCATTGGGGGTTCAGTGTTGGGGGTACAGTGTTGGGGGTCCAGTGTTGGGGGTTCAGTGGTGGGGGTCAGTTTGGGGGTTCAGTTTTGGGGTTCCGTGTTGGGGGTTCAGTATTGTGGTTCAGTGTTGGGATTTCAGTGTTGGGGTGCAGTGTTGGGGTTCAGTGATCGGGGGATCAGTGATCGGGGGTTCTGTGTTGGGGGTTTAATGTTGGGGGTCCGTGTTGGGGGTTCAGTGTTGGGGTGTTCAGTGTTGGGTGTTCAGTATTGGGGGTTCAGCGTTGGAGGTTCAGCGTTGGGGGTTCAGCGTTGGGGGTTCAGTGTTGGGGTTCCGTGTTCTGGGTCAGCTGCGGGGGTTCAGTGTTGGGGTTCAGTGTTCGGGAGTTCAGTGTTGGGGGTTCAATGTTGCAGTTTCAGTGTTGGGGTATCAGTTTTGGGAGTTCAATGTTGGGGGTTCAGTGTTGGAGGTCCGTCTTGCGGCTCAGTGTTGGGGTGTTCAGTGTTGGAAGTTCAGTATTGAGGTGTCAGCGTTTGGGGTTCAGTGTTGGGTTTCAGTGGTGGGGGGTTCAGCGTTGGGGGTTCAGTGTTGGGGGTCAGCGGCGGGGGTTCAGTGTTGTGGTTCAGTGTTGGGGTTCAGTGTTTGGGTGTTCAGTGTTGGGCTTCAATGTTGTGGGTTCAGTGTCTCGGATTCAGTGTTGTGGGCTCAGTGTTGGGGTTCGGTTTTGGGGTTCAGTGGTGGGTGGTTAGTGTTGGGGTTCAGTTTTGGGGACCCGCGTTGGGGGTTCAGTGTTGGGTGTTTCAGCTTTGGGGTTCAGTGGTAGCGTTCAGTGTTGGGGGTTCAGTGCTGGGGGCCAGTGTTGGGGGGTCAGTGTTTGGGAACAGTGTTGGGGGCACAGTGTTGGGGTTCAGATTCGGGGGTTCAGTGTTGGAGTTCAGTGTTCGGGAGTTCAGTGTTGGGCTTCAATGTTGGGGGTTCAGTGTTGGGGAATCAGTGTCGGGGACTCAATGTTTGGGGGTTCATTGTTGGGGCTCAGTGTTAGGGTTCAGTGTTGGGATTCAGTGTTGGCGGTCAGTGTTGGGGCTCGGAGTTGGGGGTTAAGTTTTGGGTTTCAGTGGTGGGCTGTCAGCATTGGGGTTCAGTGTTCCGGGGGTTCAGCGGCGGGTGATTAATTTTGGGGTTCAGTGTTCGGGTTCAGCATTGCGGGTTCAGTGTTGGGGTTCAGTTTTGGGGGATCCGTGTGGGGTTTCAGTGTTGGGGGGTTCAGCTTTGGGGTTTCGTGTTAGCGTTCAGTGTTGGGGGTTCAGTGCTGGGGGCCAGTGTTGGGGATTCAGTGTTAGGGTTCAGTGTTGCCGGTTCAGGGTTGGGGGTTCAGTGTTGGGGGTTCAGTGTTGGTGGTTCAGTGTTGGAGTTCAGTGTTGGGGTGGTCAGTGTTGGAGGCTCAGTGTTGGGGGATTCAGTGTTGGAGGTTCAGTGTTGGGGATCAGTTTTGGGCGTGGTCAGCGTTGGGGGTTCAGTGTTGGGGTGTTCAGTGTTGGGGGTTCAGTGTTGGGGCTGGTCAGTGTTGGTGGTTCAGTGTTGCGGGGTTCAGTGTTGGGGTTCAGTGTTGTGGTTTCAGTGTTGGGGGTTCTGTGTTGGATGATTCGGTGTTGGGCTTCAGTGTTGGGGTTCAATGTTTGGAGTGGTTCAGTGTTGGGGGTGGTCAGTGTTGGGGGTCCAATGCTGTGGGTTCAGTGTTGGGGATTCAGTGTTGGGGTTCAGTGTTGATGGTTCAGTGTTGGGGTTCAATGTTGGGGGTTCAATGTTGGGGGTTCAATGTTGCGGTTTCAGTGTTGGGGTATCAGTTTTGGGGGTTCAATGTTGGGGGCTCAGTGTTGGAGGTCCGTCTTGCGGCTCAGTGTTGGGGTGTTCAGTGTTGGGGGTTCAGTATTGAGGTGTCAGCGTTTCGGGTTCAGTGTTGGGTTGTTCAGCGTCGGGGGTTCAGTGTTGGGGTTCTGTGTTGGGGGTCAGCGGCCGGGGTTCAGTGTTGGGGTTCAGTGTTGGGGTTCAGTGTTTGGGTGTTCGGTGTTGGGCTTCAATGTTGTGGGTTCAGTGTCGCGGATTGTGTTTTGGGGAGCTCAGTGTTGGGGTCAGTGTTGGGGTTCGGTTTTGGGGTGAAGTGGTGGGTGGGTAGTGTTGGGGTTCAGTTTTGGGGACCCGCGTTGGGGGTTCAGTGTTGGGTGTTTCAGCTTTGGGGTTCAGTGGTAGCGTTCAGTGTTGGGGTTCAGTGCTGGGGGCCAGTATTGGGTGGTCAGTGTTAGGGTTCAGTGGTTCAGTGTTAGGGTTCAGTGTTGTGGGTTCAGTGTTGGGGTTCAGTGTTGGAAGTTCAGTGGGGGGTCGGTTTGGTTGTTCAGTATTGGGGCTAATTGTTGGGGTGTTCATCATTGGGGGTACAATGTTGGAGGTTCAGTTTTGGGGGTCCAGTGTTGGGGTTCAGTGGCGGGGGTCAGTTTGGGGGTTCAGTATTGTGGTTCCGTGTTGGGGGTTCAGTATTGTGGTTCAGTGTTGGGGGTTCAGTGTTGGGGTGCCGTGTTCTGGGTCAGCTGCGGGGGTTCAGTGTTGGGGTTCAGTGTTCGGGAGTTCAGTGTTGGGGGTTCAATGTTGCAGTTTCAGTGTTGGGGTATCAGTTTTGGGAGTTCAATGTTGGGGGTTCAGTGTTGGAGGTCCGTCTTGCGGCTCAGTGTTGGGGTGTTCAGTGTTGGAAGTTCAGTATTGAGGTGTCAGCGTTTGGGGTTCAGTGTTGGGTTTCAGTGGTGGGGGGTTCAGCGTTGGGGGTTCAGTGTTGGGGGTCAGCGGCGGGGGTTCAGTGTTGTGGTTCAGTGTTGGGGTTCAGTGTTTGGGTGTTCAGTGTTGGGCTTCAATGTTGTGGGTTCAGTGTCTCGGATTCAGTGTTGTGGGCTCAGTGTTGGGGTTCGGTTTTGGGGTTCAGTGGTGGGTGGTTAGTGTTGGGGTTCAGTTTTGGGGACCCGCGTTAGGGGTTCAGTGTTGGGTGTTTCAGCTTTGGGGTTCAGTGGTAGCGTTCAGTGTTGGGGGTTCAGTGCTGGGGGCCAGTGTTGGGGGGTCAGTGTTTGGGAACAGTGTTGGGGGCACAGTGTTGTGGTTTCAGTGTTGGGGGTTCTGTGTTGGATGATTCGGTGTTGGGATTCAGTGTTGGGGTTCAGTGTTGATGGTTCAGTGTTGGGGTTCAATGTTGGGGGTTCAATGTTGGGGGTTCAATGTTGCGGTTTCAGTGTTGGGGTATCAGTTTTGGGGGTTCAATGTTGGGGGCTCAGTGTTGGAGGTCCATCTTGCGGCTCAGTGTTGGGGTGTTCAGTGTTGGGGGTTCAGTATTGAGGTGTCAGCGTTTCGGGTTCAGTGTTGGGGTGTTCAGCGTCGGGGGTTCAGTGTTGGGGTTCTGTGTTGGGGGTCAGCGACCGGGGTTCAGTGTTGGGGTTCAGTGTCGGGGGTTCAGTGTTGGGGTTCAGTGTTTGGGTGTTCGGTGTTGGGCTTCAATGTTGTGGGTTCAGTGTCGCGGATTGTGTTTTGGGGAGCTCAGTGTTGGGGTCAGTGTTGGGGTTCGGTTTTGGGGTGAAGTGGTGGGTGGGTAGTGTTGGGGTTCAGTTTTGGGGACCCGCGTTGGGGGTTCAGTGTTGGGTGTTTCAGCTTTGGGGTTCAGTGGTAGCGTTCAGTGTTGGGGTTCAGTGCTGGGGGCCAGTATTGGGTGGTCAGTGTTAGGGTTCAGTGGTTCAGTGTTAGGGTTCAGTGTTGTGGGTTCAGTGTTGGGGTTCAGTGTTGGAAGTTCAGTGGGGGGTCGGTTTGGTTGTTCAGTATTGGGGCTAATTGTTGGGGTGTTCATCATTGGGGGTACAATGTTGGAGGTTCAGTTTTGGGGGTCCAGTGTTGGGGTTCAGTGGCGGGGGTCAGTTTGGGGGTTCAGTATTGTGGTTCCGTGTTGGGGGTTCAGTATTGTGGTTCAGTGTTGGGGGTTCAGTGTTGGGGTGCCGTGATCGGGGGTTCAGTGTTGGGGGTTTAATGTTGGGGTTTCAGTGTTGGGGTTCCTTTTTGGTGGTCAGTTTTGGAGGTTCAATGTTGGGGGTTCAGTGTTGGAGGTCCGTGTTGGGGGTTCAGTGTTGGGGTGTTCAGTGTTGGGTGTTCAGTATTGGGGGTTCAGCTTTGGGGGTTCAGTGTTGCGGGTTCAGGGTTGGGGGTTCAGTGTTGGGGGTTCAGTGTTGGGGGTTCAGTGTTGGAGTTCAGTGTTGGGGTGGTCAGTGTTGGAGGTTCAGTGTTGGGGGATTCAGTGTTGGGGGTTCAGTGTTGGGGATCAGTTTTGGGCGTGGTCAGCGTTGGGGGTTCAGTGTTGGGGTGTTCAGTGCTGGGGGTTCAGTGTTGGGGCTGGTCAGTGTTGGTGGTTCAGTGTTGCGGGGTTCAGTGTTGGGGTTCAGTGATGTGGTTTCAGTGTTGGGGGTTCAGTGTTGGATGATTAGGTATTGGGGTTCAGTGTCGGGGTTCAGTGTTTGGGGGTTCAGTGTTGAGGGGGCAGTGTTGGGGTTCACCGTTCGGGGTTCTGTATTCGGGATCAGTTTTGGGGCTCAGTTTTGGGGTTCAGAGTTGCGGTTCAGTGTTGGGGTCCAGTGTTGGGGGTTCAGTGTTGGAAGTTCAGTGGGGGTCGGTTTGGGGGTTCAGTATTGGGGCTAATTGTTGGGGTGTTCAGCATTGGGGGTTCAGTGTTGGGGGTACATTGTTGGGGGTTCAGTGGTGGGGGTCAGTTTGGGGGTTCAGTTTTGGGGTTCCGTGTTGGGGG